>NC_041334.1:28695004-29295004 GCF_004354835.1 Perca flavescens | reverse complement strand
TCCTGTTTTATTTCCCTGCTACACAACAGCTTGGACTCTCTTGTTAAGCAGTTTAGGAATTAGTGTTGAATGGTGCATGGACACTACTGGTAAAATATCTCAGGCATTCATTTGGTTTTACATGGGTTTACTAGCCTAAGATTATTTAGGATTATACAGAATCAGTGCCTATATCACTGTGCCAAATACAAAATGTTGATCAATGATATATACACGTCAGTAAAAAAAAAGTGACAACATATTCAAAATAAAATACGTTTTTATGTGAATGTGGTGGTCCAGACATCTCATTTAAAAGGTTATATTGCCGTTTGTGATCATTAATGAGCATGTTATTACCAGGTTCTGTTTCATCATAACAGGGTAGATTGCATAAAGCTGTGCTTTTTGTTCTTAAATCATCAAAGCATTGTAATACCTACCTACCTATGCTTTACACAGAGGGATACTGTGTTGTGCTCATGCTGTTGCCAGGAGACTCCCTGGGTTTCGATTTTGGAAAGCCTGTGTGGACCAATCAGCTGTTTGTTGTGGCTCCGGCCCACCAATCAGCTGTGGTTTTGTTCCCTGTGTGGGTGGGCTGCTCTTGTGTTATTACAGTGTGCTAACATGCATGTGTACGCATTAATGTGTGCATATACTGTATAAGTACTGTAATAGATACACATGTGATTATCCTCTAATGTGCTTCCTGTCTCTCTTCTCTTGATCTCTCTTTTTTGTTTTGCTGTGTTGAAACCTAAAAATAAGTTTATGTGCACATAATATCAACGTTTATTGTCACTGTCACACATTCTTTTTGGTATTCCCGTCACGCAGTCACAAACTCACTTATCTATTGTAGTAGAAAAGATCTTGCAAATGGCATGTTCACCAACTAAAAGGCATGTTTAAAACATCTAATTAAAGCAATTGTAATGTTAATTAATGAAAACAAACACAATTAAACATTTCAAAGCTATTAGAAACAACTTGCTGTTGTTGGAACAAGCATGTCAAACCAATTAAATGTAACCCAATCCTATATGAGGCATTGCTTTTGTGCCTTTTTAAGTGTGTTAAATGTACATTTTCCTTTGTTCACACACATCTTATAACACTGCTGGTGCCTGTGTGATGGACAATCTTCACAGGATAATGTTCGCTGCTTCCTCTGAAATAATATCGGTTGTGGTTGTTATCAGCCCCGTTTTATGTAACTAAACCACACAGTAACCAAAACAGAGTCGACGATAACCTAGTGTACGTCACTATACATAAAATCTAGCATGAGTCCTTGTAACTGGAGTAGTGTAACAAGGCAAGACTTACCTGCTTGTTTGACTTAATAAAATTATACTTCAGATATTGCAGAACAGAATAATAACATACTGTACATATCATATCTCGGAAATGGTAGAAATGTCATAGTTATTGTCAGTTTTTTGTCAAACATATTGTTGCATTAGAAGCATGCATGCTGATACTCCAATTTATTAAATGGTTGTTTATCAAACACTAAATGAAACCTGCGTTTTTGTTCATTTGAAATCTCTGTCACAAATACATTTTCTACAGCTGTTTTCTGACCTTTTGTCCTCTCTTTTTTGCCATCAGGTGATTGGTCTATTAGATGTTTTCACACCAGCAACAAGCTTAGAGGAGTTCAATGATGTGTAAGTCACATTTTTTTCTCATCCCTTTACTCCGGTCTTTTAGTTTTTCCTCTGCCTTTGTCTCCTTGGTGTTTGTGTCTTTCCCTGCCTCCCCTCTGTCTTAAGCTCTTTCTTTCCTCATTCTCACACAATGAAACCCTTCATATCAGCAGACCATTGCAAGATCAACATGATGGCAAAAGTAGAGTTACAAACGAATCATAACCTCGCAGCTCATAACTTCATGCGAGTCCAGCACGTGGCAGGTTTTACTAAGGTGATTGTTTTGGATGAACTTGTGCACCACAGCTAGTCTCCATGGTAACAGCCATCTGGCAGTCTCTGGGGTTACTTTGTGTGTGTGTGTGCGCAGAATACTCAATCAGTGCCCTTGAATTCTCAGCATGGTGTGGCATCATCGGAAGGTTGCACATTTGTGGAAATGTGAGATGAAGCTACACACAATAGACACCCAGCACTGAAGTTGCAGCATAAAGATGTGACACTTCTCTTTCACGTGACCAGTAGAATAAAAAAGACAGGCGCAACTGTGAAACCTCATCTTTCCATCGCACTGCAAGAGCAGTAGATGCATTAACATGTTCACAGGCGAGCCAACAACTGGTCTCTTGCGTAATGAGGTCAGATGTATCATGCAATAACTTCACATGTGCACTTTTATTATATTTGGCCTTCTTCAGCCGATCTGTTGGCTGTATAAATATTTCATTATCAAAAAAATATAAGTGAAACAATCACACATTTTCCTTTCATATCAGTCCCCCCGCAATCCTTTCTTAAAGTGTATGAATTTTGCATGAACCACTGGCTTTTCTTCACAGAATAGTAAACAACTTGTAAATGAAGTCAGTGTTTCATATGTCTTTGTTGTAGAAAGTAAAGTGATTTTAACAGCATTTTTTTTCACAATAAAGTTACAAAGCACTTCATCAGCTATGACAACACAATAAGCAATGGTAGTAAGAAAACCAATGAAAATGAATTAAAGAAAGCTGAGGAAGATACAAAAAAAAGAAAGGTGCAGAAGACTAAGACAGATGTACAGACATTTAGAGATCACATATCACCAGCTGTGCTGTATGATTTGCAGGTACTTGGTGACCCACCTAATGGGTGCAGACCTCAACAACATCGTTAAGTGTCAAAAGCTGACTGATGACCACGTCCAGTTCCTCATCTACCAGATTCTCAGAGGCTTAAAGGTCAGTGAAGCTCCCAGCGTAACACAAGAACTGCGCTCAACGAATTGTCCATTGTAGATTTAAAATGTAGCACAAAAGAAGAGATTAGTACGAAAATGGTTGGCAGAACAGTAGTATGGTAACTGTAGCTGCGACATGTGGTTACACACATACACAAACAGTAAACTATGATTTAGGTACAAAAATAGCTAAATAAATACACGGTCAGTGGTGCTGTGTTCAAATTGAGAGTGTAATATATGCTTAACCATCATTATTATTCTTTCCCCCACAGTACATCCATTCTGCAGATATCATCCACAGAGTAAGTTATGATGATATGTTTAATGTCCTTTTTATACACTTTAGTTATGAAGTCTGATAGATTCTCTTACATGGCTTAACCTCCTGAAGAGGTGTTCATTACAAAGGCCAAAACAATGAATGCCAGATCAGCTACCCTATATGGTGTTGGGTTAAACCAGGAAAGGCGGATAGCAGGATACCTGTGCGTTGCTTCTGTATCCTGTCTTGACTTTTCCTTTGTGCCCCTCTTTTCTCCCCAGGACTTAAAGCCCAGTAATCTGGCTGTGAATGAAGACTGTGAGCTCAAGGTGAGAAATGGTCGTCTTGAAACAGAGTTCACCGTATAGGATTTAGCTGATCATGTGGAGTTCATCAAACAACTTTGTCCCTCAGATCCTGGATTTTGGTTTGGCACGGCACACAGATGATGAGATGACGGGCTATGTAGCCACCCGGTGGTACCGAGCCCCAGAGATCATGCTCAACTGGATGCACTACAACATGACAGGTACACACAGAGATTTAATCATAATTGGGCCACAACTGAATGTAAGCAGCCTGCAGTCCAGTGGGGCTGCTGGCTTGCACAAATCTCTCCTTTTTTTTTTTTTTTCTCCAGAGACAAAAGTCAGGAAGCCGACAGCAAAGCCTAACTTTACTTTTAATGATATCAAACAAAAAGAAATGTTCTCACCTTGTCTTAAAATGGTTATAAATCGATATTAGAGTAGCTACGTCCTTGTTTACTGCTGCAATTAATGAAATGCAAAGCAGGAGGAAAGAGCATCTGTCTCCGAAAAAGTCATCTGTTGAGTGTTTGATGGTTATTTATTTGTGCTTTAGAACGTAATCACTGTGAAATGTGACCATATGTTAGGCTGAGCAGTGTACCATGCTTGAAGATAAAAAAAAGGTCAGTGTCTGTTTGTAGTTTGATTGTGGTTTGCACTTAAAAAAATAAGACAAAAAAAATGTAGTAATTAATTTCTATTTTTTTTTACTGTTTTTATGTTTTATTTGAAGAAACTAAAGTAGCTCAGTTAGAAGGTCACACACAGCTTCAATTAGAAGTTACTGTAGAAGTTCACGCCGCAGTAATTAGGTCTGAAGAGGTTAGTTATACAGGAGAGAAGCCATTTGAGTTTTATATATATATATATATATATATATATATTTATTTATTTATTTATTTATTTATATATATTTTGGCATTGAATTTTTCTTTAAAATAGTGTTAAAATCTTGTCTCGTCTCGATCTCGTGAACCCAATATCTTGTATTGTCTTGTAATGAGTGTCTCGTCACACCCCTAGTAACATGACATGCAATTTCACACAATTGAAATAGCTTGTATTGAAATAGCTTACAGCTGACATCTGTGTTTAGGGGTTATCATAATTCACAAATTAAATAATGAAAAGAAAGTTTTTGTTGTCTGCAGTATACATTGCTATTTATAGAAAAAAACATACTTTCCCCAGGTATATGTAGCTGTTTCTTCTGTAGCGTCACTTGTTAAGAGTTTGTTACACAAGAAATGATTAGGCCGATTATTGAAAAACTAGCTTTTCTATTTTTTAAGGTGCAACACCAGCCAAAGCAGTTGTCATGTATGTGGTGTTGGTCAATAGATGAGTTGCCTTTTCAGTTGTATGTCACTGATGACAGATAATGTTTTTGCTCCACTTTATAATTTTTTTGAATATGATACATCCAGATAGAAAGTGTAGCATTTTTTTCCCCATCAGCAATTTTTTGTTTTACTAGTGCACTAAATGTAAATGCATAGATCTTAGCATAAAACAAAGGAGTTTGGCTCAATTTTGTGGTTTGGCAGCAGATGTACAGTACCATGGAAATTAACCAGATGTGACTAGACAGTGACAAAAACAGAAATGTCTGCTTAACAATGACAACACTGCATGTTTAAGAAATTCTGAAAAAAAGATCAATGCTGAATTTGTTGAATTTGCCACAAGTATTGAAGACCCTTGTATTAAACATTACAAATGATACAACTTATTGTTAAATCCCCATATGAGTCCAATGGGAAGCCTCATTGGTCTGCATTAGACTTTTGAAAAGTTTGACCTTGGGGAAATGTAATGTAAGGGATGCTGAATTTTAAACAGACAAAGTTGTTTCATATTCTAAAGTATTCACTATACTGCATTTTTTTCTTCATTACATGTAATAGTGGATATCTGGTCGGTGGGCTGCATCATGGCTGAACTACTTACTGGACAGACGCTCTTCCCTGGCACGGACCGTATCCTTCCACCGTTGGCATCACCATGCAAAAATAAAATGGCTCCTTGGTAGTCAATCTGTACTGTAGGTCTTTGGTAGATCTGGAAGAGGTAGTGAATGGATGCATATGCTTCTTTTGTGTATATGTATTGTTCCCTGCATTTAAGGTTCTCACACTAGCTATTGCTTTGTTGCTAACACCACAGTGTTACACACACACACACACACACACACACAATGATATCTACTTCAAGCTGACTCAAAAGCATTGCTGAGTATTGACTTTTGTGAGCTGCATGCCAGAATAGTCAAGGAAGCTTGTGTGTGTGCATGCATGTTATGGGAGTTAAGAAGCCCCTGCAGTCTATGACTCAGCGCTGCCCACTGTTGTCTCCACTGCTTCTTCAAAATACAGTACACCTTCCTGTTTCCCTCCCACAAAGCTTCCCATGCACAGCAGCAGAACATAACAATGTTGAATACAAAAACACACCGGAAGACACTGTGTTACACACCACACACACACACACTTTTAAATACAGATGTTGGCACACACTACTGAGTTCATGGTGCTCTTTAAAATCAAAAGCACAGGCTTGCTGTTGCATATTATGTTTGTGATTCCTGCTGTGAATGTTCAATCAAGCCGTGTGTGTGTGTGTGTGTGTGTGTGTGTGTGTGTGTGTGTGTGTGTGTGTGTGTGTGTGTGTGTGTGTGTGTGTGTGTGTGTGTGTGTGTGTGTGTGTGTGTGTGTGTGTGTGTGTGTGTGTGTGTGTGTGTGTGTGTGTGTGTGTGTGTGTGTGTGTGTGTGTGTGTGTGTGTGCGCGCACGCGCGCGCACGAGCTTGATCCAAACATAATCAAGGAATAAAGTCACACGTATATTAATTCACTAAAGATTGCTGATATTCTCAAATTTAAATAACAAATTTAGTTTTGTTTGGTATAGTAGATCACTTCAAACAGTTCAAAGACTTTAAAAATGTACTTTAGCCTGTTTGCTTATATGTTTGGTGTGTCTTGCTTGTCTAAGCAACGATTAGATTAATCAGATTAATTAATTAGCCCATCATATTTATTTTTAAAGCAAAAATGCATTGTCAGGTTGGTTTTTGTTTTTACTTTTTATTTGTTGACATTTCATAGTCCAAATATGCGGAAACCAATGATAATCGATAATGAAAATAATCATTAGTTGCAGCCCTACTTGCTTGCCTTTTTTCTTCTTTTTTTCTTGCCTGGAAACTTGCAAAATGACCTAATATTGCATGGCATGCAATAAAGAAAGAGCCTTAGTTTTGCCTGATTAAACAGAACAAGCTAACCCTTATTAATAAATAATATAGTGGTTATGAGCTTGGGAGTTTTGGATTCTTGTTCTTTCAGTCTTTATTCAACTTCCAAATGTTGTAATCAGTAACTATCAATTATGCATCACAGTGTGTGACACAGTACACATATGAGTTGAGTTCATTTGAGTTGTTGACTTTTTTTTAATTCTCTTACTTTTGATTGAATGAAAGACAATTTTCTTCACCAATGACAGCTGTGACTTTAACCCCTCTCTCCTTATCCAACACCCTCCATCCCTCCTGTTTTCCTTGATGTGAGTGTGGTAGACATTGATCAGTTGAAGCTTATAATGATGCTTGTCGGAACTCCAGGGCCCGAGCTCTTGATGAAAATCTCTTCGGAGTCTGTGAGTGTAATTTACCATCCCGCCCAGTTCTGTTGGGCTGCCTGTGTTTGTGTTGCTTTGGCAAGAGTTACAGTCTACTTTACTACTTTTGTATTGCTACTAAAGCCACACCTGTTTTGCCCTGAAATTGTGTTTTTTCTTAGTGGCTTCATTTGCCCTTTAGCACACCGCTTTGATTCCCACTTCTTTCTAGCATGTACTATATGGGCCTCTAGTGCAGCGCAGGGTTACAGCGTCCATCAATTTCTGTAAATACCTGGATACTTCATTTTGGTTATAGTCAGACGAAGATTGCTGTATATTGAAGCTCCGCAACAGTCTTCCTCCTCTTACATCTTCTTAATCCTCAACCTGCGTGTGTGTTCCCCCCATTTTCACCCCTCAATACACAACCTATTCTAACCACCCATGCTCTTTGACATGCTGACCTCCATGTTATGATGCCCCTTGACTCAGAAGCTATAGATATAAACCAGCTGCAGCAGATAATGCGCCTGACTGGGACGCCCCCAGCCTCTCTCATAAGCAGGATGCCCAGCCACGAGGTGAGACACGTGCCCTCCACCTTTCTACGAGTCCCTGCTCTTCCCCACCCCAGCTGGAATCATTTAATTGATTATGAAAATTAGGGCACGTTTGTGTAATGAGTGTGGTTTGGGTGGTTGTTAAAGTGCTTGAAGCATGCCTTACTGGAAGGATGTACATCAATAATAGTTTTTGCCCTAGGCAAAAGTAGTACATCAATGTCCATTTTAAACTGTAGCACGTGTGCTGTCTTTTACAGTTTAGCTGTTTTGTTCATCTTTTGTCACAGGCGAGGAACTACATTAACTCACTTCCCCACATGCCCAAGAGGAACTTTGCTGATGTGTTTATTGGTGCCAACCCTCTTGGTAAGTTCCCTTGTTTTTACCATCATACTATGGCTGACACTACTCCTGGTTCACTGAGTCCCTCTAGTGGTATCATAAAATCACTGTTTCTATTTTATTTTTGGTCAGGGTTATCCTCAATTATTATAAGTTTGTGCAATTTAAATCATCCCCCATGAAAAATATTGACCACAGTTATGTAATAACCATTTTTAACACCTATCCAGCAGTATTGGATTATAGATAAAAGTTTGGACGGATGTTTTTTTGCCTTTCACATACTCATTGTTCTCTTGTTGGTGTGTTCAAGCGGTGGACTTGCTGGAGAAAATGCTGGTGCTGGACACAGACAAACGTATCACGGCATCTGAAGCTCTGGCCCACCCGTACTTTGCCCAGTACCACGATCCAGACGACGAGCCTGAAGCAGAGCCTTACGACCAGAGCTTTGAAAGCCGTGAGCTGGAAATTGAGGAATGGAAGAGTAAGTTGGCACATTGTTGATTCCCCTGGCTATATCCTGCTATAACTGCTGGGAAGAAAATAAGTAGATGCAAGTTGTGTATCCAATAGATTGCTTCAGAAGTCATTTGTAAATAACCTCTCACACTATCGTCTCTCAGGGTTAACCTATGAGGAGGTAGTAAGTTTCGAGCCACAGTCGTTTGATGGAGATGAGATGGAATCCTGAGGAGGAGGCATCTTTCTTCCATCTTTTTGTTTTCCAAGAAACACTCTTTAAGGACTATCAGTCTCTTGTGACTATCCACCACTTTCTACACACACACACACACACACACACACACACACACACACACACACACACACACACACACACACACACACACACACACACACACACACACAACATTCAAGTGCCTGCCATCATTCATCTCCGGGCGACGTTGTTTAATCAGGGATAAGACTTGACATCCTGTTCCTTCTGTCCCCCACTTTGCTGTTTTTGTTACTCTGCATCCCAAGGCGCCAAGGTAGACTTTAAATTGTCCTTATATTTTTAGTGAGTTTCAAACTGCGGTGAGTCCTCCACACATTAAAATTAAATGTTATTTCAATCATCACATAAAACTGTTTAAATATGACAAACAGTATTTGTACATAAGTACTTCACTCAAACCAGTTACCGTATTTGTGTAATAGTCATTACTGGTGAGTCACGCCTCAGCCGACACCTTTGACAGTATGAATTTTCTTACTAGAGTTTAGCCTAAAATGACATATACAAAGATAAAGTATGTGATTTAATACAAGTATGTATAGGATAGGAAAGAATATAAAATATTTACCTCTACAAATTCAAGGCTTCATATTTCGTATTGTTGGATTTGAAGGCTTACAGTGTCCCTTTTTTAACCAAAATATGAGTATGGAGACTCAGCCTATGTATCCATTTCACCTGCTGAACATTAGTTTCTACTCTTTTCTCCATATCAATTATTCTTTTAGCACTTCCGTTCTGTTGTTTCAGAAGAATGTTACAGTCCCCATTATCACAATCTATACTTTTGCATGATAAAGCCAGATTTGGCTTATTTGTTTATTGAAATGTGATGTTTCCCACCATAACACCAACTGACAATGTACTTTAATCATTGCATTTATAAAAACACAGTTCTATTAATGTTTATTGAATGTTGGGGGCACCAGTCTGTCCTGTATTTATGATCTTTTGTTATGTTGTTTGTATATCAATGTAAAAGAGAATATTATTTGTCAGAATTTAAGGTTCTTTTTTATTATTTATGGAACGCATACTGTATCAGAAACCAAATGTATCTTCAATAATCTCAAATGTCAGTTAAGCCGAAGTTACAGCTTGTGTGTCAGAGCCAACAATATTATTAAAATGTTGCAAACAACCATATAGTTTTAATCCGTTTGATCAACTGCTTATTTCTGGAGTTGTTTCAGTTCATTTTTTCTTTAGTTTTAAGCCATTCTTAAGCATTTCTTTATTATTTAGGTACTGCCCTTTGAAAGTATCCTAATTCTTTAAATAAATTCAATAAACATTAAGCAAAAATATTTATTACAACTATGTCCACATTTTGTATTGACATACAAACCACTAAACCGTAATCTCCTAGTTCTGAAGTGTACTACAAACATTTGTTGAAAAAAATGTTAGGAGTCAAATTACCTTGTGACATACAAGCTATAACCACGGTTCTTCTGGCTAAAGTCAAATATCAGTGTCTTCACAATTTCATTTGCAACAGCTAGTTTTCATGTAGTGCTTTTTCTAATGTATTATTTTTTTCTTTTTGTGTTAAATCAAGATTGGATGTTATTCTGTGATTCTTTTAATATTGATTGTTGTTTTTTTTGCGTAATGCTAGAACTGTACTTGTCATTCATTTGAATAATTTAGCAGGGCACATGTTTATGGAAAAGAGTGTAAGTTTACTCACTGGATGCTGAAGGGCAATGCTGAAGCTTCATTCTTTGTAGTTTTAAAACAACTGCATACGTTAGATAGGATATTTAAATTTTTCCATATCCAAATGTCAGTAGTTAATTTGGTTATTGGTTATGCTTTCTTTGCCTGAGATGTGTTCATATCTTTTTACTATGTGCTTTTATCACATGTACCAAGACAGCACGCCACCTGTAAATACCACCATTAGGAAATAAAGGCTACTATTTTTCAAACCTGTAACAGTGTGTTGTGAGTTTTGGAAGTCAATATGCCACCACTGGGCGGCAGCACATCACAAGTAGAACAAAATCTTGGTCAACGTGAGAATGATCAAACCTGAAGAGAGAGAAGTTGAAGCAAAACAGAAATAAATAGCTTATTCATCTAGATACAAATTTAAATAAAATAAAATAAATACTAGACACACAAGTTTGGGTACTATGCAGGTAACAATGTAGGCTACATACATGCTACACAGATGGTGGTGGAAGGGGCATCAGTAGGATCCCAAAAGCAATTTTCCCTGGGGCTTCTTAAAGAGCCATGGGGCCTCTTACCCATAGACATAATATAGAGCTCTTAGTGGCCATGGCAATCTCTGGACAAAATAACGGATATGAGAAAACTGTATATTAATGTGGCAAATGTTCTAATTTATTCGCCAAATGATAGCAAATACATCCCAAATACCATTAACTGTAACCGTTTATACACACTCCGCCCCCTACAGCTCAACTCTGTTGAGTTGTTCCTTTTCGCGCTACTTCAGAGTAGACATTTCCAACAGTTCGTGAACGCAGCGTATCTCCTGACTGGATAGCAGCATGGAAAGAAAAGGTAACGCTGTAACTTAACTACAAAATGCTTTTTACACATAGTACTTGAAACACATACGCGTTTCTTCAAGACATTTCTCTGGCAAATTAATTCTCATAGTGATGTTAACAACTGTAACAAGCCGCGTAACAGTTGATGAAAAGTAAAAGTGGACCATGCGCTCTGCTGTGTGTATGTTAACAGTATGCTAGCTCTAGCTAAGGTTCTCAGACTAACGTTAGCATCTGATCGTGTTAAGTAGCTATGCGCCAAAACTTTTATCCAGGTTAGAGTACAAAATAAGCCCCATTGTCCCCAACAAAACTATAAACAGATTTACCAGGGCTCGGCATGATAATGGACAAAACCTGTATGATATTGGCAGTCAAAATTACCAAGTTACTGTTAGCAGCTAACGTTAACTTAAAATACCTCTTCTATTGGGGCAACACACCACAAAGGCCGGTTTACTAGCTTTTTAGAGGCGTTTACTCCAGCTAACTTAGCAACCTGCTAGCTACTCACAGTTGCTATTGTAACCCTTAACATGATGGTTTTTTTTACACCTGCAGCCCCGGAACACACTACTGGGTCCTCTTTCTCTAAAATCACGAAATAACCATAATAGCTTTTAAGAAACAACACGTTGTCGTGTTTGGAGAAAAAAAAGCGAGTTAAGTAGCTGTGTGTTAACTGTTTTCTCTCTACTTTTAGTACTCGCAATGCAAGCAAGGAAGAAGAGGACAAGGCCCAGGAAACCTGGCAAAAAGTAAGTTTTTTTTCCTTTTTCTTTCATGTCCTATTACGGTTTACTCTCTCTGTTCCGGAAACACAAAGCAGGAGGCTCACTCATGAGAACACTGCGCAGCTGCAATTTCTCACTTGGCTGTAAACTTGGCAACGTTGTGATTTGGAGTTGTCCCACTTGGTGGATGCATCATCACAATGTATCTGCAACTGTGTGACTTACAACCCCTTTACATTATCATTTAAAATATTTTATTGTTTGTGGCCGGGTTGGTCAGTGGGTAGAGCAGGCGCACATATACATGGGTTTCTCGGCAACGTCATCGCTGCTTGCGCACGCAACCGGGGGGCAGAAAGAAGACGTGTTTTGTGCTTGTATATATGTCAATGGTTTTGTGTAGCTAGCTAGCTAGTAGCGGCATAGCGTGAATCAAAATGCCAAGGAGTTGTTGCGTAGTTAATTGTACAAACAGAGCCAGTGATGGGTGCCTGATGTTTAACATACCTAGGGGGAAGCATGCTTTTGCCAAAAACCGGCGGAGGTTATGCCTTCAAGCCATAAGAGGGGCAGATTGGGGTCATATTCAAGAGTCAGGCTCCCATTGTTTCAATCAGAAATGTTGCTGCTTGTGGTTGTTCAGCTAAGTGATATCTACCTGTCAGGGCTGTGGTACTCGAGTCCGGACCATAGACAATTAAAGGTCCGGACTCGAGACAAGTTTAGACAGCTAGCTAAAGCTACGCCTATGTTTTGCTAACGTTAGCGCAACAGTGTTAGCCTAGCATACTAGGTAAATATTACGACTGCCTTCGGAGTTTATTAGCTATATCTGCGTCCACGTTGCCAACATAGGACCTGTTGCGTTAGTGCTCCTTTTGTACATAACCTTATTGAATGAAATATTAAGCTTCGCTTCTCTGAGATGGGTGGGTTTTTGTTACGTTACATACAAAGCTAACTGGCTATAGTTAGCCTACATTAGCTAGCGGACATTAGCTAACGTTGCCGAGACAGTGGCAGTAGAGCTTCGGCGAGCTAACCAAGACAGTGTTGTCGCCCTCTCGCCCACAATCAACCTCTGCTGCGAAAAACAATCAACCTGCAGTGATGTTTTGAAACTAACATATCGTACCTTTTCCCAGAAATCCTGGCCATTATTTTAAGACATAAACCAACCATAAGGGTACACTCAGGAGTAACCCTGCTGCTAACACGGGCTATTACATTAGCCTAAAATGATAATTATAGCCATACATATATATCACAGTAATAACACTGCAAAATTAAAGACCGACAAACGGATCCAACTAAAATCATGTTTTATTGAGTCAGCAGTTATATACAAACAATAAGGAAAGCTTAAAGGAATACGCCACCGGAATGCATGTCGAAATTCTAGCAGCGATGTTTCCCCATTGGAATGAATGGCAAACAGAGCTATACCTAGCTTCTCATAACGAGAGCTCTCCAGCTCACAACAAATGATTAAATTGTAATCGGTTAAAAACGTTAGCTTTGTAAGACCATAGAGTATGTGTTATATAAATACCATTACGAAATTCAAAGTGTAAATATATGCAATGTATGTCGAAAGTCTAGCTGCGAGGTTTCCCCATTGGAATGAATGGCAAACAGAGCTATAGCTAACTTCTCATAACGAGAGCTCTCCAGCTCACAAAAAATGATTAAATTGTAATCGGTCAAAAACGTTAGCTTTGTAAGACCATAGAGTATGTGTTGTATAAATGCCATGACGAAATGAAGGGACTAAGACAATGTGCACTGAGACAAAAATGCGTTTGCATTATCGGACCAGCTCACCAATCTGGCTTTCTGCCCCTGGTATGCGCACGCACCCTGTAATGTTTGTAAACAAGAAACCCGTCTATACTGAGAGGTTTATGCCTCGATGCAGTTCGAATCCGAGCTGTGACGATTTCCTGCATGTCTCTCCCCTTTCTCACCTAGCTGTCCTGTCAAATTAAAGGTGGAAAAGCCCAAAAAATAATATTATTTTAATAAAAGACACACAAAAAACTACACAAAAGTACATAATAGACATTGAAGTATTCAAGTATTGTATTATGGATGGTAAGGAAGTCATTTAATCCTATTTAAAAGCATGTTGATGCTGTCAAGTAGTGACTGAATATCTTTGAGTTGTGGACAAAAGGAGGTTGTCGTCTTGGGCTTATGGGAAACACTGATTAACATTTTTCACCATTTTCTGACATTTTAGAGACCAAACAACTAATCGAATAATCAAGAAAATAGTCTTTTTAGCAGATGTTGAGACACCAGGAAAGCAGGGGCATTTCTCTTTTATGCAAATTGGATTAAAAAGCCTGTGTAAATAATGCAAATTACCTCAAGGTGCCCCACAACAACAAATCTTTTGGAATTTGCTATTGCGATATGAACTAAATCAATTTAACATTACAACTCCCCAGTAAATGGCAAAACAGGGCTTTATTTCACTGTGTATAATTGAGGCAGAGTTAATCTAGTGATAATGTCAAATAGGGATGCAACGGAAAATGACATTAAAATGCAGTTTTCAGCCTCTCAAATATCAAGATTTTATATGATATTAATTAGGGCGTTTTCACACCTGTAGTTAGCTTGCTTTGGTCCAAATCAGTTGGTGAGTGGAGGGTGGGGGTGTGGCCTTGACCAACTGCAACTTTGCTAGTTTGAAAGCCATGATGTCTCTCTCTCTCTCATGGGTGGGCCAAATTCTCTGGGCGGGCAAAGCACAGAAACAGGCGGTAACCTTGCTCCTTATGATCTCCATACGGAGCAAGATTCCAGATCGGCCCATTTGAGCTTTCATTTTCTCAAAGGCAGAGCAGGATACCCAGGGCTCGGTTTACACCTATCGCCATTTCTAGCCACTGGGGGACCATAGGAAGGCTGGGGGAACTCATATTAATGTTAAAAAACCTCATAAAGTGAAATTTTCATGCCATGGGACCTTTTAAATTATCAGACATTGTTTCGCGAGAGACGTTACTACGTCTGCTCTGCTTACCGAGACTTCGCTCTGCTGTGCGGTGTCTCCAATTTTAGCGGCAGCTGGCATGACCACGGAGATGCGAGTGACGGACGGCAAGCTTGACCGCAGTCTATTTCTGTGATAGAAACACTGCAAGCTGCTACAGTTTGCTGCTCTGCTGCATCGCAGATTGCTAAACACACCTGACTACAGGAGACATTAGCTCAGACTGGAGGAGTATATATAGTTGGGGCGGTTCAAGTACAGTTCACGTTCTCACCACAGACAAACCACTCCAGAGTTTGATTAAGAACCGCACCAGCGGGACAAACGAACTCTAGTGCAATCCAACCGAACTAAACGAGGCAGGTGTGAAAACGCCCCTTAATATCTTTGGGTTTTGGACTGACAAAAGACATTTAAAGAAATTACCTTGGACTTTGAGAAAAAAAAGGGACAAGCATTTCCCCCAATTTTCTGAAATTTTATTCGGGACCAAAGGATTGATTAATTTAGAAAATAATCGGCATATTAATTGATAATGAAAATAATTGTTAGTTGTAGCCCTAATGTTAAATGCTATATTTCTGCCAAAAGCTACTGCTATAATGGGCCTTTCAGACACAACATGGTTTGAGCTGTGCTCGCCTCTGGGTTTGGTGCACATCTACAGCACGCTGCGCTCAAAGTTAAACCAGGTTGAACTTTAAGCATGGCGGTAGCTGCTGCTGCTGCATCGTGCAAAGCGTTGTGGTAATAATGGGTTTTAGAGAGCAGCGGTGCCGTTGCCACCTTTTAGTCTGAAAGGCCTATAACAGTGACATATGTAAGGGATAATGCAGAGCGAGTCGATCATTATTGTGTATTTGAACCCCGTCAGGGTGATGCCTGAATCAGCCTGAAGGGGTTTAATATACAATAATGACTGACTCGCTCTACATTATCTCGCTTATTACACAGCTACTCATACAGAGGTTACCCGCTGATAACGCCTGTGTCCCGGTCGGGGCGGTGAACTTTACTTCACCCATTTGCCCTTCTTCCTCCCCACTTCTCTTCTTTACATGTCATGAGACTCAACCTTCGCCTGTGGGTGCTTCACTAAATTTTCCATTTCACTCCTTAGGAGCAAGCCATATACTAAATATACCCCTCATCTCCCTCCTCTCTACCACCACGCCAGTCCACCTACTTTTTTTTTTTTTTTTTTTTTTATTGAAAGCTTTATTTTTTGCGTTGTTGCTCAACAATCTCGACAGTTGTCTCTTGGCAAATGAGGGATTAATCTCTTGGCCAAAGCTAGTGCTTTTTTAATAACTGCATGGCTTGACGCAGCAGCCTCATCAGATCCAAAATTAATACTCAAAGCTGGAGGGTTAGTCTCTCCAGCTGTTAGTACTGTAGGCTAGTACCGCCACTGCCTCCATGAGCTGTCACAGCAACTGCTGCTGCTCATACTACTGCTAACAGTGTTGATTATACAGGCCAAACTACATTAACTAACCCCACCAGCATGCACCTGTCTCCTTTACCCTACACAGCAGTATATTTGCCCCTCTCCCCTCTTGACAGTGATGCTGTGCAAGAGTTTACACTTGGAAATGCATGATTTCTGTCAATAACCCCCCCCTTCTCTTTTTCCTTTGCACCCATTTTACTCCTTCCCTCCCCCTCTTGTGTGTCATTTTCTCTGTTGTGGCTGCTGTGCTGCTGAGAGGACGCAGCAGCCACTGTTCAGTCGAAGAGCCAGGGGAGAGGAGAGCAGACATAGTACCAGACCTAGCTTTTAAAGTGCCACTTGCCTTTTCCAAGTTTAGTTCAGTATAGACTAGTGTAAAATAGCTTTAACCAAGTGTCCTCTGGGTCATGTGGCTCCTGGACTGGATTTTCTCCATCAATACAGCTGTGGTGAAGCTAGCCAGCGGTCTCACATGCAAGTGAGTGGTGAAATAAGTCTCATGTTTGTGTATGAGGGAGAGAAGGCAAGACTGATAGAAAGAGATTTCTGAGTAAAACTCAGACTTTGCTTGTGTCTGTAGGCTACTTCTTGTTGAATCTGTGATGATGAAGATGGCAGCTCAGTGAGTAGTGTTTTGGTGAGTGCGCCAGATGCCAGTTTACACAGTTTGGCTGACTTATTGATGGGCTGATCCATTTTTAAAAATTTAAGAATCAGATTCTGACTGTTGCTGCTCTGTGAGGTACCTGAATACCTCCTCATGTTTGGCTTGGTGTGTGTGTGCAAGCAAGCGAGAATGGGACTAATGATGTACCTGGTTGATTTGTGCTGCCATCTTTTTAAAAAAGCTTATCGCCCACCCATTGTTTCTCTTTATTACTGCATTACAATATCCTGCTTTATTTTGCATCACTTCAGACATGAAATCACTCGTTTATCTAACTTTCTGTGCCTCAGATGTAATTTTAGGATTACTTGTGCACTCAGGAGACTGAACAGGAATAGCCAGCATTGCAGAGTATTTACCCACACATCTGCACTCGTATTGCATTTTGCTCTTATCTCTCCCTTTTCTTTCTCTCCATAGCTGCATTTCATTACATAATCTTTTATCATTGGCAACCCATTACAGCTCTGTGTCCTGCTATTTTCTCTAGTGCTCTCTGTCTTCACCCTGCAGATGAACCACTACCCTTCTTATAACTATAAGCCTACATGTGTTGATTGTAAATAAGGGGTGCGTTGCTTCAGGCCATGCAGAAGATGTTGGTGTTTCAGCTTTTTGTGCAGAGAGCTTTGTTTTTGTGAACTAAGAACTAGGGCTGTCCTCGACTAAAGAAATTCTTAGTCAACTAACACTTATGAGATTTTGTCGACTAATCGATTAGTTGATTTAATTGACAGAGCTGTGCACTTTGAGAGGTGGTTAAGACTAGAAAAGCACAATATAAATGTAGTTAATTAACCATCTGTAAAACTGAGTTTCTCCACAATTAATACTGCAAAAGCACCACTTTAAATCTTGTGTTTACCATAAATGTGCTCAGAAGTTTCTTGGAAATGAATAATTAAGCATGAATAAGCATAAAAAATGACTAATCGACTAACGAAATCTTAGTCGACTAAGACCAAAACGACCGATAGTCGACTAAGAGGTGGCAGCCCTACTAAGAACACCTGCAGTGGTTCAATAGGTGCTGTAGCATACAAAGCTGCAGTATCCTCTCTCTTTCTCTTAGTAGCCTATGTCATGCAGTATCTGCTTGGAAGTAAAAAAACATTCTCTTGCATGAGACATGCATACTTTCAGCAGGTGTTGGAGTGCTAAAGTGAAGGTGCTGCAGCACACTCGTTTACACTGTGTGCATTGCACCCTCGGTACAGTTACCTAGTGCTGCTTTTTCATTCTGCTGCCCAGGCACTTGTCATTGATTTTGTCTGGAGGGGGGGGGGGGGAGGAGAGGCGGAGAGGAGGACGTACACTTTTTGGCCACACTCCATCCCCAAGAGCTTTTTCCAACTCTGTGCCCTTGTTTATTTTGCTGTAAAGATCTGATAGGGCTGGATGGGTGGAAGCAATACAACCAAGAGAAACCAGGAGACACTGACACACTGTCATGTCCGATGTGTGCGCAGGAGTGATGGAGATGTCAAGTGGTTGTGGCTCTGTATTAGATTTCAGGCCTCGTTGGCACAATCACTGGCCCGTACGGAAATGTGGCTCAGGCTGCAGTTAAAGAGATAATTTCTTAGGCTCTTTGTGTGTAAGACAGTTTCAGCATCAGCTTATGAAAAAGGTTTAATGTGTAAAAGTATGACCAGTTTTGTTAAAGCATATCAGGGACTTTGGCAGTAGAATCTTTGTTGTTGGACTAAGCAGAGCCCTCCACTGGCCTAAAGTCTAGGCTTTAGCCCGACCCTGGCCCAAGACGTTCAGGCCCTTGCCCGGCAGCTTATCAGAATTCTCGTCCCGAGCCAGACTAGAGCCTGTGTTATTTTCCCCCGCTCTCTCCTCCCTTTAACACAGCCTATACTACTGTTACAGCCATTAAAATGGTTCAGTTTTATTTTTAATGGCAACGTGATTATATTTTGTTTCAATTATTAATGAAGTTAATTTAGAAAAGTTTGGAGCATTTTTGTTGTTGTTAAATTAATGTTTTTTTTGTTTTTCAAGTGCCGACCAAGCCGCTAGTGAGTTGACCACATGTTTGATCAGTTTAGCCTCTCAAATCAACACTTGACTTGCCTCCAATACATTTCCATAGATTTTAAAAAACACTTCAAGCCAGTTTAAACATTTTATTATCACCACCGCAGTAAAAAGGCGTTTTTGACAAGCTGAGGCAGGCTGCTGCTCGCAACGGAGGGCTATACAATCTAAACTAATAATACAGAAAACATGCAGGTTGTCTTACCTTACACCTAGGCTATGCATAAAAAATCCAGGCTTCACCACAGAACATGGCCAAACCCAAGACCAACCCCAAACGAAAAAATTTAGCCTCCTTAAGCTACAGACTCCACAGTGGAGGGTTTTAGTACAGTCCTCCTTTCTTCTATAACTCTTCTAGCTGCGCTGAAGTCATGTTAGCTGATGCTGGCGGGACACTAAACACTAGGGGTGTAGAAAAAAAAAAAATCGAAAATCGTATGTGTCGTGATTTATTTTTTTTGTTGAGATTTTAGAATCAATTTTTTTCCTTTAGAATTGTGATGTTTTTTTTTGTTTTTTTTTTTTTAAACCAATGATTGACCTTAATATGTTCTGTTTATACAGTACCGCCGACCCCGACTACATCATATCAGTTTCCAGCAAAACGGAGCGAAAGCAGAAAAAGCAGAAAGTTAGGGGTGCACCGATCCGATATTAAGATCAGATATCTGTTGACAAAATAGCTGGATTGGAATTTCTCACTGTTGTCGCACATCCTACGTTATTCGTCAGCAGCACGTGTGCCACATGCTGGAAGAGTTGAGTTAACAAATGAAAATCGCAAATCAAATCGGCACCCATGCATCGTGACAGAATCGAATCGGGACAAAAGCATATCGTCCCAGGCCTAATAAACACTCTGCAAGACCAGTCGGGGTAGCTTGGTCTTGTGTTGTTTCCACCAAGCACAGCACATCTCGTAGTAATTTATTGGACGTCTAAAACATAGCTTAATACAGGTCCCTTGTCCTGCCCGCGTGTGAGCTATGAGGGCCGCAAATAAGTCGGGCCCCGTCGGGCTTTGGTTGAAATGCAGGGCTCTAGGACTAAGTGAGGCTGCAGTAAATATCTTTTTGAAATAGCTCTCTCCTACACTTCATGTTCTCATTAGTGTCATTGTACTAGGGCAGACCCGAATGCGTCGAAGCTCCAATTGTTGCCATGGTAATCGACTACCAAATCAGTATTCGACTGCTTGGTTATTTTTATTTTATTATTATCTATGCATTACCCCCAAAATCGTGTGTGTGTGTGTGTTGCGGTATGCATTGTTCTGTAGATATGCTCTTAAGCAAGGATTGCATATGTGTGCAAATCAGGTTTGCACAGTGAGTGCTAACGTGCAGAAACGGCCACTATTCACCACTGGTTATATTGTCATGCTATCTGTATCCTTGTTGACTTGTGTGTGTGCCCTTTAATGTGTTCAAAATGAAATCGAATACTGATTAGCAATGGGATTTTAAAATTGAACATTTAGATGTACGGCAACACTATCTGTTGCCGTTGCATTGTACAGGTGCATACCGCTCCTTTGTAGAGGTGCATCAGTAAACTGGTCTTGGGTGTATACATTTACAATGAATTAAGTAGAGATGCACCGATAGACCGGCTGGTGACTGGAATTGGCTGATTTTCACGTGCTCGGCCATGACCGGCCGGTCAGTCTGACGTATGCCGATTTTATGCCGGTCAAATGCTGTAAATAAATAACATTGTAAAGGCTACCATGCACAATGCATAGGAATTATATATAGGCTAGCAAATAATAACAATAAACACACTATTAATTACATTATCGTAATGCAGTGTTACTACTGTAGCATGTAAATAATGCACATAAAATACAAACGTGAGCAAGGGCGTTCAACAGTTGCCATTATATCAAATCAACAGCCACGTCCAACCTAGCTAGCAGGTGAAGAACACAAACAACGAAATCACCAGCTAACAATGAACTGATAGGCACTGCACCTAAGACGTATACAATGGCAGCCCTGATCACTATATAAATGAAGTTACAACAGTGATTCAGTTGAGAGGGTGGTCAAACATTTGGGCACATGCCTCTGGTGTTGGTTGGGGGCGGTTGTCCTCTGTACAACCAGGGTTTGTGTACAGATTGAAAAACAAAACGTCTTTTAAAATAAATTAATAACTGCAACCTCATTTTTTCCCTTTTGACTTATGGTAATAATGAATCTAGTTTCATTGTCTCAAGCATGGAATTATACTGTTGTGGGTTCCCTACTGATTCCTTTTCTACATCTAGGGGTTCAAATCATTTTGATTGTGAAGCAGAAGCTGCTAACATGGGCCACCTAGCCCTATAACATGAGGAGCAAACACTGCTGGAGCATAATGCCTGTGCAACAAAAATACTGAGAATACTGCATTGCTGTTTCAGTGCAAGAAAAATAAGATGAGTGAAACATTGTTGGTATGGCAGGCGTACCAAATTGGGGGGAGGTGGGGGGGTGATGATGATGATGATGATGGACAGACTGACAGAGAGGGGAAAGATGAATGATGTTGTTTTGGTCAGACAAGGAGGAGGGGTGGGGGCTGATGTCGTCCCTCACCTGCAATGCAGTGCTGGGCTACATCACCCAATCATCCCCCAGCTGTCAGTGAAGGGGGCCGGGCCAGCGGCTCACGACAGCCAAGGAGAGTTCTCGGTCAGAGAGAGGGAGAGAGAGAGAGAGAGAGAGGGAGAAAAAGTGAGCGAGAGATTCCGCGAGCGTGCTCCAGGACTCAGCCTCAGTGTTCAGCCCGCAGCAAAGCCTGCACGATTCTCCTCTTCTTCCTCTCCTCTCTGCACTTGTCTTCCCACCACTCTTTCCTCTTCTTTCCCCTCTTCTCATTCTGCTTGCAGACTCCCCCCACCCCTTCCTCTACAATCTCTGCTTTTTCAGTCATCAGCACTGATCGCTTCCTCCACTCTACTTTTCGCTCTCCATCCCTCTCCTTTTTTTTTTTTTTTTTTTTTCTCGTGGCGGATGGAGTGAAAGGGTTTCTTTTAAGAACTCCACTCTTCTGTCCTCCCTCCATCACGTCCCATGGGCATCCGTGCATCTTGCAGGTAAGAGGTGTGTGTGCGTGTGCAGGCGGGTCAACCATAGGCCGTTTGAGGTTGTCTTGAAACAGCTCCAGGTGTTTTGAGTGTTGCAGAAGTCCTTGAAGTATCCTGCGTTTTGTTCATGGTTGTTGTTGTTGTCTGGCCGTCAGGGGGCATTAAACTGTCTCTGTCCATCTGTCGTACCGCAGTGATTTAAAAAAAACTAGAATGCACGATCTGGAAAGGCACAATCGTCTACTGTCTTAAATTTGAGAATGCTTGTGTTGGGTTCGAAATGTCATTTTTTTATGTCATGCATATTTGCTAAACATTTCTCCCTTATACAGTATACATATATCTCTCATTGACATTTTCCCTGTAACCTCTACCATTCTCTCCCTCCATCTCTTTCTACTCCCTACTTAACTAAAAATAGTGTTGTTTTTGCCAGCTAGGCCATAATTAGATTTAGTCCTAGGATCAAAGGTCCATGTGTCAAGTTTTTTTTTTTTTTTTTTTTTTTAAACTTAATCCTATATCGTCCTTAATATCACAATATTCTTGACCAAATACCTCGATATCAATATTGCGGCGATATTCTTGGGTTGACAATTGGTACTCTAACAAAATATCTTCACACTTCGATTTTTCGGCGCCACCCCGACACACAACGGCAGCTAGCATCAGCCGATACCAATGTGATTGTTCATTGTAGTTATCATTATTCTAAAGCAGGGGGTATTCAATAACATTTAAAGAGGTCCAGTTACTAAAATTACCTTCCAACAAAGGTCCAAACCACATAATGTCTAAATTGCGTCCAATTTGTGTCATTGTGGCCACCAGGCCAGTGGCAACCCCTGTCCCAATAACGCCAAAACCTCCATAAACTGCAGCAACGGCACCACTGTGAGTCCATGATCGAGGCAACCATCTGTGGTTAGTTCATGTCTGTAACAGCAGGACAGTCAAGTGTGTTATCTAAACTACTAAAGTCAGTTTAAACGTTGTCGGCACAGTAACAAACTGGCTCGATAGTGAACAACACGCTAACATGCGGATGGATTCGGTGTTGTTTTTAGCTCGACCAGAGACTATCTGGTTAAAACAGATCGCCAATGTCGTTTTGCTCTCATTGTTTTCCTTGAAGTTTGCTGGAAGTGATGTAATGTAGCGTTTTGCTGTATGTGGAGTGAGCATTGTGCAGGACTCGGTTTAAAAAAATATCCTTTTAAATCCTACTTTACTTTTAAGGAAATAACAGGAGTAACAGGCGAACCAGCTTTAAAAGTGTTCAATTTGGGTCTGGATATAACGTCACTCAGTCTGGGTCACCAATTAGTGATGCCTGCTCCAAATCTTGTGTGTCTTTGAGTATTTGAGACTAGAGCTGTCAGTCTTCCTCTATAATACCATTCAAATTTCATTTTTTATATTAGAATAATATTCAAATATTTAATGCTCTAACTTTTTGTTCATCAGACGTGACATGAGAAGAGGGAGATTAGCTAACGTTAGCCAACCTATTTATAAAAATCACATTTGAATAGTATTGATTTTTTTTTACTATTCGAATTATATTCAACTTTCGGAATTCGTTCCAACAGCCCTATTTGAGACACAGAAAGCATGAGAGGGAAGCAAAGGGAATAACGGATGAGCGTAGACCAACCTAACAAATGTTTAAATATATTTGTGCCTGCGAGTAAATGAATACATGTAGTGATGTTTCGCCTTCGCCACACAGTGTGTTTGGAGGCCTCACATTTTTTAAAGTAAATGTGATATATTTAAAGGTGCCATAGGTAGGATTGAATGCGTGTGCATGAGCAGTGATTGACATGCAGTTAGACCTTAAAATTAAAAAAAATTCAGAGTGCCCACTCCAGTGACACCTTTTCTTTTTGAGAGAAAAATCTCCCAGCAGATGGGTGAATATGTAGAAGTATAATCACAGAATGAATAATATTCAAAATCTTTTAGTCTCAGCTTTTTCTCCTAGGAGGATGCCTCCTACACGCTACTCATATATGAGCCAGGCATATATCATCAGGCCAGTATTATTGGTTCATATTTGGAATGTTGCAGATATATCAGATATACTGTAGTGATATTAGCAGATATGCAAGCACAAGTTGGCTGTTAATATATTTTGTACTCTTTGAAGTTGAGTGTCTGCACCAAAAACCCTGAATTGGTTGAACTCAGTTATTTCCTGACAAAAATATAATGGTAACCTAATTCATTAAATAATCCCTGCACCTCTGACTTTAACTCAACATCGTTAATTGCCTTTCCCTCCCTCAGGAATGGTAACAAACAGTTGAGTTCTGCAGGCGGCTAAGCATAACACAGCTTTGTGCGCATGTTTTAGCAATGATGCATCCAAAATGGTCCTGCTCAGACTTAAGACAATGAACTGATTAGCTAGGAATGCTAATCCTAATGACCTTTTAACATCACAACAGAGTACACTCAACCAAAGCAATCACCTCTATGAAAAAAAAATACATATAGGTTGCTTTGCCTGGCCAAAAGCACATGGCACATTACTTTAAGCATGCTCATTTTGAATACACAGTTGCAGATGAAATATAACTTTTTACCTAGTCGATGCATGCTTAGATTTGCCTTTGTGTGCTATCAGTTTTGCAATCAGTTGATACAACTTTTCTGAAGTAAAAAAGAATTGTAAATTCAATTCAATTTTATTTATAGTATCAAATAAGAGAGTTATCTCGAGACACTTTACAGATAGAGTAGGTCTAGACCACACTCTATAATTTACAAAGCCCCAACAATTACAGTAATCCCCACAAGAGCAAGCATTAGCAGTGGCTATTGCGACAGTGGCAAGGAAAAACTCCCTTTTAGGAAGAAACCTCGGCAGACCCAGCCTCTTGGTAGGCGGTGTCTGACGGGGCCGGTTGGGGGTGTGATGGCGATAATAGTCGCATTAAAGATAGTGGAACGGTGACTTTGAAGGTAGTTGTTGTAGTTGATGTCACAGCAGGACGTTGCGGGATGAAACGTGGCGCTGCAGAGCATGGGTGGGTGCAGCAGGATGCGGCCGGGCGTTGAAGGGAATCGCAGAGCATAGCTCTGCGAAGAAGAAACATAAGGACTCCGGGGAGTAAACTCCCCAGAGCTAGGTTAGTAACAAGCAGTTCTGGGACAGGATGCATATAAAAGGAAACAAATGAAAACATTGAGAGGCTGTACTGGCCTGCCTCCCTCTACTCTCACTATATTATTGATTATATGATCAATAAATCTGATGACTACGAAGAGAAGCAGGTGGGCCGGGTTAGGCAGACGCTGCAACTCCTCACTTCTTAACTATAAGCTTTATCAAAGAGGAGAGTTTTCAGTTTATTCTTAAATGAGGTGATGGTGTCTGCCCCCCTAACCCAGACTGGGAGCTGGTTCTACAGGAAAGGAGCCTGGTAGCTGAAGGCTCTGGCCCATTCTACTTTTGGAGACTCTAGGAACCACAAGTAACTCTGCATTCTGCGAGCGCAGTGCTCTAGTGGGACAATAAGGTACTAAGAGCTGTTCTAGATAGGATGGTGCTTGACCATTTAGGGCTTTGTAGGTCAGGAGAAGGACTTTAAAGTCAATCCTGAGTTTCACAGGAAGCCAATGCAGAGTAGCTAAAACAGGAGAAATATGATCTCTTTTCTTAGTTCTCGTCAGAACACGTGCTGCAGCATTCTGGATCAGCTGGAGAGTCTTAAGGGACTTATTTGAGCAACCTGACAGTAGGGAATTACAATAGTCCAGCCTGGAAGTAACGAATGCATGGATTAGTTTTTCAGCATCGTTTTGAGACAGGATATTCCTAATTTTGGCAATGTTACGAAGATGAAAAAAGGCTGTTCTCGATGATTGTTTTAGATGGGCGTTAAAGGATATATCCTGATCAAAAATAACTCCTAGATTTTTGACAGTAGTGCTGGAGGCCAGGACAACACCATCCAGAGTAGCTATATCTTTAGATAATGAAGTTTGGAGGTGTTTAGGGCCCAGCACAATAACTTCATTTTTTTTTTACAGTTTAACATCAGAAAATTATAGCTCATCCAGGATTTTATATCTTTAATACATGTTTGAAGTTTAGCTAACTGACTTGTTTCGTCTGGTTTGATTGATAAGTATAATTGGGTGTCGTCCGCATAGCAGTGATAGTTAATGGAGTGTTTCCTAATGATATTACCAAGAGGAAGCATATATAAGGAGAATAAAATTGGTCCAAGCACTGAGCCTTGTGGAACGCCATGTTTAACTTACTCGTACTTAGAGGATTTATCATTAACATTAACAAATTGAGATCGATCAGAGAAATAAGACTTAAACCAGCTTAGTGCAATTCCTTTTAATTCCGACTAAGTGTTCTAATCTCTGTAACAGGATTGTATGGTCAATAGTGTCAAAAGCAGCACTAAGATCTAATAAAACAAGTATGGAGACAAGTCCTTTGTCTGCCACAGTTAGAACGTCGTTAGTAATTTTCACCAGTGCCGTCTCTGTGCTATGATTCTTTCTAAATCCTGATTGAAAGTCTTCAAATAAGCTGTTGCTATGGAGAAAATCACATAACTGATTAGCAACTACTTTCTCAAGGATCTTGGAGAGAAAGGGAAGGTTAGATATAGGTCTATAGTTTGCTAAGACCTCAGGATCGAGGGTGGTTTTTTTCAGAAGAGGTTTTATCACAGCTACTTTAAATGACTGCGGTACATGACCTGTTAATAGAAAAAATATTGATCATATCTAGTAGAGAGGTGTTAACCACGGGTAATGCTTCTTTGAGTAGCCTCGTTGGGATGGGGTCTAAGAGACAGGTAGATGGCTTTGCTGAAGATACCTTTACCATTAGTTGTTGAAGGTCTATAGGATAAAAACACTCTAAGTATATGTCAGGTCTAGTCGTTCTTTCTAGCAGTCCTGCGTTGAAAGGTGAACCATTAGAAGTTGAGGGCAAAAGGTGATGAATTTTATCTCTAATTGTTATAATTTTATCATTAAAGAAGCTCATGAAGTCATCACTACTCAGAGCTAGAGGAATAGATGGCTCAGTAGAGCTGTGACTATCTGTCAGCCTGGCTACAGTGCTGAAAAGAAACCTTGGGTTGTTCTTGTTTTCTTCTATTAATGATGAGTAATAGTCTGATCTGGCATGTCTGAGGGCTGTCCTATAGGTTTTCAGACTGTCTTGCCAGTCCAAACGAGACTCTTCCATTTTGGTGGAGCGCCATTTACTTTCAAGTTTTCGCGAGTTTTGCTTTAATTTACGAGTTTGGGAGTTATACCAAGGTGCTAGTTTCCTTTGCTTCATCTTCTTCTTTTTGAGTGGCGCAACAGAGTCTAAAGTAGTCCGTAGGCAGGCCGTAATACCATCTACACAATTGTCGATTTGAGAGGGACTAAAGTTTACATAAAGGTCCTCTGTTGTATTAAAACAAGGTAATGCGTTTAGTGCTGTTGGAATGTCTTCCTTAAATTTAGCTATAGCACTGTCAGATAGGCATCTAGTATAGTAGCTTTTATCTAATTTCGTATAATCGGGTATTAAGAATTTGAAAGTAATTAAGAAGTGGTCTGATAATAAAGGATTTTGCGGGAATACTAATACATCTTCAATTTTGATACCATATGCCAGCACAAGGTCGAGGGTGTGGTAACAGTGCGTGGCCTCATGCACACTCTGACTGAAGCCAATAGAATCTAGTAGTGAGTTGAAGGCAGTAGTAAGGCTATTGCTGTCAACGTCCACATGGATATTAAAATCACCTACAATAAGTACTTTGTCTGATTTAAGGACTACACATGATAAAAACTCTGAGAATTCAGATAAAAATTCAGAATACGGACCTGGAGCTCGGTACACAACAACAAATATAATTGGCTGTACTGATTTCCGTGTTGGATGTTGAAGATTAAGAACAAGGCTTTCAAAAGAGTTATAATTTAGTTTAGGTTTAGGATTAATTAACAGGCTTGAATCAAATATGGCTGAAACTCCCCCTCCTCGGCCTGAGCCTCTAGGAATTTGAGTATTAATGTGACTGGGAGGAGTCGCTTCATTTAGACTAATATTCTTCATGGCCCAGCCAGGTTTCAGTAAGACAGAATAGATCAATTTGATTATCAGATATCAATTCATTTGTTAGTACTGTTTTAGAAGACAGAGATCTGATATTTAGTAATCCACATCTAATTTTCCTATCCTTTTCTATCATTGCAGTGGTAGTTTTAATTCCAATTAGGTTGTTAAGTATTGCCCCTCTCTTGGTTACCTTTGATTTAACTGATCTTAGTCGAGGAACAGACACAGTCTCATTTTCTTTTGGGACAGGCTGTGGCTTGCGTGAACTGAATGCTAAATTGACTATGTTTGCAGTCAACTTCTTATTACTTGGGGGCTTCACACTTTGTATGGTCTGTTGTTGATTATAATTGGAATAGTACTAGTACTACATGTTACTGGAATAGCACTAGTACTACATGTTACTGGAATAATACTAGTACTACATGTTATCCTGCAGAAAACATTTTCAGATTCATCCACTTGTATAGTGCTATCAGTGTGGTCGTTATGTTGTCAGATAGCATCCTGGCTCCGTGTCGGTTTGGGTGGAGACCATCATGCTTCAGGAGGTTGGCACTTTAAAAGGCACTTTACTCTGCATTCATGCCAAAATGTTCTACACCGTCTTTATTAATGCACAGTGGATTGGAGTAGATCCTGAAATTAGCACCTGATATGTACTGAATGGGTTTTTAATTGGGAATCGAGAATCAAATTGTGACTACAAGAATCTGAAATGAGTGCTTAGAAAAATTCAAATAAGAGATTTTGTATGTAAAACCACAGTCTGTTTATTTGAAATGGTGTGAAGAAAAACAATGTTGTTTGTGAAGTAAACCTCTGTCTGCACTGCAATGCAGAGAAAATGATTTGTTGCTGGGAGCTGTTAGCTGTTCTTACCTCCACAGTGCACCATGAGCTCTGCAGTAATACAGTGAGGCAGCATAAGGACTTGTGATTTTTAAAATCACAAGTTTGAGGTGAACAAAAAGTTGTTTGTTTTAGGCATTGCAAGGCATTGTAAAACTAGGGTTGGTTACCGAACGTCGATACTTTTATTGCACGGAAAAAAAGATTCCAATCCTATGAGTATCGAAGAATTATTTATTATTCGGTGCCAAATTTCGGTTCCAAAAGCGCGTAAGCACAGGCTTATCTGTCCTCTCTGCATATTGACACAGAGCAGAGCTCCGACCACACACACACACACACACACACACACGCACACGCACACGGAGAGGTGCGGACGGAGTAAACTGTCTGCAGTTTTGTTGAAGTCACAGAGAGTCACGGTTGGTTTCAAGTGTAGTTACAGTTTTTCAAAACTTCACGCAGACAGCGTTTGCTGCGATATGATATTAATGGCGAGCCGAAAACAAACGCGGTGCTGTTGACTTTACACTTCCTCTTAGAAAAGCAGGCAGAACGGTGGTTTCTCTGCCCTGATGACTGACTGACAGGCGGAGCTTGCAAAGCAAGGCACTTTTAAATAATGTTATTCTGAGTGAGCAGTTTTACCAGAATTCTTTAATTCTGATAACCGTTTTTTGATTCACAATTAAAGTGGAAAATAAAAGCTCTGTGTTTAATGTATTTTTGTTAATGTTGAAATGGATTTTAAAACATATGGTATCGAAAAAAGTATCGTTAGGAACCGGCATCGAAACTGAGGTATCGAAATTAGCACCGGATCGAAAGATTTTGAACGATACCCAGCTCTATGTAAAACAGTGTTTCCCACAGATTAGAAAGCAATTTGTGGCGAGGGGGTGTCTCCCCGTGTCACTTACTGCCAAGAAACTTCTGAGCAAATCTCTGGTGAACACAAGATTTAAAGTGGTGCTTTTGCATGATTCTTTGTGGAGAAACTTGGTCTTACAGATCTGTCGGTTAAATCAACTAATCAATTAGTCGACAAATTCATATGACTGTTTTAGTCGGCTAAGAACTTCTTATATCTAGGCCAGCCCTAGTTGCTAATTGGTTGAAGAGTGTTGACTAAATTCATTGGTGATTGATGACATGTTTGTTACTCTGTGGTTTGGATTCAGTGGGGGACAGTGAGTGTGCAGTCTCTTCTTTCAGCACCATGGACAGCACCAAGAGAATAGTTGGTATAACAAACCAAAATCTGTTTCGTGAAACAAAACAAAAAAAAAAAAAAAAAAAAAAAAAAAGTAATTTACTTAATAGATAACTAAACAAAGAAGAAATGATGCGTGAACATAATTTGACTGTGTGTCCCTCATGGCATGCTTTAATAACGAACTTAGGGAGCATATGCAGTGTTCCCAGTGAATAGATTGGGAAGCTGGATGCTCTCCTCCGGAGCACTGGACGTGGTTACCACCAGGCACCGTTACCATCTGCAGGGGCCTCTTGTTTTACTTGTTTGACTTCTAACTTGAGTCCTGTGTGTGATTATTTACATGGACACAAACATGGTCTCTGTTACTCTCCAATGAGCTGTCCTAGTATATGAACAACTTAATAATTCATTCCACTTTGTTCAGATTCACACAACATGCACATTTAAGCATTGTGCAATCATCAGTTATTCAACAAAACAATTAATCTTTAATAATATTAGGTCTTGGTCGAAGAAGTCCTGTACTTCCTACTCAGCCATTGGTACTTATTGTGTAGCAGACTGACAGTACAGATTATTGAGCTTTAAAATGCACTTTTTCTTCACTTCTGTCAAATTGACACTATCGTATTCATCCACGCTGTTTTAAATTAATTCAAATTCCACTCCAGAAATGCGCTTTTAATGTGCGTCTCAAGTGTGGGGGTGTGTGTGTGTGTGTGGGGGGGGGGGGGGGGGTACCATTCATCCAATTTTCCAAAGGCACATTCTCTTTACTAATCTGATATTATTTTAAAAGGCTAACTGAGGAAACATTGGAGAACCGTTTTGCAATTATTTAAGGACATTATGTAATCTGAAAACTGCTGCCCTGATTAAAAAAAAAAACATGTAGCTGATCTCAGGTGTGTGTGTGTGTGTGTGTGTGTGTGTGTGTGTGTGTGTGTGTGTGTGTGTGTGTGTGTGTGTGTGTGTGTGTGTGTGTGTGTGTGTGTGTGTGTGTGTGTGTGTGTGTGTGTGTGTGTGTGTGTGTGATACACAGTACAGGCCAAAAGTTTGGACACACCTTCTCATTCGATGTGTTTCTTTATTTTCATGACTATTTACATTGTAGATTCTCACTGAAGGCCTCAAAACTATGAATGAACACATTCATACAACACATTATGTACTTAACAAAAAAGTGTGAAATAACTGAAAACATGTCTTATATTTTATATTCTTCAAAGTAGCCACCCTTTGCTTTTTTATTAATAAGGGAAAAAATTCCACTAATTAACCCTGACAAAGCACACCTGTGAAGTGAAAACCATTTCAGGTGACTACCTCATGAAGCTCATTGAGAGAACACCAAGGGTTTGCAGAGTTATCAAAAAAGCAAAGGATGGCTACTTTGAAGAATCTAAAATATAAGACATGTTTACAGTTATTTCACACTTTTTTGTTAAGTACATAATTCCACATGTGTTCATTCATAGTTTTGATGCCTTCAGTGAGAATCTACAATGTAAATAGTCATGAAAATAAAGAAACACATCGAATGAGAAGGTGTGTCCAAACTTTTGGCCTGTACTGTATATCATTAGTATATATGCTTAAATGCTCTACAATCAGGGGGAGAAGTGTTAAATGTACAAGTGTTCTTTTACTGAGTCCACTTTTTGCTCTTTTAGTGCAAGCTCCCATTTTTAGTAATTGCTAACATGAGTTTTAATTCTCAACATAGAAGAGGATGTCAGTTGAAAAAATTGATTAAAGATTTTCTGCAGTTGTACTCTTGAAGTTGCTTGAAATATCTTAACATGACAACACAACAAGGAATAAGTGCCTTTAACTTGATTTTGAGATGTTTATGCCTATACATTGTTGCTTTAATTACTGTATATTAGCTTTTATTTTCTGCCTTTTATTGATTCTAGCTGCTTTCTTCTCTGTCCCTTTGTGCTTACATGACTGTTCTATCTTGTCGCTGAAATATTAAACAGGCTCTGATCTTTGTTTACTTGTACTTTTGGTGAAATAATCCACTATATTACTTTTTTGTGGGTGACCAACACTGTAAGCATTTTTATTAAATGTCTTGCCTGAAAATAAGATATTATGGAAACTACACTTCCATTTCTCTCTGAGCCAATCTGACGAGGTCTTTTACCCCTTTTCATTCTCCCTCCCTTTGCACTTCCTCCATGTCTTTTATGTTCCTGTCTGTCTTTTCAATGTCTTCTGTCCCTTACCGCCCCCCCTCTCTCCGTTTGTCGTCCTCACTCAGACCAGAACCTCACGGTCGTGGAGGCGGTTCTCAGCCGGGCCAGGCAGACTCTCCACTCCCAGAGCAGGACGAGGAGATCCTGGGCTCTGATGACGATGAGCAGGAGGACCCCAACGATTACTGCAGGGGTGTGTGTGTGTGTGTGTGTGTGTGTGTGTGTGTGTGTGTGTGTGTGTGTGTGTGTGTGTGTGTGTGTGTGTGTGTGTGTGTGTGTGTGTGTGTGTGTGTGTGTGTGTGTGTGTGTGTGTGTGTGTGTGTGTGTGTGTGTGTGAACATAGTATTAGTACATAAGGTTGCAAAATTCCGTGAATTTTCAGAGTTGGAAACTTTCCATGGGAATAAACAGAAATTAATGGGAATAAACTGAATATTTTTAATATTGCTTGTTATAATACTGTTAGTCTATAACAGGGAACTTAAATGGAGTTGGGGAAAAAAAACCATCTTGCAGCATAATCTTGGTTAAAACAACCTGATTTAATGCAACTTCAGTTGAATGTCTTTACTATATTTGTCAATGACATGCACGCACGCAGTAATCGGCATAGGCTACTACATACTTGCCAACATTTACTTATTTTTTTTGGGGGGTAATACATAACCCATTGCTATGTGTGTTAATTCTATAGCCCACTTGTTGTTGATAGGCTGGAAACAATAGACAGCGCTGATGGTTAGCTTAGCACACATATAACCATAACCATAGTAAATCAAAGGCAGCATGCTAGCTACCTTCATATGTTAAGCTAAAGGACAATGGTTTGGGCTACTACTTAACCTACTGCAGGGCTATTGAGGCCACACCCACTGCACAGATCATTTCTAAAATCCAACATTCTACAGCAGATTGAAGAACGATTGAAGACAGTACTGCATTTGAGCCCAAGGACTACATCCCATCCAAATTCCCATAATTTCCATTAATTCCCATTTCCCCAAGTTTCCAAATTGGAAAGTTTCGTGTGTGTGTGTGTGTGTGTGTGTGTGTGTGTGTGTGTGTGTGTGTGTGTGTGTGTGTGTGTGTGTGTGTGTGTGTGTGTGTGTGTGTGTGTGTGTACACTCAACATACAATAATAGAACAACATGGTTTGAGTGTATCTTCATCTTTCTTTGGTCAGGTGGATATCACCATGTGAAGATTGGAGATCTGTTCCACGGGAGATACCATGTGATCCGTAAGCTGGGCTGGGGGCATTTCTCCACTGTGTGGCTGGCCTGGGACATCCAGTAAGTTTTGAAACTGTCGGGAGCTCTTAACAGTGGCTATGGAGTGCTGTGTGCAGAAGTATGTAATGGTCGACCGTGAGGGACAGGAATTTTCGCCATGATGCTGCCTATATATGTGATATTTATAGAGTATATGCTGTTTCTGTAACCCTGAGCAGCACATATTGAGTATCATGGGCCTATAATAAATCATGGTTATAGGCTCTATTAAAGGCCTGGTGCCTTTTTTAGTTTTAATAATGTTGTTGGACATTATTAGAAGTTTTATGGATATATGCATGAGAGGTTTAATGTTACTGTAATTGTTGTTATTTGGTTTTGATGAGTTAAATCGCTAATTTTGTGTGTGTGTTTTTCAGGGAGAAGCGCTTTGTGGCCATGAAGGTTGTAAAAAGTGCTGAACATTACACAGAGACAGCTCTGGATGAGATCAAGCTGCTCAAATCTGTAAGGCACCCAGTCACCATCAGTCACCATGACATGAATGTTTTCACTCCAGTGATTCCAGTGCCCACAACGTGTGTGTGTGTGTCTGTTCCAGGTGAGAAACACAGATCCCAGTGACCCCAGCAGAGAGAGAGTGGTGCAGCTTCTAGACGACTTCAAAATCTCTGGCATAAATGGCACTCGTATCCTTTGTTGTTAACTTTCATGTGTTTGTAAAATACAGAACTCACTTTGCCCTACATCTAATCAGACTGGCTGAGTATGAATGATCGATAAAGCAATACAGACAATATCATTGTCCACGTTTGATCAAGTTTCAGGTGGTTGTTTGCATGTTTATAAGATGAACTGTGAATGGTGCATACTGACCAGTTTTCTGACTGTGTCAGCCAAAAGATTATAGAATGTTTTTCCGGTGCTATAGTTCGATGAAGGAAGGGAACAGTGCAACAACAGCAATTTAAATGCTTGACATTCTTCTATGTTGTCTTCCCTTCCGCTGCTGTCTCAGTGTGATGGCTTGGATATACTGATTACACTCATTCCAGGCCAAATAGCTACTTTAGTGTTCAACATCCAAGGTTAAGACTGCATCACCTCAGACCAGACATTAATTTAGTGTTTGAAGGCCACATTTGTCTGCATTACTTTTAAAGATGAACATATCTTAGCCAGAGCTCTACCATAATTATTGAGTTTGAATGCTAACAGCAGTGACAAGATGCAATTTCAGTGCCAGTCATTTGGCAATATAAAGTCTCCAGCAATTTCATTACACCCCCAGATTCACACTGCCCTGCTAATCGGGGTTCACAGATGTTCATCTGACGTTGGCTAGCTGTGTGCTTTGGCACGCCTTGAAGCGTCCCAGTCCCCAATGCACCAACACTGGCTCCATCCCTGTCTCTCGCACGCCACCCAGTCTACAGCTGTGCCCTCAGGCCCAGACATCCTCAGACATCCTCTGGATGTTTGTGGTGTATACTGAAAGATTTTTCAAAACCTAGAAAGGTCATTGAAGTCCAAGTATGTACCTAGGAAAGGGCAATTATATGTGTGTGTGTGTGTGTGTGTGTGTGTGTGTGTGTGTGGAAAGACTCATTGACATAATTTTATCTACGTTTATTTGTTGTCAAATCAGTGTCGAGCTCAGCTGGTACAAGTTTGTGTACTTTCCCTCAGAGAAAATGGAAAACATCTGCCGTTTGATCAATAGAAATGTGTAGTTATGTTTATATGTATGATATTATAAATTGCATTGGCTTAGGTCCAGTGTAGATTTGAGAAGTTCTTCTATTAGTCCTTGACCTTGTATTTCTTCAGATGTGTGCATGGTATTTGAGGTGCTGGGTTATCACCTTCTGAAGTGGATCATCAAGTCGAATTACCAAGGCCTCCCCCTGCCCTGTGTTAAAAGCATCATACGACAGGTACTGTACAGCTCAATTTGTCTTTTAAAATATCCCTGATCTCTTGTTATCTTTATTAACAGGATTTTTTTTTTTTTTTTTTTCCTGTTTTGGCAAAAAGAAAACAAATAGTGTGTCTTCCTGAGACAGTTACCAGTTCTTTACAAATCAGGAGACACATCAGAAGTATTTGAGTTATTCATGTTTAAGATTGGTCGAGAATTATGTATTTTACCGTTCTCAGTGAACAACATTCACCTTTACTACCTAACATCCTTCATTTTGACACTCTTGACTTTTCTGCACTGCAGGTTCTGCAGGGTTTGGACTACCTTCACACCAAGTGTAAGATCATCCACACAGACATCAAACCGGAGAACATCCTGCTGACCGTCAACGAGCCCTACATCAAGAAAATGGCGGCTGAAGCTACGCAGTGGCAGAAGACTGGCGCGGCACCTCCCTCGGGTTCTGCAGGTCACAGCCTTTCTTTTCCTCAGCACTCCACTAAGCAACTTCTGTGGTTTGATGGGCATGTTGCTGAGACAACGGGGAATTTGCTGTTAAGATTCATCAGCAGGTCCAGTGCCTTTCACTGTTTGACTGACGTGTTACTTATTTGGTGTGATTGGTGTTCCGTAACTGATACTACTTAAGCAGGACATATCATTGATTAGGTGTATTAGTTTTTAATTGGACTCAGTTTTACGATTGCATTGTAAAGAGGCGAAAACCGGCAATAAATTTGGAAGATTTTCCAGCACTGTTAATAATGAATAATAAAATAATAATCCTCGTGTCTGTCTGTGTGTGTGTGTGTCTGTGTCTGTCTGTCTGTGTCTGTCTGTCTATGTGTCTGTCTGTCTTTGTGTTTCTGTCTCTGTGTCTGAGACGTGAAAAACTATGAAGTTTATGAAGTTTCTAATAAAAAAAGGAGCGCTAAGCCGTGTGTCAGTATGAGTCACCAGTGGATTGGTTATGGAAATTACCGTCTTGTTCAGAGGAGTGTGTGACTCCTGCTGAGCCTTGTGCCGCTGCAGAGGCAGTCTATTAGTACAGCTTGGTGTGAATCAACTCAGCAACCCGCTCAGAATACTAATTATAGAGAGGCGAAGGATATGCCACATATGTTGTTCACTAATGCAATCCTCTGATTTTTCTTGTTCCCTACAGTGAGTACAGCCCCAGTACCCAAACCAGTAAGTTATTTTTATTTTTTATTTTTACCAGATTTAGTCATCTGAGGACCTCGGAACAGAATACAAGTAAAGTCAGGATACAAATTAGATTTGATCCTCTCCTCTTGTTCTCTTTCCCAAGATGGCCAAAATGTCAAAGAACAAAAAGAAGAAGATGAAGAAGAAGCAGAGGAAGCAGGCAGAGATGCTGGAGAAGAGGATCCAGGAGATGGAGGGAGGAGCAGCTGAAGGAGAAGAGGAGGAGGAGGAGGATGAGGAGACGACAACAGAGACCGCCAATGATACAACTTCCACAGCCACCCTCTCCATGTCTGCCACGCTGCAAGACATTGCTAACCATACTATCACAGGTAAGTGAGACTGAGATGGAGGACAGCGGATAACCTTTTAGGTTAAAATGTTTATGGTTTTTATAAAATCTGAATAGATGGGATGTCCAATGGCATGTGGCATCTGGATTAAGCGCCAGGCAGTTATAGGTCATTTATTGGCAGTGTCAAGAGCTAAAGAATACACACTGTGTGTTTCACCACAGACTCAACTCCTGATGAGCAACCCCAGCAGATACCAGAGGTAAATGAGCGGAGAGAGAATGCGGCCGAGGAGGAGAATGGGATGGAGGTGAACTGCAATGGCCACGCTTCCACACCGGAGAGGGAGACCCATCTCGAGGCACAAGGGACCAAGCAGACGACAGAGGAGCAGGAGGACCAACAGAACGCAAACCAGCCAGAGAGTAACACTGAGACCCAGGGCTCATTAAGTAACAAAGAAGAGCAACAGACCTGTAACGGTTCACTCGGGGCCTCGGCCCTGCTGCCGCTCCCTGCCTCTCTCGGCCCAGACTCTGTCACGGTGGAGCTGAAGGAGGGAGACGAGGAGGAGGAGGAGAAGAAGAAGGAGGATAAGATGGACACTCAGGGGGAGACCAAAAGAGGGGATGAAGAAGTGGACAGCCAGGATGGTTAGTTAAACTTGTTCACACACTGTATGATGATGCATTATATAAATTATGTGTCTTCTGGTTTCAGCAATTTAATGAAGCCATATGAAGCTTGTAGTGAGTATTTCATATTGAGTATGCTGTGGTGTTCTGGATATGAAATCACTTTAAAATGAAAATATGTTGGATGTTTCGTACATCATTTTATACAGCTGTGTGTGTGTGTGTAAACCGTTTTGTTGTGGAATATACAGTACATTTTCACACTTCTCATATCACATTTAACACCACGTGATTGTCAAATAGCACATTAGCGCACGAGTATTACAATGAGAAAAAAACAACTTCACAATAGTTTGAACTGGAGTGGCACAGTAGGCGTGGGCGGAACCGTTTTCAGTTAGAGCTGGAAATGAGCAGACTGCATCAGTGCTAGTTAGGCTAATGCATATGAATTATCCCGGCACATCACTAACAACCTCTGATAAGCAATTACCTAGAGGATACACTGCAATGTGAGGCATAATAAAGCTACATGCTACAGTAGCAGCCTCCACTCTTGAGTTTGAATGTGGCAACAAAATGCAAACCCAGACTTTGGGTTAAAAAGGTTTGTCATATTTATTATGATCCTGGGAGTGTTCTTCTCAATTGTTGGAAGGACCCAGTGCAGTTATGAGCTTTCTGCCATCTTAGATTGTCTCGGTCGTCTCCCGTGTTTCTAAATGTTTCTCGCCATTCTTCCCCCTGCTTCACTACGTCACCCTCCTCTGTCCCTGTCTCCCTCTCCTCTCTTTAACAGGAGCATCAGGCAACATGTTAGTAAACCCCTTGGACCCTCTTAACGCTGACAAGCTGCAGGTTAAAATTGCTGACCTCGGCAACGCCTGCTGGGTGGTGAGTGCAGATTTACATTAGAGCTTTTTATTATTCAATGAGGGACTCTTATTGCACACTTGAAGGGTTTGTTGGCAGACAAGTTTACCTGTGCTTTTAAATCCGACCTTTTTTTTTAAAATCTTTGTAAACACCGGGCTCAATTATTCCCCTCTTCTTCTCGCAGAACAAACATTTCACAGACGACATCCAGACGCGGCAGTATCGTTCTCTGGAGGTGCTGACAGGAGCCGGCTACAGTACACCAGCAGACATCTGGAGCACAGCCTGCATGGTAAAACACACGCAGTCCCAAACACTCAGAGCACCTGCACAGCTATGAGCAGTTGTCAATGTCGTTAACATTGGCTGAAAAGATCAACTAAATAGAAACTTATTTTAACTCTGTAAAGTTCCAGTGTGTAACGTGTTTAGTTGTTCATTATCAAAATCTGTGTAGCCCGTTCACAAACTTGTCCTTTTTCATGAATATTTACCACCACCATCAATTCCAAGTATTCATTTTGGCTTGACATTTTACATTTACACTTGCATGAACTGGGGTAAACGCTCCATATTCATAACCTGACTCAGATGTCACATGGATTGCTTCACATTTGCTTGGCATATCCATCTGGGAACTTTCCTTTGGAGAACTTTTGGGAAGGAGTGAAAATACTGGTTAGCTGATCGGATAAACCATCTGTCTATCACCACCTATGTTGGTGATAGACGGGCCAAATCAACCAATCGGATCAAACTCTTGCCGAAACCAGTCGGGAGAAGAGCAAAATCATCTTTTCCTCATAGAAAAGCTTCCAGTGCCGTTTTTTGATCTTCTTTCAATGAAGGAATACTTTCTAATTTGGATAAAACTTGCGCGATAGCTACGCTCATCTCATCCGTGGAAGCTGCCGTGTTGTTCAGACTGAACGGTCGCTTCTCGTTGCGTCACACCTACACCCGCCTCAAAACCAACGCTGATTGGTCGGTCGTTTGGCGAACGGCTCGAAATTTTCTCTATCTCAAGATGCCAGACTGATCTGCGAGTGGAAAACTGGAGCTCGCGAGATCAGGACGGTCTCACGAGGCTACCATATTCATGCGCCATCTTGAAATACGTTAGCCGGTAAGGGACATACAGGACATACTGCGGCGCCTTTTGCGTTTTCGCTGTCACATGATAAACTCACAGGTGCTGCTAATGGGTATCGTAGCTTCCCGGCCCCGGCAAGTTGGAAGAAGGAAACATGGAGGACCACACGTATTCAAAATCCAGATTTCAGGAACAGGAGTCGTCTTCTTCGCCCAGAAAAAGAAAAAGGATATTGAAAAGAGCAAGATGCCGGCTTTTTGTAGCGCGAGAGTTGATTGCGATATACGATCTCAACGCTAGATGGGAGAAGTTCCCACACATTGGACCTTTAAGCCTCTAGAGTTTTTATCGTGATCAAGCACAGTTTTATTTGTAATCAATATTTGTTACCATATTTGAACACTGTGTGTGTGTGTGTGTGTGTGTGTGTGTGTGTGTGTGTGTGTGTGTGTGTGTGTGTGTGTGTGTGTGTGTGTGTGTGTGTGTGTGTGTGTGTGTGTGTCCTTCAGAACATACAAACATGTTATCCTACGCCATAAAACATTTGCAAAGCCTTTTTTTTAATGTTTTGGTGACAGCACTGACACACACTCGCATGCTTTAAGATAAAGGAAAACAACAGAAGTCAGGGAGTCCAGATCTTGACCTCATTGACCACACTAATGATTATATGCATTTGATTAAAGCCATCCATCTACCAGTTATTGAGTTAATGTGTGTGTTTTTCTCTTCAGGCCTTTGAGCTCGCTACTGGAGATTATCTGTTTGAACCCCACTCTGGAGAAGACTACTCCAGAGATGAAGGTCAGTGTCTGCCTCCCCTGAGACGCCAGGCTTTAACTATTAGATTGTTTATATTCGACAAGGCACGCTGCGATGAGTGTGAATGCCAGGTTCACATGGGAAGTTGTAGCCTTAGGCCGGTTAAACACTGCCTGCGTGGCGTGAGCGTGGCGTTTTTGTTGCGTGTCAGCTGCGTGGATTTTTCTGTCTTTACACACCAGAACCGTGTCTGACGCGGTGCTGCTGCTGCTAGCCTTGTCTGGACACATGTATGTTTCCCATTGATAAAATGAAATACCATGTTAAACATAAATATATACTGATTTGATTACAGGAAAGGCAACGTCGGCAGTGTTGACGGCGAAATAGGCTGCAGAATATTTCGTTCTGTATTGACAGTTGCAATTTTTTTTTTTTAATTACATTTATATATCTGCATTTATATCAAAACCTAGAGTCGTTCAAACATCATGTCATTTATTATTACGTATTTGTGTCTAAATGACACAAACATCTTTTCCTATTATATTTTGCCTGGAAACACTTCCAACACGCTTGCTTGTCGCGTGAAAAATAGGCGTTGGTTCTATTTCTAGCAGGCGCACATTTTCGAGAGGTGCGTGTCACGCAGGCAGTGCGTAAGCTCTAACCTGTTAACATGGGAGCGTACACGCTCACATGACGCAGCCGGTGTGTAACCGGCCTTAATGGTGTACATTTCTACATGTCTCCAGTATTTCAGACTTTACTTAAAACGGTTCTGTTTTCCTGAGTGCTTTATCAGCTGTTTGTGTGTTTCTCTGCCTTCCTGTAGATCACATAGCGCTGATCATTGAGCTGCTTGGTAAAGTTCCTCGGAAGCTGATCTTGGCAGGCAAATACTCCAAGGAGTTTTTCACCAAGAAAGGTAAACACGCCACCGGCTGTCTGCTGTAGCTAAATCCAGTTCATCCTTTTAAAATATGCTCAGGTATTTGGTGCAGAAGTTTCTATTTCAGACGGCCACCTGACGGCTCAAGGGATCAGCCATCTGCTCGGTTTGTGGGCAGAACTTGCTAATTACATTTTTATAGCAGCTATTTCCAGTTCATAGAGTGCAGTGGATTTATGGCTACCAAAAACACACATTATTTGTATCAAACCATAATTGCGCACCCTATATTTTCTCCCAGGCGACCTGCGTCACATCACCAGGCTGAAGCCGTGGGGTTTATGCGACGTGTTGGTAGAAAAGTACGAGTGGTCCAAAGACGAGGCCCACACCTTCAGCACGTTCCTGCTGCCCATGCTGGACCTTGTGCCCGAAAGGAGGGCCACCGCGGCCCAGTGCCTCTCCCATCCATGGCTCACATCCTAGAGGACCGGCATGCACACCTCCACCCTCATATTGTGAAAGGATACATTAGGTTTGAAGTTCCTGGGCTTGAAAACATAGAGTAAACTAACACATTAACGTCTGCAAGACCCTGTGACTGCATCGTGCTGGCATCCTCCTGTCATGGCTCAGAGGCTTCCCACACACACTTTCATGAGTACGATAAAAAGAGACTGCTACTGAGTCTTTGACCTGTTTTGGTTTACACTGTGGGGATAGAGTGAACTTGTGGTCTTCTTCCTATATGAATGGCTCTTTTTCTAATGGCTGTATAGGACTTATTGACCTTGCTCTTGTTTCTTTTCCCGACTCCAGCTCTTTCTCTGCAGCACCTCATTCTCTGTATTTTTAGTTCTAGATAATGGACTGAAAAAGAAGGTTGCCCTTGTCTACAAATGCAGAAGAAGATAGGATGTTGACAAAAACATAAAGATTGCCATCAAAACCCACATACTGTTATCGTTAAGGTCAATAATAAGCCAAATATTTCTTTGCTAGTCATGTTAGCCGTTCCAGCTTTTATGCCTTAGGCTGTCAAATGTGTGCAAAGTGCCCCGAATTATTAATGCTAACCGCCACAATGAAAGACTAGTAATGTTCTTAGCGCCGTCAAGTTGGCTTTATCCTAAACATCTTTTGTACATTTGTATACAGGTGGAACTACATGATCAGAAAGCATAAATGTCAAGGTCTGGAGACTGAGAGACTCACTATTTTTCTGGAAAACGAAACTCTAATCTTTAAATTTTTCAGCATTGTTGTCTTTTTAAAAAGCACTTGTATACACAAAATGATGTGAAAAACGTTCAGATTCCTTTCCTACTTCATGCACGAGTGGACAACTTTGTGCCGTTTCATACCTGGATCACTTCTTGCATGTTAAGAAAGGCTTCATACGTTTCCCACATTTACGGTCAAATCAAACTATATGTGGATCCACGTCCAGTGTGCAGTGCACCAAAGAGTCAGCCTCTAGTCTCCCTCGATGCAGCAAAAAGCTTTGCACAGATTCTGACTGTCAACAATGTAAGGTGAAGGCACAAGCTGAAAGGTTTGAGCTTTCTTTTTTTCTTTTACTTTCTAGAAATTCCTTGAATGTTGAGGTGATTTCCAGTTGTATTAACTGAAACTTCAAGTGTTTCCACTGTATATGGAGGTGTGTTGGATTTGAAAATGGATTGTACCAAAAACAAATGCTGTAATAATGCTTTGAATCCCCTCAAAACCATTTTGCTCGTTTTTATACAGTCTCCTCTCCTTCTGTTCATGTCTCCGCTCTTCATTTGATTGTTAATTTTTTTCTGTAGGTAATAAATAAACATTTTTCAAAACCTTACTAGATTGTATTTTCCTCATAAGTCACCACTGCAGTGTCTCCATTCTCTGACATATAAATAGGTAAATCCCCAAAGATTCTGTATTAAAACACATCATTAACCTAATTCATCATCAGGACCTCCAGAGGGCAGGTACAGTAGAGTGGGATCAGATTTTATTTTCAGTGAGTACTAACTGATCTGGAAGCATATTTTATTAGGATGTCTAACCAAAATCTCTCCAAATGCTCCTTAAATACATCACTCTTATTAGTTTGCATGTCAAATGATGAACACCTGTTTTGTGATAAAATGTGACCTGTTTAGATAAACACTTTCTGGCACTGAAATAAACAGCGTCACTTAGGGCAGTCTGCTTAGCATTTATGACAACTCTGTCTCCAAAGTAACAAGGAGCTGCTCAGCTCAGCATGTTCATTCACTTGTTTTAGTCCAAAATACAATAGCAATCCGCTACAAATCCTAAACTCTGAGTGGGAGGTGGACAGTGACTCTTCCCATGTTTTTAAAGTCTGTTGATTAGCTGGCACAATTTCAAGGACAGAATGTAGTACTTCTTGTAGTTATTTTTTTTTTTTTCGATTTTAATTATGTCCTGAAGCCTTGGAATACATATAAATCCTTCGAGTCGGCAGTGCTCCTCGTAAAGCCTCGTCCATCTCTTCCCTCAGTTGTCCACGGGGGGCCTAGGCGTTATCTGTAATTGAGGAAAAAAAAACATTACTTAAAAGAGATGTACTGTAATTGTCCATTCAGACGCTGACCTAGATATGTCAGTAGCTCAGCTGGATTTTAACACCTACTATACAATAAGACAGAGTCGAATTGGCCTTGACCAATTGCCACTTTGCTCATTTGAAAGCCATGATGTCTCTCTCTCTCATGAGTGGGCCAAATTCTCTGGGTGGGCAAAGCAGAGAAAGGGGAGGTAACCTTGCTCCTTATGACCTCATAAGGAGAAGATTCCAGATCGGCCCATCTGAGCTTTCATTTTCTCAAAGGCAGAGCAGGATACCCAGGGCTCGGTTTACACCTATCGCCATTTCTAGTCCCTGGAGGACCATAGGCAGGCTGGGGGAACGCATATTAATGTTAAAAAACCTCATAAAGTGAAATTGTCATGCTATGGGACCTTTAAGATATTTCACTGAATAAGTGAAAACTTTGACCTGCTGGTGTCGGAGGATGACCAAAGTCAGTAGTATCCATCCTCTGGGAACCATGCTTGTCTGTACAAAGTTTCATGGCAATCCACTCAATAGTTGCTGAGATATTTCAGTTCGCACCAAAGCGGTGGACTGGACAACATTGCCATCCATTTTTTTTTTTCTCCGTTTAACCCGACTTCAGTGATTCATCACTTATACGGAGAGTGAAATTTCGAGGCAGCCCAGCCTCTGCTCAACCTCTTTCCATTTTCCATCCAGCTCTCAACACTTACACCAGACCCTCTGAAGCCTTTAACCTTCCCCTTGGCCCTTGCTAGCTCCCTGTTATCCACCCTTTATCCTTCCTCTTGCATCTTTGCCTCACAATTAAAACTTTCTCTTGTTCTTCTCTCCAGCTAAATATCCTCGTCCAGGAGGTGTCTTCCTCTCCCAGCCCACCGTTTTTTCTTCACTCTGGTACCTTTCTCCTCCACCTGGAAGTCCTCTGGCAGAAGCTTGTCCTGCCGGTTGCCCAGGCTGAAGGCCAGGAAGGACAGGACTAGCGAGTCCATAATGCTGATGATGGCCAGGATGTAGGCCCAGCGCACCGTGCAGTTGCCCAGGGTGTATTTGTCGGTCCGCTGGCCACACATGCGCTTCACCTCGTCCGAGTCCCAGCCGTCAGGATAGATCATACAGCCAATCACCATGCATGTGCCTAAGAGAGGGGAGGCAAAGGACGAGGAATTTTGGTTTTTAAATCAGGTACTTCAACATCAACAGTCACTCTTAGCCATTTATTCGAATGCACAAACTCTGGCGTATTTTGATGTGGGAAACCTTTGGAATGTTAGATTTACAAATTGTACATTTACTCAAGTACAAATTTGAGATACTTTCTTTTCACGCCACTTTGTAATCTACTTAAATGCTGCACCTTTTATTGCACATTTATCTGACCGCTTTAGTACTACTATTACTACTTTTTAACAAATTAAGATTTTTGCATGCAAAACATACGAAGAGCTTATGAAACCAACTTCCCAACAGTACATACAAATAGAGCCTAAACAATTAACTGGCAACCATTTAGTCATTTTACATGTAAAAATGCCAAACATTTCATGGTTCCAACTTCTCAGATGTAAGGATTTACTGCTCTTCCTTTTAATAATTTCAATTTATCTTTTATGAATTAAGGGGTTTGGACTGTTGATTGGACAAAACAGACATTGTGCAGGTGTCAATTTTGGTTCTGGGTAATTGTGATGGCATTTCTCACTATTTTCAGAAGGTTTAGAAACCAAACAATCAATCAATCAATTACAGTAATTGAGAAAATAATCAGCAGATTAATCCATAACAAATAATCATTAGTTTGCATTCCTATATAAACAGTTAAAAGTTAGCTTCTCCTCAACCAACAATAACAGTAAAATACTGCTTACACATTAATGCATGAGCAAACCACCTTCTCCACCTCCAATGCTGAAACAAAAAGACAGCAACACACACACACGTTGCCTAGCAACTGCCGAGCATCTCATCTTCAGAAAGATGATCTTGTTCATCCATTATTGACTCTGCAGAAAGACAGCCGCCCTCGTGCCGTCTCACCTCAGCATGTAGAGCCACGTGAACTATCAGGTGACGAGGTGAAACGTTAGCACACGAACGCACACTTTCACTTTCTCAAACTTCTCATGCTCAATTTTCTCAAGTCTCTTCCCTAATTTCAAGATAAATAATTGTTAAACTGCAACTTCTCATCAGCTTTTGTTTTACATTTCCCCCTCACTCACATTGTTTCAGTCGCTAGTGTGACGCCCTCACATATTGAGTTGGTCCTGAATAAGTCTCATCAAATATCCTTCCACTTAGGCTAATTTAGGGAAATAATTTATTAGTAGTAAAGTAAACAAAGTAAACCTTTCAGACTAATTTAGAGGCTTGGGTAGCTTCTGTGTGAGTAATATGCAAACATAGATGTAACTAATTCAGAGGCCTGAATAGATTAAAAAAAAGGCATATTGTGTATGTGTGTACAGACATAAAAAGTATGGCATTCATTGGCACACACACACACACACACACACACACACACACACACACACACACACACACACACACACACACACACACACACACACACACAGGTGTAAAATAGGAAGAGGAGAAAGTGTAACAGCACACCTCCAGGTTAATCTCATTACAGGTTTGTCCTTTCACTTGCAGCTACATCTGTTCCCAAGCTGCTTCATGTTTCAAAAACAGAATCATGTTCCACTTCTATCAGTGTGTGCGTCTGGTAAAGGAAACTACTGAAGATGATGAGATGATGTTGCACTGCAGTTGCCAGCTTAAATCTTTTTATTTTTATTTTTTTTAGACGTGGTCTTTCTCTTTCTATTTTACTCTCCCGACTATTTTACAAGACATAGCTTTTATTCTGTTTCTGTATGAGGCCTGAACATTCTCATCTTTTCTCTCTGTATAAAAAGGGGCTTGAAATTAATGGGGCCAGCTTATAACTTCCTGCAATTAGTGGGGCCAAGTGTCCTGAGATCTGGTGTGGTTTACTGTTCTGTCTTTCTACCCAGTGGTGGAACGAAAGTACGTACACCGAGTATTTCCATTTCATGCTGCTTTAAACTTCAACTCCACCACATTTCAGAGGGAAATCTTGGACTTTTTACTCCACAGCGTTTTTTTTTTTCTTTTCAGATGGGAATTTCAAAAAACTAATGTGTTTTAAGACAATACATTGTTAAGGAATAATAATTTTACTTGTGAAAAAGTATTTCTACAGTGTGGGATTTGCAATGTAGGTCTGAACACCAATGTTTCCATTCATATTCACATTGATGTGGCATTGCTCATTTGTCAGTTAGAACCAGTAAGGTTTTCCTGTTTATGTCTGTAAAGTTTGACTGATAGAGAGCTGATTGAACAACTCCTTTTAAACTTAGAAACTGATATTAGTTTGGATCCATGGTGTGGGGGTAAAATTAAGCACAATACCAACGCTGGAAGTGTTAAACTAATGTGGTATGAGACAGTCCTCACTAGTGTGCTGGGTGTGCAGACATGAACATAAACTTAGGAATATACCCAGACACTGATGCATAGGCGTAGTTTATAGGGGGGGATGGGGGGATACAACTCCTCCAATAATTAAAACTGACCAGTGCAACCCACCCCAACAACCTATTATAATTTTCTTTACATAAATAAAAGACATTTGCACCATAAATTGCTGCAGAAAAGGCACAAATTGTTGCAGGAAAAAAAAATCACCAGAATGCAGGAAATTAAGTGTTTGACATTCAAAATGTCAATTTTGCTCAAAAGTGGGGATCTCAACCCCCCACCCCCCTATGTTGAACCCCAAATTATGCCCTTACACTGATGCAACCCATACTTTGTAAGAATACTTTGTAACAAGTACACAGTTGATGTATTTTTGTATATTTTTGTACTGAGCTCTGTTTTGTATATTACATATTAAATACAGCCTACAAGATCGAATAGCCTACTGTAGGATTATAATGCTAATGTAATAGGCTCTATGTAAAACTAAATGTATGTTTGTATATGACTCCTATTAACTGCCAGGAACTCTTTTGTAGAAACGTCTACGTGTGCAGCTACAAACTGGCAACCCTGGTGCTCACTGGAGGCCAGCTGCATCCACGCGCAGATCTTGTAGACGCTCCCCGCGTTGCAGAAGAAGAAGAGGCTGAAGCAGACGATGCTGCCCACCACCAGCAGCATGGAGATCCCCACGAAGAACATGGCCGTCTTGAAGGCGCCGGACGGGATGGAGCCGAAGTCCAGCGCGCTCCCTTTGCAGGTGAGCTCCGACGTGAGCGCGTTCCCGATGCAGTAGTGGAAGAGGCCGAAATATCCGGCCTGCGGCGTGTTGACGCTGTCCCCGATCCAGTATGGCTGGATGAACACCACCACGGTGATTACGGAGAACGTGATGGTGAAAACCGTCCACAGCACGCCCACGGCCCGAGCGTTACGCACGTAGTTGGTGTGGTAGATTTTAGCGGCCTCCTGAGCCGGGAGCATGGCGACAGGGAGGGCTTCTTAAATGTCTCTTGGATGGTCTAAAAAGAGGAGATAAATATTCTTCTTCTTGGATTTTCTTTCTTCTATTTAAACCTGTTAGAATGAACAGGAGCCGCCTTTAGTTTCCCGGATCAATTGTGACCGTATGTATGTTAAAGACGTTTATCTGCTGATAACTTCACATTACACATGTCACCACAAGTCATTAGTCTCCAAAGTGTTTCCTCTCCAGGTAAGGCTGCGGGTCTCAGGTAGGCCTAATGAATGATTTATGGTTAAAGGATCCGCAGAATAGAGTAACACACGTGGCAAGCAAGGCAAGTCTCCTTTTACTCTTAAGGGCATAGGCCGTAATCACTTTCCTTTATTTGACTTCATTCATTTTTTTAGTTTAGGCTACATAAAATATTCGTTCAGATAAGAAACAATCATACAGATGCACAGTAACTCAGCCACGCATTGGGATCAGACCTACTTCTAGTTTCATGTTTTAATGTGTATGTTTTAAACATTGTGGAGGTTAATATTTTAATTGTGTCAAGACTTAACTTGTGTTGACTTAGGGTCAAATTGACCCGTTTTGAATTTTTGTTTTATATCAGAAAATATGGGATGTAGAAATAAGTGCTGAAAATGTGTAGAAGAAAAATTTTACAATTTAAAACGTTAAACGTTTTTTTTTTTTTTTTTTTTTTTTTTTTTCCAAGGTTGATGGGAAGACAACACAAGAGTTAAAACGCACATGTAATTGTTCCTCCTGTCCATAATGAGTCAGAAAGTAGGGGTGCACGATTCAGAAAATGTCACGATTCGATATGGATTTTTTTTGGCTCACGATTCGATTCAGAAACGATTCTCGATTTAAGAAAAAAAAAGAATTCACAGTATGTAAATGTAGTTACTTTTCCCATGTGATTTGCAGTAGACCTACAATTTAAAAATAATAATATATATTTATTTTTAAACACGAATATATTTTTGGAATTCTATGAATCGATTTTGAATCGGTAGAGCTTGAATCGAACAGAAGACAAGGACTGTGGATTTTGTACCCCCACCAATCGTGTTAAGAAGGGATCTCTTCAAAGCCATTATGATTGGAACATGACAGAACAGTTACAGCATCAACCACCAACTCTTTTCAATATGTAATGACTTAAGAAATGTGAACCCTTTCGGTCAAAAGTAAATACTGAGCCAATGATGGAAAGAGACCAATGACTGTATACGATACAGTGGGAGGGTCTGAGTAACATGTTCTACAGTCTTTCACTAGATGGAGCTACAGTGCTTCAGTGTAACTGCATCACCACCCATTTTGCCCCAAATCACTCTTTAGACAAGTCCCAAATCCCCAATCTAAAGGAAACTGGCCGTATTGGAACCTTGTACCTCTACCAAACAGGCCAGACATGTTTCCGTTGAACACCACAGGAGTTTTGTATGTTAGGAGGTGGCGGTGGTGTTGAGGGTAGGTGTCAAAGTCTTACTGGGTCAGTGGTGGAAGAACCACAGAGAGAGAACACTTTCAGATGTAATTTTATTAGTAATACATTATTGAATTATTATTATTATTGCTGATGCATGTGTGTAAGCACTTAAATGTTATAGCTGGTCGAGGTGCTAATTGTAACCCTTTATATACATTTGGTTAGTTAAAACTATAATATTATATTTAATAAGCTGATGATTTGTTTTCTAGTAATATCTACTAAGTGACTATTAACTATAGCTCTCAAATAAATTTAGTAAACAGAATTTCTCCTCTGAAATGTAGTGGCCTATAAGCCTAGTGTAAGGGGATGTTCCACTTTATTGTCTTTTTTTGTTATGCTGTGTATTGTTATGCTGTGTATTAACCTATTTGTACAAAATGTGTGTGGTGTCCTGTTCAAAATGATATCTCGCATCTGCTAAATTTATTCAAGCAGCATTAAATTAGGTCAGACAAAGCAAGTAAAAATGCATGTTTGTGGTGGTGCTTTGTTACAGTCACACATTGGCTTTAAATGCAGTTTATTTTCACAATACATTTCCCACACAAAAAAAGTAAAGTTGTGCTGATATCTGTAGGCTAACGTAACACATTACATTGTCACAGTGTTTTTCCATGTCCGTTCCACAATGTTGTTCTCAGTGTTGGCCCACATACTGCTGCGCTGCAACAACACATGAATGTACTGATCTTAAAGAAGCACTTTCACATGCCTAATGCTGACATATTTGACCTTTTTAGATCCTAATCAACCAATACTTAGGTGCACAAAGCTCCTTGCTGACTGAATGATGTAATATTCTTAGATCCTGATTTTTTGACCTATAGAATCCATTATTTACCCTGAGGCCTGTTAGCAATGTTTGGTTACTCATAGTTTTAAGTCCCACTTAATATTGTTTTCTTACAGTTGATCTGGTACATGTAATAAGTTGATATATAGACCTGCAGCGGTGTGTGTGCACACGTGTGTGTATGAGTGTGGGCGCTAGCGTGTCAATGCACTTAGCTTTATTAAATGATACCACCCCAGAGTGAGAGGGAGGTTGTTTATAATCAAGTTATTCGAGAGCAGTGATCCAATTTTCTGATACAGAATTGTGTGTGTCTTTTTGTGGGATGCTGGGATTTAATGCTTTTCTTGTGTGTTTTACTATAATGTTCCATAACCGTGAAAAGACGGCAAATCACGAGCAAGAAAATAAATCTATTTTTACCACAGAAACTTTTTAACAGAAGGTGCGCACAGAAAGTATTGACATAAAAAAACATGTTTTTAAAGTTATCAATGGAGCTCTGGTTCTGTGGCTTCGGGGCGAATTCAGCATAATCTTCCATTTTGCCTTGAGTGGAAGTTGTGTTTGTGATGAACCTATTGGATCTGGAAGCCTCTGAGAGCACATTTCAGCATCTCTTCCAGTCCCCTTCTGCCTGCCTTCTTTAGAGGCTGAGGTAAGTAACAGATAATTTGGTAATGATAATAATTTAATGACAGTTTGCTACAGTAATGAGTGAGTGAAACTAGCTTCATGAACCATTCAAATCAGTCAGATTTGGTTCAAATTCTGGATTCAGGAAGTGGATGTTATTCCTGAATTCCAAAATTTGGAAGACTTTTAGTCATGTGCATTGTTAAACATTCACATAGGTAGTATGGGTAATACAGTATGTTCCACCCTGATGTACTTTGAGTGTGTATATAATACCAAACGTTTGAGTATCGTGTAATGCAGAGTATCGTGCATATTTTTTAATGTTTGAAGTAGTTGGGGCTTTGTTGGGGTTTGTTCCTGGAGTGTTGGGAGGTGTGGGGTCACCTGTCACAGATGGACTCGATTAGTCTTTTGTAAATGTGTAAGTAACAGCATGCAATGGGCTTGGGTCAGGGGGCTGAAGAACAACCACTCCACTCATCACACACACACACACGCACGCACGCGCGCACACACAGATGCACACACTGGCCTCATGCCATGTGATGCAGCACTGAGTGAGTGTCACTACCTCTCTGAAACCCCCGAGGCTGCAGCAGCCACTATGAGCCAGCCTCCACCCCAGCCGCCGCCCGATCACAGCCCAGCAGACAGCATCAGAGCCTAGGCAAGAAACGGAGCAAAGTGTGGGTCAGCATGTGCCCTGGGGAAGGAAGCTAGAATGTAGGTCTGCTCTACAGGGGCTCGTGTTCAGGACCCATTACTAATCACTCACCACTGTTGTATCTTTATTTAAATGTTGTTTTCCTGGAGGTGATTTTCTTAACTGATGAGTTGTAGCTGTGAGAAAAGAGCAGTGCATGTTTATATTTTTTAAAGGTCACGTCAATTGTAATATTTTTACAATGTCTTTGTAAAAATATAAAATATATAATATATACTTTTCTAGTTTGATAAATGATCTGATGACAATTGTATGTTCATAGAAAACCCAATAAACAAAGTAAAAAAACTAAACAAATATATAATACTATTTTAGGTTAAAACATTAGTTAACATTTTTGGGAAATAAACTTGTTCACTTTCTTGCTGAGAGTTAGATAAGAAGATTAATATGGTATTAATCTTCTCATCTAACTCTTGGCATGCATGACACAATACACTCACCTAAAGGATTATTAGGAACACCTGTAAGATTTCTAGTTAATGCAGTTATCTAATCAACCAATCACATGGCAGCTGCTTCAGTACATTTAGGGGTGTGGTCCAGGTCTAGACAATCTCCTGAACTCTAAACTGAATGTCAGAATGGGAAAGAAAGTTGATCTAAGCAACTTTGAGAGTGGCATGGTTGTTGGTGCCAGACGGGCTGGTCTGAGTATTTCACAATCTGCTCAGTTACTGGGATTTTCACACACAACCATTTCTAGGGTTTACAAAGAATGGTCTGAAAAAGGAAAAACATCCAGGATGCGGCAGTCCTGGCGGGCAAAAAAGCCTCGTTGATGCTAGAGGTCAGAGGAGAATTGGCCGACTGATTCCAGCTGATAGAAGATCAACTTTTACTCAAATAACCACTCGTTACAACTGCAGCAAAGCATTTGTGAAGCCACAACATGCGCAACCTTGAGGCGGATGGGCTACACCAGCAGAAGACCCCACCGGGTACCACTCATCTCCACTAAAAATAGGAAAATGAGGCTAAAATTTGCACGAGCTCACCAAAATCGGACAGTTGACGACTGTAAAAATGTTGCCTGGTCTGAGGAGTCTCGATTTCTGTTGAGACATTCAGATGCTAGAGTCAGAATTTGGCGTAAACAGAATGAGAACATGGATCCATCATGCTTTGTTACCACTGGGCAGGCTGGTGGTGGTGGTGGTGTAATGGTGTGGGGGATGTTTTCTTGGCACACTTTAGGCCCCTTAGTACCAATTGGGTATCGTTTAAATGCCACAGCCTACATGAGCATTGTTTCATGACAAAGAGTTCACAGTACTAAAATGGGCCCCTCACAGTCACCAGATCTCACCCCAATAGAACATCTTTGGGATGTGGTGGAACGGGAGTTTCATACCCTGGATGTGCATCCCACAAATCTCCATCAACTACAAGATGCTATCCTATCATATGGGCCAAGATTTGTAAAGAATGCTTCCAGCACCTTGTTGAATCAATGCCACGAAGAATAAAGGCAGTTCTGAAGGCGAAAGGGGGTCAAACACGGTATTAGTAGGGTGTTCCTAATAATCCTTTAGGTGAGTGTATACTCCACCTCAGCTATCATCACATTGTTGAAATCAAGATTTGAATCAAAGATATTGGGATATTTGTCATGTTTAATATCACTGCTGACAATAAAGACATGCCTTCACTACTTTCCACTGTAAGCGGTGACCGCGGAGCTCTGGGACAAAGCACAGTGGGGGTCCAGCCCTGCCAAGAACTGGCAAGGAGCTGCTCCGCTTTATGCCACTGCAGCTGACACACATAAATCTAAACCACATAAGTAGCTTCTCTGTCACACACACACACACACACATGCAAACATAAAACACAGACACCATCATACATCTGCGCACACACTTATTAGACTCGACTGAGTAGGAGGGAAGCAAAAAATGGAAACAACTGCATTATTCAACTTTTTGGCGGTGCACCTCTCTCTCTGTGAGCCGATGAGTCGTCAAATGCGTGCTTGTGTAATCCCGGCCAATTCAAACAGTTTTGTTACGGTAAAGAATGGGGGATTAGTTGATGAAGATTCAAAGCCAAATATAGAAAACGCATGTGAGGGATTATAGACACATCAAAGAATAAGGATGGAGAATACATTAGGGTGCAGTTTCATCTTCCATCTCCTCTCTGTATCGTTTCTGGTCTTTTTCGCTGAATGAAGCAAAGTGACACACAGGTTGGAGCAGTGAGAAGAGAACATTGGACTTCATTGGCATTAAATGCATCTTAGTCTTTGCATAATTCAACACACAAGGCTGATATGGGTTTTACACGTCATAGTGTATACATGGTGGCATATTAATTAATAACAAAAATGTTGCAGTAGATGACTTTCTTAAGTTATGAGTCATTTTGTTTTCAGGCTAGACTCTAATTACATGCTGCAGAAATGATAAGATGGGTCATCAAGTAATATTCATGAAGAGGTGTGTGTATGTTTGCTGGAAGAAGAAAAGTGTCAGATCCAAGGAGGGAGACTGAATTGCTGACTTTACCGTGACTGACAGAACCCGAGGGCGGCTGGAATGATTGTATTTGAACGCCTCTTATTATTTAGGATGCTGTTATTTTGACTATATGAAGCCCTAAATATAGGGATTATGCTGCAGTTTGGCAGTTGCAATAATGAAATATCTTCAGGGTTTTAGAACCCACACAGTACGGTTATGAAATGTGCTGTTTACATTGGAATGCGCTGAGAAGCAGGAACAAATCTGCCAGAGTGGATTTGAAAACTGTAAACATGCCTGAAGAGGAATGAAAGGCACCGAACATATGCTTAGGAACACAATGCAGCCTAATTATTTAATAGTTGGTATGGTCTTAAAAGTTCACCAGACGTAATGAGGTGAGTGTGTGTTTGTGTGTGCGCCACTCATGTTTGTGTGTTTTGTTGTTTGGTGGCCAGTTTCCCAGCAGATCTAGGAGGATTGTAGCTTTATCCACATAACTGGATGTTAATCTTGTGTGGAATCCAGCACTGCCTCCTGGGAACGTAGCCTGCGCGGTGCTAGCATCACCACCTGGTCCTCGACACACACACACTCACACACACACACTTATAGAGTCATAAGCTCCTCTGTGCACACGGATTGGGTTTATAGTTCATGCAATCATTCACGGACTGTGTGTCATTACATAAAAGTGATTGTTGCCTGCGACTGGAGGGACTTTTATTCTGAGTTCAGACAAAAAGGAGTGTTTCCTATTAATCAATACACCGACAGTTGGTTGAGCTGGCATCTATATGGTCACACAGAATAAGTATAAGAAGCCACCTACAGTAGATTAAGTTGTAGCCTATGTTTCTGGAGTTGTGAAATAGTTAACTGAACTGTGTCTGTGTTGTATTGGGAAATAACTTGCTGCAGTTCAGACATGACTGCCATTTGCTAACTGTCAGTATTGAACATAAATCATATTAGGGTATTAGAAGGCTGAGTTTCCTCAGCAAGTGTACATTTGAATCCAACCAGGACAAAACACTGCCAACATCGCTGACAGCTGCAGTAGCACAGAACATGTGGTAAAGTCACTTTGCATGGATCCAACAGAAACATGGCTGTGAGAGGAAACTGAGAAAAAAAAAAGATATTATATATATATATATATATATATATATATATATATATATATATTGATCCCCAAGGGGAAAATCAAGGTTCCAGTTAGTAGCTTAAAGATATCACACACAACATACACATACATCACAAACAGGATGATAAAATAACAAATCCACATGAATAGAATGGACAATAAAAGAAAAGATACTAAATAAAAAATCCACAGGAATGTACTAAGAGATGTATAAGCATGAGACACTTGCAGTCTCATGCTCATGCTCAGATCCTGTGATTCAGTATGTATGGTAAGGTGTCATGGTGGTAGTGCAAATAAATCCAATAGTGCAAGGATAAAGTCTAAAGACCAGCATTAAATATGGACATTATAAGATAATGATGTAGACATAGTAATATAAAAACTATAGCAGTGCAAGGATAAAGTTTAAAAAAAAAACAGCATTAAATGTGGGCATTAGAAGGGAATAAAGTAGACGGTAGCATAGACACAAATCAACAGTCAATGTTAGAGGTTTGAAGTAATATAAAATATTGACAAGTAGACAGTATTGAGAGAGAGAGAGAGAGAGAGAGAGAGAGAGAGAGAGAGAGAGAGAGAGAGAATTTGAGGAGGAACCTTGATGAGCATGCTGTTTGACGCAACTAAAAGAAAGGATTTCAATTTCCCCTTTTCAAGAAATCTGACTCAGCAGGAGAGGGAAGTGAGCAGCGTGCAACTTCCCATTCAAACCAGAGCAAATTAACTCCATCTTCTGCTAGAACCACAGACTATTACAACTAGGCTAGAACATAATAACCTCTACATGAGTTTCAACCTTTGACCTCAAGGCGTTTAAACCGGTGGCCCCTCCTCTTCATCATGGGAACAGTCTCCCTCTGTTTACGGCAGACGGACCTCAGATGTTGCCGCTAGCACTCGGTGTGCTGTAGGTGTGTAGCTTTACTGCCCGCTGTGGGCGGGACAACAAAATCCCGTCGAGCCCGCTGATTGGTCTCTAGTATTCCATAAAGGCGAAACTAATCCAGCAGTTGGCTCAACTGCATGTCAATCGAATGCGATTATGCTGCTTTCAGGGGCTCTTCGTATTATTATGGCATCATAGAACACTTTCCTATGTGACCTTTGTGCAGTGGTGGGATTTATCTAAATACATTTACTTTATTTAATTACAATTTTGAGATACTTGTATTTTATTTAATTGTTTACATTTCATGTTACCGCCACTCCAGTCCACTATATTTCAATTCAATTTTATTTATAGTATCAACAAGTTATCTCAAGACACTTTACAGATAGAGTAGGTCTAGACCACACTCTATAATTTACAAAGACCCATCAATTTCAGACACAAGTAGCCTATTGTATTTGTCTCTGTCAGCTACAGAATCATAATCAGTATATTGTATTATACCTCCACATTATATACTCCAGTTTATATAACAATATAGCATAGTGGGTGGATGACTTGTTAGTTGGCTAATGTTAGCTTGCTAACTCTGCACCCCACTGGTCACAGAAAACGAACAAAGCTGTCACTCATCTGGCGATAGCAATGTGCTTTGTGTGGATTAAGCATTACATTTGTATACGTTACCATGGCAATTGTACACAAATGGCTGTCGCTCTGACCATTTCATTCTACTCTTATTCTACTAAGTTGTGATTTGAATGGGTTTGGCCATTCTTTCCATTATATTTTTATGGCACGAACGCTATAACGGTAGTTGCAATATTCCCGACAGCCCCTGAAGGCAGCATTACCCCCTCCAGTGTACTGTCTCAGCGCCGATTCAACGTGATCGCGATTCGCGTCTCTCTCAGAGAAGCGGTGTGGTTTCTGGTGAGCGCTCAACTGCTTCGCTCGTACGCACTTTAAACAGGATGTAGCGACTGAGACAGACAACGGAAAGAAAAAAGAAAAAAGAAAAAAAACAGCGGGTTAAACACTGCGATGTGACAAACACCAGTGAGCCAGCAATGACCGCCACAGCGGAGGAGAAGAAGACAGGAGGAGTCCCGATGAGGCAGCTCACCGCCGGCAGGTCTTGACGGCTGCTCCCGCTGACCTGAGACGCCCCGCGCGGGTTACACACACTGAAAACCGAACATAGCCGAAATACTCCACATCCCATCGGTGAACCTTAAAAGAGACAATGGCGAACCAGGGCGACTGCTGTGTGAAGGTAGCATTGAGGTAAGACTCCGACGTCCGTCTGCTGAGCAGACCACATTGTGTCTGTGCCTCCTGGCAATCACTTAAATGCATCCTGCACACCTAAAGTCTTATTTCACTGCTTAACACTCCTTTACTGTCTCTGCTCATTGTAGGGACAGTTACTAAAAAAAAGAGCATTACACCTTGTTTTACAATACATTGGTGGTGCTGCACAGTAGGCTACTGATAATGCAAAGCATGTGTCCCGCACCACTTTATCTCCATATGACTGTTTTCATGTTTGAGGGCATACGTTCTCCAGCATTGGTCTGTTTTATGTGAGGCAGCAGCTTGCATTCATGATTTAACATTGGGTGAAGTGACAAGGACAGCTGCAGCCAGGTGCAGGGAGGAGAATGGGCGTTTCTCCTCAAACCAATTTGATTTATTTATTCTCAGAGGCAAAGTCTACCTGCAGTCTCACCTTATCATAACTGAGTCTATTGAGCACCTCGCATGTGTATGGCTGAGTTAGCTTCACAACTAGGTTTGGAAAGCAGGGGCTTGTGCATGAATCGAGCACAAAGACATGCTCTCCTTCAGAGCTGTGTCATTTACTGCCTTTGTTGGAAATGCACCCAAAAGCTCGGGCAGCAGAGCAGCTTTAGGATTTGTATCAGGAGATATTAGCAGCCCATCAATTGTAGGCCTATGTGCCAAGACTAAATGCAGATTGAGAGAGATCACATGAATGTGCATGTGCTGGCACTGGGTAGCCTCTAAAACTGGAAGGCATGACTTGAGTGTGATTGGGGCTGGGTCGGTAATCATGCTCATTTTGCAGTGTGTGGGGCTGAGGCGGTGGTCTGACAGACTGTCCTTTTAACTCAGACCCTCCCAGAGTCGGTCACATCAGCTAATAAATCCCACTTGGTCATACTAAGAGTCCTTTGTGAGGAGATTAAAGAAAACAGAGATCCTTACACCCTCTCTTATTGTGCAAATGTAAAGATTAAGACATACTTTATTGATCCTGTTGTTAGTTAAGTTAGTTATTTAGTTAGTTAAGCAACTGCAACAAAGTAATAGCTAAATGTAACTATTCTTCACCAAGGACTCATTTGAGATCCTCCGACCCCAGTTTGGGAACCATTGATTGAACCTAGTGGGGGTTGAGGATGGGGGTTGGCCCAGTAGAGCAGCCTTTTTAAGATTAACCTTACAACTGATGGCCCCATTTCCCCAGGGGAGGTTTCAGAGTCACTTGTCAATCAGCCGTTGAGTGACTCTCCTTTTGTGCTTGTTCACAGCGGCAACTGTAACAGGAAGTTGGGTGGGTGACAAGAAAAGGTGAAAGGAGAAGCCACTGAGACAGCTGGTGGCTGCTGCTCAACTGAAGTTATTGATTGAAGTGTGGAGAGCAGCGGCTTGTTGTGTAGCTAAGTGTTACTGAGTGAAGGTGACAGATCTCACGCACCACACGTACGTTAGGGCGCGGCGATATAGAGACAATCAAATATCACGATATTTTTGACAAAATACCTCAATTGATACCGCAACGATATTGTAGTGTTGACTATTGGTGCTTTCACAAAATATTTACACAATGAGATTTTTGATAAATAATCATCAGTAATGTGGACATAATGACTAAGTGGGTAAAGGCGAATAATAGAAAAGTTACAACAGTCTGGTAAGTTGAGAAAATGACATCACTTTACTGTAATGCAGCCTTTAAAACCAGGAAAAGACAACACATATTACGATATTACAATATCCTATCTAAGATGATATCTAGTCTCATATCACGGTATCGATATAATATTGATATATTGCCCAGCTCTAACGTACATACTTCTGTTTGTTAAGCTCTCCTCATCTTTTTTGGTGATGCAATATTGACATGATCATCAGTGTGTGATAAGCATATTGTCAAACTCGGCAAAAGAGGGTCAAATCAACACAGGGGGCATTATAATTGCAGCAGTACATTTTAATCAGTTTTATTAGCGCAAACTTCCCATTGTTATTAAACAGAGTTTGTGAAATTACATGACTGCGCTCGTGGGTGAGCTAGCTCTGCTCCTTTTCATCATGTGTGATCTGTGTGTGTATTTACATGCCCTGCGAGTGCCACCAAAAGCCTCTGTGTGTTTGACAGGAAATGGGAAGCCCACACATAAACACACGGAGAAGGATAACTTCCTGCCTTATAAGCGATGGTTTTCCCAATGACCGCCAAACATCTTTTATTGAGAACGTCGGCTGCTGATAAGAGAGGATGGTGTTTAATTGCTCCCATGTTGTTGGGCAGCCCTCGGGCAGACTGCGTAAAGCTTAGGACTCTGTTTGTGTGTGTGTGAGTATGGATTTGAAGGGCAATGAGGTTGTCTTGAGGGCCAGCACACACACACACACACACACACACACACACACACACACACACACACACACACACACACACACACACACACACACAGTCTGAGTCGCCGGCATCCATTTCCTAAATGTCTGCACTGCCTTCCCTAAACAATGGCCATATAGCGAGAGACATGACCTACAATCCTGCATTCAAACCTGACTGCCTCAGAAATGGATGTGGATATGACAGACACACACACACACACACACACACACACACACACACACACACACACACACACACACACACACACACACACTAACAAGTAAATGGTTCTGGGTTGCAGTCAAGTCAAACATGACGGGATGCATGTAATGTAACTCCTGACTAAGTGGCCGTTGTTAGATTTGCTTCTGGCTGGCTGTTTCATCTTTATACAGCTGCATTCACTTAACAGAACAGCTTAGTCTGATTCAAACAGGCTATAAGAATGAGAAGACCCCATGCATTTCCTGAGTCTCACCCATTTGAACCCCCACACACACACACGCTCACAATCATATTCACACAGACATACGCGCGGTTTTACTTCACCTCGTGGTTGCCTCCTCCTCTCGTTGATGTTACGTTGAGTGCTGCGTTCGCCCCACATTGAAAGCTCTACGTTAGGGCTGGCTCTGAGCGTGCATGTGCTGCTATGAGTGCCAATAATTCAGCTTTTGTGTGTATGCATGTGTGTTGGGTGTAACTTGACATGAAAGTTACGTGCAGTGTGTAAATTTTCATTTGCATATCGATCTCTGCAGCTCAGCCACTTACTCATTTCAGACCAGCGAGCGACTCTTGTCACTCCGCTGAAGTGCTAAGTCAGCCTCCGTCCGTAGCTGTGTATCAGTAAACACAAAGGCAAATCTGTTTAGTGCTGTTGTCGTCTTTAACCTTGTGACCGCTGCTTGATGCGCCCACCTTAACAGACTAATACTCAAGGCTTTCCTCTCTGTCTGATTTGTTTCTAAAACTAACGACCTGAGGAACCACCAATAAATGATTCCTCAGTCCTGTGGCTTTCATGCATTAGTGGTGACATTTAAGGAAAAAAAAATATCTTCTGCAAATAGAGCACAAAATAGCTAGTGTTTTTTCAGCCCCTACAGGTGGATGATCGGGTTATTGTGGAGAGTTATGACGCAGGGCCTTTTCAGCTTAAAGGACATAAAAGCTCAGCTGAGAAGAAGATGAGCTTTTATCTCTCCTGGTCCCCGGCTAACGTGTTGATCAACCAGTTCAAAAATAGTGCTTTGCAGAAAAAAAAAAAAAGGGTCACCCCATGACCAAAACACTGGCTTCAAAACAAAACCGAAGCAGCAGAATACAACTGCGGAAGGGGCCCCTCACAGCTGATACACAAAGGCTTTAAATGGGAGTTTTTTTGTTGTCAGACGTATGTCCTGTGTAGGCTACCAGTCTCGCCTGTTTCCTGTCTGTGTTAACAGTTTGCCACACAGGCTCTGTCTGGGTTACACACCTCCCCGGGGGGTTGCCTTTTAAAATGACTGGACTCTGGTGGGAAATGGTGTGTTTTGTGTGTGAGACTAGGCTGTGAGCCTACAGTGCATGTACTAGTCACAGGGTAGTGCTGCAATGTAATCTTCTCAGCGATGCATTATAGCACTTGGTCTCCACATCTACCCCCCATTGAGTGGCTTGCCGCAGATTTACAGTCACCGTTCCAGTTGGTTTTTAAGCAGCAATTTGGCCTCAACTGAGGGAAGAGGAGCAGGAAACATGACAGAGCACACACCCAATTTCGGTGTCCACAGCTGTGCATCACTTCCTCCTCATGCTGGCCTGCTGGTTGCATGTTTTTTGATTTTTAGACCTAACAGTTTTGCGTGCATGTCTTTTGTGGCAAGAGTGCTACTGAGGCTCCCTGTCTTGAATGGCTTAGCATTGTGTGTGCAGTATGTTCTGTATATACAGTCCCTGCCGCCTAGATGAAAGAAACCCGTGACATGAGACCTGAAAGTTGATAGGAACATCATGTTCGAAACAAATGACATAGTGGAAGGCAAGAATCGGAACATTTCATGACCGTAATGGGCTTAAAAAGAATAATGCTGGCCGTTTTGCTCATCACTTATAGTAACTGTTGCATGATCGGTCTCTACAGGCTCAGGGGCTTTACGAGTAGACTGTGGCTGAGGAGGTGAAAAAAGTCTGCAGGACAAAGAAGTCAGTGAGGTTGCCAAACTACGCCTTTTAATCCTGGGTTTCCAAACAATAACACAACTCCTCAGTGACACATCTGATGACTGGTGAATAATGGAGCTTGTTGATTGTGTTTCTGAAATGGCCTGACTATCAGGGAAGTGTTGCTTGTGTATAGATCCTGATAGAGTGGAATTTATTACCCCATAGCTCTGCCATGAGATCAGAAATATTAGGGACTTGGCACAGACTTTGGCATTAAAATGAGCTGTGTGCAACTTGTCTGTTGATGAACTTCTCCCCGTTAAGTGCATCAGCACTCCCAAATGGTGTGCTGCTGTTGCAGAATGACTTCCTGTGAGGCTGCCACTGGACTATCCACACTTCCTGCTCACTTCCTGCTTCGTGAACTGCTGATGAGCCCGTTGCCGCGATTCAGTTAAGACTGGATCCTCAGCGAGAGCGTAATACTGAAAGGAAATGGAAGCCTCAGGCCGTTAAAAAACCCTTCTAGGAATCAGTCTTCTGCTCTGTAGCCTGAATGAGAGCATCCATTTAAGTCCTACTTTAGAAAAAGGGGGCCTGTTGTTCCCGACTCAAAAATGAAAAAACACACATTGGTCTCGGGTGTGCTTTGTTCTCTGTTGACGACAGGTCATCTCAATCTTCCCTCTAATGTTTGCCTCATCCTTTTATTTTCTCTTGCTCAAGCTCTTCTGCACTGTGGGCAAAATAAAGCAGCGTGAAACTGTGACCAAAATGCTGGAATTTTCTCCCCCCTCCCCCCTCCTCAGCTCCTTCCACCTCCTATTCCAACACACACACACACACACACACACACACACACACACACACACACACACACACACACACACACACACACACACACAGATCTGTATTTATTTGAATTCATCCATTTGAATTCAGTGAGGAATGAAAGGCGCTTCAGTCTGGACATTTGCATTTTTCTGTAATCAGAGTCTCATCATATGTCAGCTGGAGCTGGCCTTCTAAACAGTCCTAACTATAATCATTCATGCTGCTCGGACACAAAAAAAACTTTTTATGGTTTGTGTGGTCAGCACAGAGAAAAATTAATTTTTTCATTCTTTAGCATTTTGGTGAGAGTTAAATACATTTATCTGCAGACCTTCTGTGATCTGCATATTTTGATAAACCATATTTGCAATCTGCATGTTGACATTGTTGTGGTCATTTGGAAAACACTGTGTGTGTGTGTGTGTGTGTGTGTGTGTGTGCATGTGTGTGTGTGCGCGTGTGTGTGCGCGTGTGCGTGTGTGTGTGTGAGGGGGGATGAGGGATGAGGAGTAGCAGAGGCCCTTTAAACCGAGCACCTCTCGGGTGAGCTTAAACAGAGGACACAGTGTGAATGAGTCTGATGTCACTGCAGGTCTTTGTGCTCTGTGCTGAGTTTGCACACATGCGCACACACACACACACATGCATCTAAAGACACTCTGCAAGGGCAGATGGGGATGAACAACGCGCTATATTTTTAGAGAGTATGGTAAACGGGAAGGGGCGAAAGAAAGAGGTTCGCAAAGTCAATTTCTGATGTTGTCTTTGTTTTATAAACTGTGCTCCCTCCCCTGAAAAGAGCAATACTTCCTGCAATTCAACAAAACAAATACAAAGAAAATCAAAGAGAACTAGAATTAACGGCTTGCGGTTGCATGCCTCCGCCAGCCAGGTAAGTAGCAGTTTACATCCATGTCTGTCCACACTCATATGTAACATATGTAGTGACGACTTTGAAACAATTTAATAAAAGGTATTAAGTGTATTTTCTGGCAAAACATGGATGCTTCACACCCATATTCAACTCGGCAGCACAGAATATCTTTACAATCCCCGCAGTTTCAGGATTAGTGTCACCAATTCACTATCTGACCAAATGTCTCCCCTTCTGAGTTAGGGCATTGAATGATGGCCGGAAAACCTTTTTTACAGAAAATTATGATGTCCCAGTGAAGTTGACCTTTTGGTTATAAAAAGTCATCACTTCATCATTTTATCCTATTAGACATTTGTGTGAAATGTCATAATTAGTGTATGAATTCTTGAGTTACGGCCAAAAACATGTTTTTTTGAGGCCACAGTTTCCTCTGACCACCAAAATCTAATCAGTTCATCCTGGACGTTTGTGCCAGATCTGAAGAATTCCCCACCTGGGGGTCCTGAGATATTACGTTCACAAGAATGGGACAGACGGACAGATGTGCGTACGTCATACATAAAAAGGGACAAAAGGGGCAGAGTGGTAAAAGGAGCAAGTGTCTCTTCTATTGTCAAAGGGTCTACTGTAGTGTGCAAAATATGAGCCCTTAACCAAACATGCATCTGTGTGTGTGTGTGTGTGTGCGTGTCAGCCTGGGTGCGTCCATGTGTGCGTAGAAGTGTGCGTGGGTGAGGGTGTGCGTCTGAGCATCGTGTGTATAAATAATTTGGGCACAGCTGCACGTGTTTGCCATATACCCGCCGAGGGAGGAAGAGACAGAGATGGAGGTGTTGTGTCTAGACTGTGTAGAGTTTATATATTTCCCTAAATGTTGAATGTTCTTTCTAAACAATCTACAATTATATACTCTTCTGCTTTTTTTTTAAGCTGTGAACTAGAAATATAACATTGCCAGTAAACAAATGATAGGAGTGTGCCATTATTATTCACTTTATCTCTTTTGTGTCTCTTTAAACATTCACCTAAACACACAGACACACAGACACACACACACACACACACACACCTTTCCTCAGTTTCTGAAATGTCTCCTGAAGCATTGCACACTGTAAGAAGGTCAGAATTTCTGTCTGTGTCCATCTGAAATTGATGTATTCATATTCAGCTTGATTGAGCTTGATGGGGAAGTGTAGATATTATAGACAAAACAAAAGATGTGAAGACCTCTGAATTTGTGCCAGACCTCTGTGTGTGTGTGTGTGTGTGTGTGTGTGTGTGTGAGTGTGTGACCAGCTGGCACATAATCACCTTCAGCGCTAAGTAGCTTAATCACTGCTGGAGTTTGTGTCTCTGAGTTTGTTTTGTGTAGTTTGGTGTGAATGGAGAGAGATGACAGCAGGACGAGGCTTTAAAACGGCTGACTTCAGCAGTAAATAACTGATGAACTGAAATGATCTACTTTAATTTGTCCAGTACTTCGGTTGATGACCACATACCTGCAAAACTATGTGCCACACTTTGTGTTTAGTGCTAATTAGCAAATCTTAGTATGCTAACACGCTAAACTAATGGCAAACATGGTAACATTATACCTGCTAAACATCAGAATGTTAAAATCGTCTTTGTAAGCATGTTAGCACACTGTGCCTCTTGGACAGCTTGCTAACATGGCAGTAGACTCTTCGTCTTGTTGACACTCTTGCATGTATTAAAAAGTCAAACACACTGTAATTAATTTTTTGTTTAATATATGAATAGAAAAGTCTAGGACATTGCCTAGACTGTCACTACCGACAGTATAAGCTGTAGCCTACACCTTTGGCTAATTCCATACAGTGCACAGTGTTGCCAACTAGGGCTGGGCGATATGGAGAAAATTAGATAGCACGATATTCTTGACCAAATACCTCGATATCAATATTGCAGCGATATTCTAGGGTTGACAATTGGTGCTTTAACAAAATATCTTCACACTTAGATTTTAGATAAATAATCATCAGTAATGTGGATATAATGACTAAGTGGGGAAAAGGTAAATAATGGAACAGCTAGAACAGTCTGGTAAATTCAGAAAATGACATCACTTTACTGTAATGCAGCCTTTAAAACCAGGAAAAGACAACACTTATGTCATATCACGATATGACGATATCCAAAATCTGAGACGATATCTAGTCTCATATCACGATATCGATATAATATCGATATATTGCCCAGCCCTATTGCCAACTCTTTCCCAATGAAAGTAGGCAGCAGTAGCTCCAAAAGTTGCTAAAAGTCGTAGGATGAAGTCAAACGCTCATCGTGACATCATCACGTGTCATTTGCATAAAGCTTAGTGGTTGTGTCTGCTAAATACCTGTTGCTCAAAGGGGAGAGAGAGATGTCCCGTGCCGTTGGTAGAAGAGCTGTGGACTGTGATTACTCTGAGCATTATGCATGGGAATAAATTACAATATAATATGTCTTGCTTTTCCACTGATGGTCTGGTTTTTAGAAATAGAGTCGCTAAGAGGGTCTGAAAAGTCAATAGAATATCAATAGGATGCAGCATTTACTAATCGGCAGGAAGTTTTCTACTAATTAGCAGTTACATCAGCTTGTGAATTGTTTAGACTGATTCAGGAAGTGGCTTTAATAAACATACAATCACGTGGAAACAGCAGGGTTAGCTAGCCCTTCCTTTCTGGTAAAAAAATTAGCATTAGCTAAATTTAGCTGTAGCACATTATCTTGTATGCTCCACCGTTCATCAGAATAATAATCATCATTCCAGTGTCAGACTTTTTTTTTTCTCCTAACCTCATATAGTTTTGCAGCCAGTTAAAGAGAATATACGTGTGTGTGCATGTACCTGAAAGAAGAGCAAGATTTTTCAGCCCCTTGGCTAAGTTCACATACCTTCAGAGAGACCAATGCGGTGGCTTGCTACATTAGCGCTCATGCTAAATGTTGTATGACAGAGTGGGCGGCTGGGCTGGTGGTAATACTAACTGGCCCTCCAGGGAGGCAGACAGACAGCAGTCATGGCAGCAGTCTGTAGCTCTGTAGTGTGTGTTGTACACTGTGTGTGAATGAAAAAGGTGAACACAGCCACAGGTTTTGGCAGCTGTGTGTTTGTTTTGATTTGCAACCTTTTATATTTTTGAAATAGTCTATATATACTCTAGGGCTGGGCGATATGGACAAAATCAAATATCACAATATTTTTTACCAAATACCTCGATATCAATTCCGCAACGATATTGTTGTGTTGACTATTGGTGCTTAAACAAAATATTTACACAATGAGAGTTTTGATAAATAATCATCAGTAATGTGGATATAATGACTAAGTGGGAAAAGATAAATAATAGAATAGTTACAACAGTCTGGTAAGTTCAGAAAATGTCATAACTTTACTGTAATGCAGCTTTTAAAACCAGGAAAAGACACCACTTATGTCATATCACAAAGTTACGATATCCTAAATCTAAGATGATAACTAGTCTCATATCACAATATTGATATAATATCGATATATTGCCCAGCTCTAATATACACACACACACACCAAAAAATACAAATATTGTATGATCCCTGTATTTTGTGTGATTGAGTGTGCTGCAGTTGGTGTCTTTATTTGTCTTGACCTGTTTATCTAAACTATGATATGATAACATGTGAAACACCATTTCACATTTAAATAATTCACATATAGGCCCCATGTGATTTTCAGATATCTTACATGTCAAATGCAAAACATGTCAACATTTTTACATTGATAAATTTTACATGTGATAAATTCACATATAGGGACGATTTATCAAATGTATGACTGAAAAAACTCACGACTGATGTGGTTTATGTAAAACACTGTGCATGATACAGGCACATATATTTCACATGTGGAAACATTTATTTCACATGTGCTTTGCAAGGGTGCTAAACCCTGGGTAATTAAAAGCAAGATGTGACCTGAACCACATTTTTTGCCTCTTTGTCTTTATTAAGGACTGCTTCTTGTAGCCACTTTCCTTTTTAATCTTTGACCTTTTTATGAACTCCTTACTGGGTCTTTCAGTGCCACTGCCATAATTTAGCAGTGTCACAATGGATCAATTTTGCAACATAGTTTGTGGTCTGTTAGTTGAGTATATCACTAACACTCTCCAGATAGTATTCACATGGTGGTCCATACTAAAATAATACACAGCCGAGGCGGTAGTTAGAAGCACTAAAAGCATCCAGTATCCATCAAAAAAAAGGAATGTTATCTTAATGACCAGTGCTTCCTCTTTCAGACCGTTGAAGTTAACTGGACTCGAGCAGAAATCGGCTAGCACCTCCCTGACCTTGACAATCCCGTCTGTCATAAAAATGAAGAAAGGAAGCTAATTTGAATCTTTCTTGTGCCTCCACCTCCCCCCCCATGGAGCAGCAGACGGAGCAGACGAGGGGGGATGGAGGGGAAATGAGGAAATGGGGTGGGGATTGACCCAGAATTAGCTCCAATGATGCGGACTGATGTGCCCTTGTAACAATGAGAGATGCTCATCTGAAGTTGAATGATGGTTACTAGTCTTTGACAGTGGTGAGAAGTTAGTTGCTTACTGACTGAGTTCACGCTGTGATGATCAAAAAGAAATTGAAATTGCACTGGAATTATTCTTCTATTAGTACACAGTTATCACTATTATCAGTATTATTCATGAATTAATTATAGTATTATGTACTTACCATTCTCAGACTTTCAGTATGAGGAGTGTTTGTCTGTGTGAAAAGCCCGAGGGCAAGTACACAAGTTCAGACAGTAAATAAATGCAATCTGTGATGGCTCGGGTTGTTAAAGCCTAGGCCAACGTCTTTCACAGCTGATGTTGTTCACCACTTTGTGTTGTATTACAGTTTAATGGCTAGCTCTGTCCCACTTTACCTGATACAGTCAGCATAAAAATGCAATATTTGAGACCCAGAAGTTTCCCACAGATCCCACTCTAAAGCCTTGGCCTTTACTAGTTTGTTGTCACAGGACATGGATGTCTATTCATCTTTCGATTTCAAAGACAACAGACAAATAAGAAAGCAATGAGGCTAAAGTTGTGTATCAAGACAGACCTTAAACTTACGATGACAGTATGTATGTCTTTTTGGAAATAAATTCCTGGTGGAGATAGTGAGTTGATCTTTCTGGAACAGTTGACCTAGCCCTTTCAGACAATGCAGGACAACTCTGTCCATGAAGTCGGGCTCAGTTAATAAAACGCTCATGTTAACATGGATGAACCACTTCGCTCATTTGTGCTCCAGCGTCCGCGACACAGCATGCTAACACAACCAGTCAACCCAATGAGCACAGTATATGTGAGCCCTGCTCTCCCTATTCGCCAGTTACCAATCGGCAACAGTGCCTCGGGCCACATGGCCGCCAGTCTCCGAGGTTAGTTCGATAGACAAGGTTAATATGAAGGCCATGAACAGTGGCTTGCGTGTATTGTGTGTCTGAGTGTGGAGGTGCATAAACTGCTAGTGCAGTATCAGATGACTTTCAGTGTAATCCAGAAATGTGTGTTTTCAGTTATCGTTCTCCATGTTGCCTTTTCATTGTGTCCATGTTGGATGGGATTGAACACAAGTTTATAGAATTATATAGTTGATGGAATTGATATTAATGTTTTTATCACATGGGATGTAGGTTAAACATTAGAGTAGGGCTGCAACCACTGTTAGTGCTGACTCATCTGTCAAGTTTTTTCAATTAACCAGTTAATCATTTAGTCAACATGGACGAGGAGTCCTTAAAATGATGACTAATTATTTTAGCTCTAGCTTGCATACAAGTAAACATGAGGGTGATGTCCACAATATGTCATTCTTAATATGTGGTCATTACAGTGGCACACTGAAATGCACCATGGTGCCCTGAGAGAATCAGCACGTGTGTGTCAGTGTGGCGTAGTCTATATCCTTCATGTTCCACTTCGGGGATTACTCCGGTGCTGCAGGAAATTCCGCTGGATGCATGTATTTTGCGTTTCCTTTCACTTTCTTTGTGTTGCAATTTTAATTTTGGTGGATTTATGAGGACTATTGTTGACTGCTCCTCAGATCTCTGCATGGTAAATTGAGACAGCTAGCTAGACTATCTGTCCAATCTCAGTTTTCTCTCGCAAGACTATTTTGCAGTGGCTCTGTGCGGAGTTTAGCAGCGCCCGTGACGATTCTGATTGGTGTAAAGAAATGCCATTAAACCAGAGCACGTTTTCCTCCCATCCCCGAATGCTATGTGGAGTAGCCAGACTCCCCTTCAGTGTGCTTTGGTGGAGGGTCTGGCAAAGTGAGACTAGTGTGGCGAGACAGACGCCAAATGGGAGTGGCAGAAGGTGTCCACTCCGAGTCGGCCTGCCACCACCTGGGTGAGCCAGCTGTCCACTCCCAGCCTCTTGTGACCGCTGTCCCACTTCATCTACACACGCTTGCTTATAATGTGCGCTGCCTTCTTTGCTTTGCCATTTACGTATTTCACACTTAGTCAGCTTTTCTCTCCATCTACTTAATGCATCACTGCCTCATTTTGTCCAAGTGTTCCTCATTAGTGCTTTCTCTTCCAGTGCTCCTACCCGAGCCAGCCATTTACTCTCTGAACCCTGCTGCCTTTGTGTCCACTCATCTCTTTTTTTATCCTCGTATTCTGTCTTCATAAATCAGAGGCCAAGGCTCACCAAATGCCATTTCTCACCCCTAATTCAATTTTATTTGATGCCAGCTTATTTCATTCATAGCTAATGTGACCTACCTTGCCAGGGACAAGGCACAGTCCGGTGCCTATTGCTTATTTCTGCCATCCCCTTAGAAAGACATGTGTGTGTGTGTGTGTGTGTGTGTGTGTGTGTGTGTGTGTGTGTGTGTGTGTGTGTGTGTGTGTGTGTGTGTGTGTGTGTGTGTGTGTGTGTGTGTGTGTGTGTGTGTGTGTGTGTGTGTGTGTGTGTGTGTGTGTGTGTGTGTGTGTGTGTGTGTGTGTGTGTGTGTGTGTGTGTGTGTGTGTGTGGCTACCAGCCTGTTAGCCTGCTGTGATGTCGGACCTATGTGGAGGATTGGCAAGAGACCGATTTGGGAGGGCGCCCAGATAGCTCAGTTGGTAGAGCGGGCGCCCATAGAGGTTTACTCCTCGACGCAGCGGGCTCGGGTTCGACTCCGACCTATAAGAGCATGGCACACACGTTAAGGGAAAGAATGTCTCAGATGGATTGTGATGGATAAAGACGGAGAGACGAGAAGGTGGATTGGAGGGACAGCTGATGGTTTTATGTGCGGAATCACTGCCGACAGCTGATTCAGGAAATCAATGGGAGGACTGATTAAATGGGTAGCAGGACAGAAATGCCTGCTGTAGCTCAATAATAAAATATGGAGCCTCTCAGCTGCACTGTTCTGGTGTTTTTACAGAAGGGGTTGGTATTACGGTGTTTTTAATGAATAGGCTTTAATTAATGGGAGCTGTGAGATACGAGAAATTATTAATTAGTGCTGAATACATTTACATTAAGGCGAGGAATTGCAATTAGAAATATAAATTTCTTCTCAGCCAACAAAATTGCACTGACTAATTAGTATGCAAAACACTATTTACTGAGTATTCACGATGTTTGTGATTACATTTATTTAGTGACATATTTTTAAATATTGGAGAAATATGATATGCAAAAAAAAAGATTTATGTTATGTGATGTTATATTTTAGATGAGCTAGAATATACCCGAATATAGTTGACTTTTTGTTGGTCTGTCGGTCCATCTCTTAGATCCAGACTGAAATATCTGAACAATTAATAAATGGATAACTATTAAACTTTGTACAGATATTCATGGTTCCCAGAGGATTAATCTTACTGACGTTGATGATCCCCTGACTTTTCACCTAGTGCCAAACTGAGATTTAGGATGGATTGTCATGACATTTGGTACACACATTCATTTCCCCTCCCCAGAAGGAATTGTAATAACTCTGGACTACTTTTAATGTAGTGTTTGAAATGACATTAACATACAGTATAATATATTTTTAAAATGCATTATATGTTTAACCTACTTTTTCCTCAATTTAACACTGTGTGGCATATAAGTCAACTTAGAATTCCCAGTTCCGTAGAGGAAAGACCAAACGTTCATAAATCTTTTCCCAGTACAGATTTAAAAGCCCTTTGTGAGTCTTACTTATCAACTAATAACTTTTGGACAATTTACTGATCAATTGACCTTGAAACACATCTTCACACTTCTTCATATCTGTTCTGCTCTGGTATTCATTTCTTTCAGTTTTGACCTTACAGCCACTGGTCTTCCTTCCATCCATCTATTGCTGCACCTCAGGGCATCTCTCATTTCATCTCACAGTCACTGATATGCCCAAAATAGGCTTCTCAGGGCTTTTCTTGTCAAACATGCGAAAATCTTCATGAATTGCCATATCATTCCCCCCTCCCTGTTCTTGTTCTCATGTTTCTCTTTCACTTGTTTCCTCTGTCTTTCTATGTGTGACTCTTTAAAGAGTTGAACAAGATAGGGGCCGATACAGTGAGCGAGCAACAGGGAGATAAATGGTTCAAAGTGCGTTAATCAGCTCCACCTCGACACCTTTTCACAAGTTTTGTATCAGGTGTACAGTGTGACAGAGGACACTTTTGCATGTTGGCAGGACACTTCCAAAGACATCCTATGTCCTAAAGAGGTTCAAGATGCTGACTTATACTTACTATCCTTTCCTTTCCTGTCCTTTACTTTTCTTTTCCTTGGTGAATATACATTTATCCAGATTTGATGTCATTTACTAAAAAAAAAATTACTATTATTACTAATCATTTAATTTTTTCCCACACTCGTGAACTTCTTTCTGAGTATCTGCTGAGTTATCTTGTCCCGGTTGCTATGGGGACCTTGACGTGCTCACATTGACAGTGATAAGAGCGAAACTGGGTTTGTCACGGTAAGTTAAAGAGAGAACACACAGTAGACGTTTAGTTCCTTTGGACTCTAATCTTGGAAATGACACTGATGTGTCACTTAAAGGACGATATGACTTCATGGATGCTTGTCTTGTCATACTGGCATTTTAGTCTTTATATATAAATAAAAATATATTGTCATACCTGAAAATGATGTGTATATGTATACTGTATGTGTATATCTGTCTGTGGCACACACACACACACACACACACACACACACACGTCGCTGTCTGTGCCAGTTGGGTTAATCCTAATCTGAACTCTGACGATGACAAGCACTAATCGGAGGTATGGTACAAGCAACAGAACAGAACCAGATGGATACACTGTGCTCCTGTCTACGTAATCTCTGTTGGGCTGGTTGCATGAAGTTAATCTTTTTCAGAAAGGAAAAAACAGTTCTGCTCATTAAATAACGCTGAAAGACTGTAATTTTTCTAAATTTAGTTAAGGTGTGGCTTGTATTTGGTATTCATCAGGTTGTAAACCCAGTACTCACGTCATTGTACTGGGTTAACAGAAGTAAAATAAGAAGAACTTTGAGTATTTATCATTGAAAAAATGTTTGTCACTGACCCGGTGCCATTTAAAGGTGCAATATGCAATACTGACAGCTAGCGTTTAATATGGTTATGCAGTTCATATACTGGAGAGAGTCATCTCTGCCATCCACTCCTCCCCAGACTCCAAGTTCATGGGGGTTGCCAGGTTATATAAAAATATTTGTTTTTGCGTGATCTACAAAATAATTTACGTAGCTAGTCTATACCCTATATTACACATTATGGTTACAACTCAGTTTGTAACAAAGTGGGAATCATATTACTGTCCAATATATCATAACCTTGAAACTGGCCATGTAACGTCAGTATTCCATAACGTAACATACTATACATTGCGGAGCGACCTGTAGAGAATGTAAGCTACACGGTTGTTTTGCCGAAGTTAAATGTTTCCATTATGAAAAAGTCCTCTGGCAACGTTAGCGGCTAGTGTGTTAGCATGGCGGCGTTAGCCTGCACCAGTCACGATCACTTTACCGACTGTGTCTAAATTTTTTTGCGAGTAACTAACTCAAGTATTTAACGCGAGCACACGGATGTTGAAATTAATGAAAATGCCCATCCCTACTAGTAACATTAGACATGATAAATTAGCATAAAGCTCAATGCTTACCTGTTCAGGAGCAAATTAGCAACTAGGCGTCCTTTGGGCTCTAAGCTGTCCCCATCTTTTAAAGGTCCCATGGCATGAAAATTTCACTTTCTGAGGTTTTTTAACATTAATATGCGTTCCCCCAGCCTGCCTATGGTCCCCCAGTGGCTAGAAATGGCGATAGGTGTAAACTGAGCCCTGGGTATCCTGCTCTGCCTTTGAGAAAATGAAAGCTCAGATGGGCCGATCTGGAATCTTGTTCCTTATGAGGTCATACGGAGCAAGGTTACCTCCCATTTCTCTGCTTTGCCCACCCATGAGAGAGAGACATCATGGCTTTCAAACGAGAAAAGTGGCAGTTGGTCAAGGCCACACCCCCACCCTCCACCTTGCCCCCCCCCTCTCCTCCTCAATAGCTACAGACACAGAAATGGCACATCCTAAGGAAAGCTCATTGTGGGACTGGCTCTAGTGGCTGTAATTCTGCACCAAGGCTGAATTTCGGGAAAGAGACTTCAGATACAGTATTAGTGTACCGCTAAGTCCTATATAAAAGCATCCAAAGAGCACCATGTCATGGGGCCTTTAAATGCATCTCCAATATCTACCCGTGTTTTACCACATCTGTGGTGATGCAAATGTTTAGAAAGAGGCCACATTTCTTTTAGGTTGGGTAGAATTAATCTATCTCTGTTAATCCAGTTCGTTTGGTGGCTGTTACCATGGCTCGTTGTTTTAGCGTGTTTGCCTTTCATGTCTAGCAACCCGGGTGTCAAAATGGGCAGTTGACGATAACACAGGCTAAAACTAAAACAGACATGCTGTCACGGAACAGAAATTTCAAAGTACTAGTACTGGCTTTAGCATTGTTGTCAGAGAAAATAATATTTCAAATTAGCATGTGACATATCGTGGTTTTTGGTATAACACAGTAAATATATTACATATTGGACATTTTAACGTGATTTTGTTGTGTGTAATATGACTGTGGATTACTTACTTCAAGATTGTTTCTTTAGTCATTGGTAGTTGGTTTTCATTTGCAATTTAAACATAAGCCCAGCTTTGAGTTTGGCAGCAGCATAAAGACTAATTTTATATCCATGTACATTTTAAGATCAATTTCAGTGAATTGTTTGATAAATGTAGGCCACTGCTGTAAGTGTTTTTCATGGCAAAGTTCTGTACACATTAATGAGAAATCAAGCCTGTGGTGTATATGTGGAGCCAACACCCCATCAGCAGTGTGGTGGGGCTGTGGTGCGGTGAAGTCAGCAGGGATGCATCCTGAAGCAGTTTGGGAAACCACTTTGCTACCACCGACACGCACTGACAGGCTTGGAATTAGAGGACAACATAATATAGCACTGTTAATGCTCTTTAGAAGAATAATTAAAGATGGCTTCACCTGCAATGCAGTCCATCACAACATTTCTCCAAAGGTTTTTGTGGAAAGGGACAGTGTTCTTGTCACACTGTGTTCTCAATCTGGAGGACATAATAACATAAATGCATGAGGCTGGCATGAATATACAAAGAACATTGATATTCCTCCTGGCTGTCTACCCATCTTCCACTGACAATATTTTGTAATGGACACTGCTGGGTCAGTATTTAGGAGACAATGGCCACTAAGTGAACACTCATTACAGAAAGAAAATGAGGTGTGCGAGAGGTGCCGAGAGTAGGGGAGGGGATGCGATGACAGGTTTTACACTTGTCTCTCTGCTGACTGGTTAGTAATGAGTGGGATGACAACAGAGGATATTAAGTCTCACCACCTGCTACTTTGGCAGCGCATGTGGAGAAGAGAGGAGAGAGCAGGGCATCAGTATCGGGCAGGGCTTGGTTTTAGGATGCAGGTGCAGTGCATCCATTAATCCAGAATTAAAAGTTTAGTCTTTGCTCCACACACATATGTACAAAAACAATCTTATTCCAGCCAGTTATTCTTGCAAGCTGTGTGCAGAGAACTGTTGTCTGTTCATCCAGTATCCACCCCTCTTTTAGTTTGTTTTTTCTCTCCACCAAGTCCTGAGGGAAATATATGGAAGCAAATAAGAGACATAAATATTTCACTTTGAAAACCATGTATCTATAATTTGTCCACCTCTTATTAATAAAAAAATTTAATTTCAAGAGCTGAATTTGTAGTGCACAGATGTATCAAAATAGCTGCCGGTGCACCCCAAAATGCCGCAAAGTTTCCAGACTGAACCAAGACATTAAAGTTTGGGGCTGTTAAACCAAAGCAATAAACTGTAAGACGGTAAAATGTTGACCTTAGAGAGCCTGCAGAGTTTGATGATAATTATCTGATAATTGTCTTTCCTGATTACACAGTCATTTTAATGACTGTTAATGTTAAAACAAAGGATTAGTGCAGCTTTAATGCTGTTGATGCTGTCTTATTTACTGCATTTGGCTGTGGAAAATCAATCTTTTGTATATGCAGACACGCTCCCATCAGCACAGAGTTCTGCTTGATTGCATTCATCTGCTTCACACATCCATATGTATGTGACATTAATCAGAACAATGAACAGTGTGTGTCTGTCTTTGAACTGCTAGGTAAAATATGAGACAGGGGTAAGGAAACAAAAAGTCTGTTTGTCTGTTGTCCCTCATCAATCAGGAGAGTTCGGCCTCTCTGATCGTCATAAATGAGAGGATCTTGGGGGATTTGATTTGCTTTGTAAAACCTGAAAACACAAAATAATTTCTAATTTACAGCCTATACAGGCTTTACTGTGCAAATGTGGTTTCCTAATGTATCTTCCACCCTGTACCCCATCAATGTCTTAACAGCACAGTTAGTCACCTGTAGAGCTTTTATTATCTACCTGTCAGCGCTACCTTTCCTGCATGGCAGACTGGCTGTTGAGTTGTCTGTCAACAGTTATTGGATCTGCTGTGTGACGGGAGCAGGGACACACAGTCACCCGACTGTGTGTTTGCATTTAAAACAGTTGTTAAGGAACAGACGCAGCGTGTTGTTTCTCACACCAAATGATGGATGTGTGTGTTTTTTTCCATTATGAAGGCGATATTTGATCGATAGAAAGAAAGGGAGAGGAAGTGAGGCATCGAGGAAAAGTCCACATTAGCGATTAGTCTCTGCTGTTATCAGGAGAAAGGGAAAATGGAACAGGCCCCTCTGCTGCTTCTATCATTCAAGCTTTTGTCCTGATAGGCTTGTTTTCACTGGCAACAAACTGTGGGAGGGCTACGGAACTGGCAGAGGTGAGCATTAGGACAAGAGCGCAGTAACAAAAGAAGAGCCAAATGACGTTTTCCTGTACAGTGATGATAAAGCTAAAAAGATAACAAATAACCGGGAGAGAGGGAGAGGTAACGATGGAATAGTCCTTGATTGAGAAACTTGATGAGAGTAGATGTTGTCCTCTGATAAATAGACCGTAGAGTGTTAAAGGAAACATGGATGCAGCGACTGGCTTCCTCCCCTGGCTCAGTGCCAGAGGGGAGACAACAGAGCTCTGTAACACTCACAGCTCAAGAGAATACGATTAACTCTTTATGTGTGTGTACTGTGGCTTTACTGAAGTGTTTACATTAGGGAAATGAGCCTCTTTGGCTATCACCGGCCTCTTCTTTGAAGGTTGAGTGACCGTAAAAACACACACACACACACACACACACACACAAACACACACACACACACACACACACACACACACACACACACAAACACACAGGCATTACTGACGCTCGCTGTCATTGGCAGCAGTCACAGCGGGCTGATTTTATTGGTACTATGAGCTTGTTGGTAACAGCCTTGGCATTTGGTCCTGGCTATTTTCTGGATTGTGATTGGGGTTTCAGGTAAGTATTACTGTATAATTAGGGGCATTGCCATTTAGTAATTTGCACCTCTAGAATACCATCATATATTTTACTGGTGTGAACACACACTTGCAGTCATTGCACATTAGGAGTCCCTGAGCAGTGTGTGCAGTTCCCAAGGAAACAGGACCCTCCTAAAGTTTGCCAGCTGAAGGAAAAAAAAAAAAAAAAAAAACAGGAAAGTAGACTACTACTCCATTTCTGTTAGCATTCATAGTGTGTCCATATTGAAAATATTGTGATACTAATGAAATGGTTCCTTCATATCAGAAAAGGCTTTTTTACAGTATTGCAAGAGATGCAGCAAAAAACCTTTTTAGTAATATACAGTAACATGTACATTTCTACTATTCATCAATATAACATTCTGTTTTAATTATGTTCTTCCAAATCACTTCAGAATTGACTTTTTTTCTCAAAATATTACAATATATTTATAAAATATATTTTCTCTCTTAAAACCACAACTTTGTATTGAAATATTATGACTTTATTCTCAAAATATCACTATGTTCACACATTTGATGCCAACATCAATCAATGCTCAATCAATTTTAATACTTACTGTGATTTCAGTCCAAAACACGAGCAGCACATTAAGCATCACATTTGGCTGACTCTTTGCTGCTCTTTTCTTCCAGCCCATATTTTTCTCCCATAAGCCACTGCTACTGTACCTATGCTTCCAACACAAACGTGACACCATCTTAACTCCATGGATGTAACACGGTACTCCCATTGCAGTTGCACCAGTGCCTCATTGTGCTTTAATGAGGCCAATCTGGTTCTGATCCACAGTATGTTTTGTGATGTAAGCTACATGTGTGAATGATGGAGCCCCACTGGCACTCTATGGCAGTTGTAGGATACTCTGCTTACTGTTACCTCGTGCCTAAGGATAGGACACAGTACTAGATTTCTTTTCTTCACAAAAATTTCAAATGTTTCTTAATCAAATACCCCTGTCTAATTTAAATCCAGTCATACCCATTCTTGTTTTATAGTGCTGAAGTCCTGATCTGTAATGGCTGTCGTATTACATGCCTGGCTGGTGAAATTTCAGAGGCACAGGTTCTTTTTGGTTTGTCTGATGTTTTCCCCATTCAACCTCATTCTGATATACATCGGTTTGTCTACTTGCTTGATGAGTTTTAAAAGAAAATCTTTTATAATGTCAAAGGCAAATGTCAGGAAGGTTGAGAGGACTGTGTTCAGTATTGTGAGAGGTCCGCTGCCTCCCTCATGTTACGGATTACTTCACTCTCAAGTCACGCATCAATGCCTTTTGCAGCTATAGTGTGTGTGTGTGTGTGTGTGTGTGTGTGTGTGTGTGTGTGTGTGTGTGTGTGTGTGTGTGTGTGTGTGTGTGTGTGTGTGTGTGTGTGTGTGTGTGTGTGTGTGTGTTTTTAAGTCTGGTCCTAATTAGCACTATTGAGTTCAATAATTATTGTAATAAGTGAATTCCCTCAGAGATTGTGGATAATGAGTTTCTGACTTTGTATGTGTGTGTGTGTGTGTGTGTGTGTGTCTGACTGACAGAACTAGTTTAGACCCCTGACAGAAGACTGGGGTAATGAGTGTAGATACCATGTTCGTACCTATACATCCATCTGTATATAAAGAACGCAAGTACAAAAAAGGTGTGTGTGTGTGTGTGTGTGTGTGTGTGTGTGTGTGTGTGTGTGTGTGTGTGTGTGTGTGTGTGTGTGTGTGTGTGTGTGTGTGTGTGTGTGTGTGTGTGTGTGTGTGTGTGTGTGTGTGTGTGTGTGTGTGTGTGTGTGTGTGTGTTGCTTCTTTCAGGGCCTCTGTTTAGTCTCCTGGGTATTTAGACAATTTTGCTCTTAGTGTGCAAAGATGAGAAGAGATAGACGCCTTAATTTGCCGCATCAGGGATCCACAATCTGCTTCTTTTTGTTTCCCTCTACGCCTCTGTCTCATACAGACATTTAATCACAGTGTTTTGAGCTATTTTTAGCTGTTAATGTTCTTTAGTGAGTGTGTGGTCTGAGTGTGGATCTGTGTGTGTGTGTGAGATGTTTGCTGTTTCGATCAATGTTATGGATCCCGTCTTTTGTTGGCGCAGCTGGCTCAAATGTTAATCCAGATGAGTGATTGTGTGTGTGTGTGTGTGTGTGTGTGTGTGTGTGTGTGTTTGATTGATTATTTATAGCTGTTCCATTTCTTCTCCCTGTGGCTCACTGACAGGCTGTCATTGTTGTTTTTGTGTCTCTTTGTTGTGTGTGTGCGTGTGTGTGTGTATTTGTCTATTCTTGTTTCATGCAGAGCTTGTCAGGGTTTTTCTGAATTCAGCCATACTTGTCTTGGGAATGTTTTACTTCTCTGTGATAATGGAGAAGATACTCGTTAAATGTTGACACACATATTTGGTCATGCAATATTTAGGTCAGCAGCCAACAATTTTACCTATTGTGTGGTCTGTCTGAAGGCTTTATCCTCTGAGGACCATGAATGTCTTTAGAAAAATAATTTCAATTCCTCCAATAATTGTTTGATTTCAATCTGGACCAAGCCAATGGACCAGTCAACCAACAGACATTGCTGTCCGTAGCAATGCTGCTAGAATGGCTAAAAACTAATATACTACAGCATTCTGGTCTCAGTTAAACTCAAGCTTGCAAAAAATACCTTATAGTTCTCTATCTGGAATTCTTGAAAAACAAAAATGTAAAACCGAACTGTTGTTTTGGCCTACAGTACGTTAAAATTCTTAATTGGCAAGAACCAAAGTGTCTGTACTGTGTCAGAGATTCGACAACAGAGACAGAGCTGTGGCTGCCCAGTAAAGTCAGTCATTAGCAAAGTAGAGACAGAAATGTAGGAAACATGCCAAATCAAAATCCAGTAGTAGTGTTCCTGGGATGTCCTTTTTTTTATTTATTTTTTTTTTTACTGTATGTGACAACGAAAAGTTAAATATCTTAATGGGGAAGGACTGACTATTGCAAAATGTGCAAATAAATACTGTAGATGTGATAGTCATAATACTTAAACTTAAAATACTTAAGTTCTCTTCTCTATATTTAAATTGCCAACCAATGTTGTAGTCCACATCATACTGTATATACTTTCTTTCTTTCTTTCTTTCTTTCTTTCTTTCTTTCTTTCTTTCTTTCTTTCTTTCTCTTTCTTTCATACTTTCTTGTTATTTCTTATCTGTCAAGTGTTACACATGACACTTCTGACCTATACATATTGCACACAATAAACTGACGGAATTGAGTGTAAACGGAGAGAAAAGTACAGAAGAATGACCACCCACCCTTTTACGATACAGCTGCAACACACGCACACACACACACACACACACACACACACACACACACACACACACACACACACACACACACACACACACACACACACACACACACACACACCCACACACCTCCTCCTGTCATATCCACTTTACGTTAATAATTGGCTTATGTGGGATCTGTGGTTTTAGATACTTTAACCTCCGTGTCAAGGTCTCCTCCAGTAATAAAAGGGACTCATCTGTCTGCAAGCTGTGTTCTATGTCCCACTGTCTATTATAAGGTGGTCTGAGTCAGTGTGCTGCCGCTGAATTGGACTATTCTAATGTCTTTAATTCCTTCCTGGAAGACCCTCTTCAATGACGCCTCAAGGCCTGAAAGAGTGCCAAAAAGTGCTGTTGTCAGCTCTGTGTGTGTTTTTTTGTAGCACCATAACGACGTGTGGTGAAAGGATTATTGTGAGTGATAGAAGTGGGTGTGGTTCTTAATGCATGGTTGAGAGGAACCATGTGTGAACCTGAGCTAGTACAGTAGGTTGTTTTTAAACTGTGTGTGTACAGTATTTGTTTCTAGAGTTACTGTGGGTGTCTTTGTGATGTGCCCACTGTCCCTACGGCAGCTGTATGTGGATGGGGATTTTTCTTGCTTTTTAATGACTCTATAGTGTGTGTGTGTGTCTGTCTGTCTGTCTTTGTTGCTGCATCCCATAGGGAGTCTTTGGTCCGGTCTCAGTGTGTGAGTGGGAGTTGATTTGCATCCCCTGAAAATTTAACGGGGGTTAGCATGTGTGGAGGTGGACCGAGTGCTCTGATAGTGCTGGCTCACAGTTTTTTTCCGCAGTTTAAAGTGATTACCTCCCCACTGTGTCCACATTGACCCTCTGAAAGCCTGAGATTAACAACGGTGCCGTGTTCCAGATCTTCTGTTTTATGAACATTACGATATGTAAGAACATTGTACCCTCACTTCTTTAACAGCTACATCTCCTCTAATCAGCCGCCTTGCCTGCAAGGCTTTCTGTCGTACTGCTGGCAAACAAGTTCAACTGATCCTAAATTTAAATACTTAGCCCTCGTTCACTGAGTTCAAATATGTTCAGGTGCAGTAACTGCTTTCCTTTAGACTCATCTAATCAGGGATTATTTTACAATTATTATGTCAGGTGAAGGCAATTAACCGCAATGAACTCACTGTCAGGATGGGAAGCCCAGCAGGACTATGAGTCCTGAGCAGCAGGATTAACAGCTGATGATGAGTGAAATCAGCCAATTCTGCTACATCATCTTCAGTGGCCTTACTTTCACTAGTTTCTCCCGGAACTGGCCTTTTTATGCCTCATTATTTATTTCCTACACATTTTCTGACGTTCTAAATCAACAGCACAAACAAAAAGTGCTGTTGTTTATGTATGAGCTTTGTATTCAGGGCTGTTTAGTTCCCCTCTATAAAGCTGTGTGAATGTATTGTTTGTCTTTTGTGTATCACACACCACTTCATCTACTTTCCTCTACCAGTTAATCAAATTGATGGTTCATTTTAATGCCCCTTTCGGGTAAAGCTGTGTTTGAGGTGTTTGTTTGAATGGGTAAACACGTTATATGTGGTGTTATTTTGTGACCCTGCAGCTGACCAAGGTATGTCTGACGCTGCTCGACTTTGATATGAAAGGGTGAAAATGGGTTTTTGTAATACATTTTTTGCATTATTATAGGGTTCCTATAAAATTAGTATGTAAAATATGTTTTACATAGTCTGTTTACAGGTGTTGCGTAGTACTACTGCACATGCGAACAAACTTGTAAATAACCTCTTGCGGCTCCAGAAGGAGATGCACAAAGTTGGATACATTTCCTCAAGTAATTTCACTTGAATCAGTGTCGCTCAGGCCTGAAGACTAAAAGTATGAGAAGTGACCTCTGTAGTCTGCTCCTCATCTGTGCCTCAGGCTATCGACTTGAGGCTATGTTAGCGGCTACTAGCAAAACACACCCAAATCTGTACAGTGAATCGTTGAATTGTGGGTGTGGGATGCAGGTGCAAGATTTTGACAATGTATGGAATATAAAATACTATATCTCTGGTCCCGCTGCATCGATTTTTATCCTTTTTTTTTTTTTTTTACTGTCCATCGGGAATTTGACATTGTTATAGGAGTATAACGCTAAATTAATGAACACTTTTAATAAAATGATATAATTCTGTGGATTAGCAGTGATGTTTGCGGATCCAGCTTCACAAAACCTGTAGTAAGCTTTGATTCACAACATTTTTAATGGATTCCAATAGAACTTAGTTCCATGGGGAAATAAAAGTTTTCAAAATGTCCTTAAGTTCATTATCCTGGAAACAGCAAAAAACTGAATACAAATTAGTTTGAAGTAATCGTTCCAGAGCTGTCTTTGATTAAACATCTACTATAATAAAGCATATGGTGTTTCTAAGGTCCTATTTCTCAAATAAATTATTATTTTTCTTGGCTTATATGTGGATTTTTTCATTATCCCACTTGAAATGTTTCCCCTTGGAATGATCATAAGGTCAAAGCGGAGTCTGTCTAGCGTGTGGATGATGGATTGTTATACTTGATCTGCACAGTGCATAAAACCATGAAAACATTTGATCAGTGACACCCATTTTACAATTTTGATTTATGATATCATCTTTTTATCCATTCACTAACTGTCTCTTTCTTTTCTTCTCTTTTCTCAGGATTCGCCCTCAGATGGCCAAGGAGAAGATAGAGGGCTGTCATGTGTGCACGCTTGTCACACCTGGAGAACCACAAGTTCTCCTGGGTAAAGACAAGGCCTTCACCTATGACTTTGTGTTTGACATCAACTCAGAGCAGCAGCACATCTACCAGACCTGTGTGTACAAGCTCATCGAGGGCTGCTTCGAGGGCTACAACGCCACAGTGTTCGCTTATGGTCAGGTATGTCACCCATGCTTAGATTTTGATGTAAGGAATTTTATTGATTAATTGATAGAATAGAGTTCCATAGCTTTAGAGCAGCGTGGTGGCCCAATGGTTAGCACTGTGGCCTCACAGCAAGAAGATTCCGGGCCTTTCTGTGTGGAGTTTGTTCTCCCCATGTTTGCGTTTGTTTCCTCCGGGTGCTCCGGTTTCCCCCACCATAAAAAAAAAACATGTACTAGGTTCTCCTATCAGTGCTCTTGATCAAGGCACTGGCTCAGATCTGGAGTTGGTCCCCGGGCTGTATATGGCTGCCCACTGCTCCCTTGAGGGATGGGTTTAATGCAGAGAATGAATTTTGCTACATGTATGTGTATGTGACAATAAAGTACCTTTTAATATGAACTATAAGATAACAAACAAATACACAACAATGAATACCCAACCAATTCTACTCCCAAATCTAGTGGAACAAAACCACATCTTAAACACACAGTCAAGATAGTCCCAATAGACATTTAATCCAGAGTTCCATGGCTTTCTTGGAAAAACAACTATATATGTTTTCTTGATTTCTGATGAAATTATCAGTTTATATTACGTTTGGAACTGAAAAATCATTACAGCTAATTGAAACACTTTGTAGTGGGGGGTGACACAGGGTTTATACATCATACACTGTCTGTCACAATCATACCATTTACTAATGTTCCCAACTCTAATATTGAATATTATATAATATATAATGTATAATATATATTGTGTTATATTTACTGTTTTACATTTTATTGTGCACTTTTATTCTGAAATGTCTCTACAAGGAAGTTCAGCAATCCTTTAGGGGCTTGCTATCTATGTGTCTAGTCCTTATTGGAAAACTGATAATGACATCGCAATTTTGCTGTGTATGCATAGGCTCTGTTACCCAAAACAACTCTTAAATGGGTTGTTTGAATAAAGACACACACACACACCTCAACACACAGTTAATTCAAGTCAAATTACCTGCCAATACATTCACGGAAAAACTGGTTACTGTACATAGATGTAGGACGTGTGATGTTTGGAGCACTCAGGAAATGGGACTTCATTGTGGTTGATGAAATGTGTTTCAGACGGGTTCGGGGAAGACCTACACCATGGGGACAGGCTTCGATGTGAGCCTGGGCCAGCAGGAGCAGGGCATCATCACGCGGGCTGTTCACCAGCTGTTTGAGGGAATCAAGAACAGGAGGGTGCGCGCCCAGGAGGCCGGCAGCCAGCCACCCGAATTTAAAGTCAGCGCCCAGTTCCTAGAGGTAGGCGACACACACGTGTAGATGTGGACGGATGTACATGAACGACCACACTTGATCTCACATTTTTAACAGTGCAGTATTGATGTTCTTGCTTGAATGTGCTGGTGTGACGTGCTGGGATGGATATTAGTCCATATTAACTCTAACCAGATGGGACAAAACAGGGAGGCGAGAGGATCAACCCCCTCTACTACAAACAGGAAGTGACAACCCAATGACAGATGGGCAGGAATGTCTGCTTGTGCTTTGTTGGTCCTGATTAATGTTGTCCATTACCTTTGACATTATTCCTCATCACTGAGGGGTAGATGATAGATAAGAGCGAGGGATGGGAGGGAGGCAGGGATGCTTGTGTAGGAGCAATGAGATAATTTGACAAGAAATCATTTCCTCCAGAGCTTTCTGGCAGGCAAATGTTTGGGTTGTCTCTGGGTGTGTTTGTGAAGGTGCATGATCTGATTACTTTAATCAGCTTTCTGTAATAATAAGATAAATACAAAATCACTCATTTTTGGAGCTTTCTCTTCTTTCTTTCTTTCTGTCGGTCCTGCTCTTTGTTGTTAGTGTGTTTGTTTTTGTACGTTCTCAGGTCACAAGGTTATCTCTGTTGATGGTAAACAGATGTGTGTGTGTGTGTGTTTGGCAGTAGCTGGGAACAGCTGACCTGTGTGGCCCTTGCCCTCTTTGGTTTCTGAGAGGTTATTCTTTTGACCTGTGTGTAAATAAGAAGCAGCTGTGAGAAACGGGGAGAACATGAGGAGCATATGGAAATCCTGCTCATTAAATCATTATGTTTAATGGTTATGTTCTGATAAAAACCGAGTATTGCTGTAGGGTATGTATAATTTGTATAATGATGCATGCGTGTTTGTGGCTTCTGTCGTATTACAGTTGTACAATGAAGAGGTCCTCGATTTGTTTGACGGAACCAGAGATCCAGAGAGTCGGAACAGGAAGTCCAACATTAAGATCCATGAAGACGCCAGTGGCAGCATCTACACCACTGGAGTCACGTCCAGACTGGTGCAGTCAGAGGAGGAGGTGGGTGCTTGTTTCCGTGTGTTGGTGTTGGTTTCACATGTGCGTCATCTGTAGTCCTTAAATTCTTTCAGTCTTGTTCAACATGGAGTGTGTTTTTACACTGTATGAATATATTGGAAGCAGTTATTCTTCTGCTAATGTTTCTTGGTCTAAGGATCATAAAAATGTATTAAACGATTTAAAATATGGTCATTTTTCATTCAATTTAACCCACTGCTTTGCTATGGCTCGGGCTGTATCATATTTTATGCTTATCCTAACACAGTACTTTTTTCATCGCTTTCTTTTGCTTTGTTTTTATCCAAAAGCACATTTAATAATGCGTTCATTAAGTTTCAGTATAGCAATTTTAAATGCCTTCAGATTTTCTTAATAAAATGAGATCATCAGTCTTAAAGGAACACGCCGACTTATTGGGAATTTAGCTTATTCACCGTAACCCCAAGAGTAAGACAAGTCGATACATACCCTTCTCATCTCTGTGCGTGCTTTAACGCTGTCTGACGGCTCCAGCGGCATCAGGCCAGCACAGAACATGCAGGTAATGGTTCCAGTAATCCTACTGCTCCGAATAAGTGACAAAATAACGCCAACATGTTTACATGTTGTAATTTATAGAGTCACAGCGTGTACAAAAAACAACGTAACATGAGACACAGCCGTCTTCTAACTGTAAACAAACCGGGAACTATATTCTCAGGCGGAAGAATATAGTAATTGGGCGGAGTGATATGTTCGCAGCAAGCCTGTCTGAGAATATAGTTCCTGGTTTGTTTACTGTTAGAAGATGGCTGTGTCTCATGTTACGTTGTTTTTTGTACACGCTGTGACTATACAAATCACAACATGTAAATAGGAACATGTTGCCGTTATTTTGTCACTTTTGTCACAATTTGGAGCAGTAGGCTAGTTGGAACCAGTTACCTGCAGGATCTGTGCTGGGCTAAGCTAATGCTGGAGCCATCAGACAGCGTTACAGCACGCACGGAGATGAGAAGGGTATGTATTGACTTGTCTTACTCTTGGGGTTACGGTGAATAAGCTAAATTCCCAATAAGTCGGCGTGTTCCTTTAAATTTTACACAGAAGCTCAAAATGACAAAAAAAAAACTGGAGCTTTTGTTTCAGCTAAAGTTTACGATTAAGTGCTTGGCATCAACAGTTTCAAGGAACGACTGCAAATCTCAGATCATACATGCTTTGATAAGTTTCCTGTTGCCATAGAGTAGTGTTGCATTGCAAAGGGTTAACTGTGAAGACTTTAATGAATGGTTGAGGCCGAGCATGGGAGCTGTCAGAGATCCCCAGTACCCTGAAAATTCTGGCATGAACCATCTGGTGGTCAGTAGTCAGAAACAAAAAAAATAGGTCGAGGATGATAAGGGAGACTTTGCGCTAACATGCTGCCTTCTAAGCCAGACTGGCTAAACCCATCAGGCTATTTTGTGTGAGCGATACCAGACTGTTTCAGGGTGGCTTTCTTGAGAATTTGCCAGATAAAAGGAGTGAATGGAAGAAGGAGGATGTGATTGGTTCAAGAGAGCAGGAGGAATGTCTGTTAGAGATGTGACGAGCCAGTGACAAAGAGGTTAACAGAGGTGTCAGGTGGTGATTTAGGGGGAGGGCTATGGTAAATGCGGTCTGGGACAAGACACTTGTTATTATTTGGTTTCTTCTCAAATAGGTGACAGAGTAGAAAGAAAGATGTGCGCCGATTGTTAAATGGAAGCAGAATGAGAAGAGGAAAAAGGCTGAATTCAGGAGAGGTCATCCATGCTTTAAATTCCCCAAAAAATCAGATAGCTGAGAGACAAGTAGAGACAGATGGGCACTCCTGTGGATGGGAAGAGAGAAAATGTCAAAGCAGGGGGAGGGAGGAGATAGAAGTGTGGAGGTGATGGAGCGTGGAAAGAGAAAAGGAGTTAGGACAAAAATAAGAACATTTTTGCGGTTGGCAGCATTTTGAGTGTGTAGGGATGTAAAAAAAACGGATTAAAGAAAGGTTAAAATCAACAAAATGAGTTTCCAATCTTTATGAAATATGTTGACGCAGGTGTTGAGTTCTTCTCAGAAATCAGCAAGTGATCACAGGCGGTGAGCCAACAAAACAGCGTGGTGTCAACGATTACCATTTGTTTTTGTCTACTTGTTTTTTTTTTTAATCATAGGTTTCTCTTCTACAGTTCAAACTAAAAAGTCCTAACTAAATGTCCTCCATATTGTGTGTTTGCTGCAGCTGCTGCAGTGCCTGAAGCTCGGTGCTTTGTCCCGCACCACAGCCAGTACCCAGATGAACGCCACAAGCTCCCGCTCGCACGCCATCTTCACCATCTACCTCTGTCAGATGAGAGTGTGCCCGCAGGCTCAAATGGTGAGATTTGGTGTTTGGAGTGGAGGGCTGGAGAAAAAACTGAGAATAATAAAAAAAAAAAAAAGACAATTAATGTAGTATTACAGTCATAGTAGCATTAAAGGTGATGAAATAATAATTTTTGAGTAAGACGCTCAAGTTCATGAACTCATTTTCAATTGTTTTTTTGTCCACCCCTGCTAGCAGAACGGAGGAGGTGGAGGTGGAGGTGGAGGAGGAGGAGGAGGAGGAGGAGGAGGAGGAGGAGGAGGAGGAGGAGGAGGAGGAGGAGAAAACGGGGAGTTGAACGGCGTGGACTCCAGCCCCATCGCTCAGCCGGAGTTCGAGACTCTGATGGCAAAGTTCCACTTTGTGGACCTGGCTGGCTCTGAGAGGCTGAAACGCACAGGAGCTACAGGAGAGAGAGCCCGCGAGGGAATCTCTATTAACTGTGGACTGGTGAGACAGAAATACAAAATGAGTGTGTGTTTGTGGGTGGTATGATAGAAAACAAAGAACATGACAAAACATACACCAGCTCTTCCACTGTCTGTCTGTACTCAGATACAGTATGCTTATCTCTCTTCCGCTTTCTTAAATGTCAGCATGTTAATAATAGAACTAGTTTGTGATCAATTTCTGTGTGTGTGTGTGTGTGTGTGTGTGTGTGTGTGTGTGTGTGTGTGTGTGTGTGTGTGTGTGTGTGTGTGTGTGTGTTGTAGCTGGCGCTGGGAAATGTGATCAGTGCTTTAGGAGACCAGGCTAAGAAGGGAGGACACGTCCCTTACAGAGACTCCAAACTCACTCGTCTACTACAGGACTCACTGGGAGGCAACAGGTATATGCACTCTCACACACACACACACATACACACACACACACACGGAGTTGGTTGATATAAAATGAATTGCCACTATTTTGATAGTCGATTACATTTCTGAAGTTTTTCTAAACAAAATGCCACCAATTTGATGGTTCCAGTGAGGACTTTTCTATGCTTTTCTATGCCATATGTAAATAAAAAGAATAATAGTTGTTAGTTGCAGCCCCAGTGCTCTGGTTTGCTTATTGACAGAGGTCCGAGAGTTTTCCTTAAGCCCTCAGTGGGACACACAAGACATGCTGTAGAGCCGTTGATGTTGTTGTGCCTGCTTATCAAAAGGGCTTCTGTTATGTTCATGCTAACAACAAGACATTCTTAGCATTGTTATACTGTATGCACAGTCGTCTAAAAAAACCTTCACGTTTCCTTCCTCTCCAGTCGCACGTTGATGATCGCCTGCATCAGTCCGTCAGACCGGGACTTCATGGAAACACTAAACACACTGAAGTACGCCAACCGTGCCCGAAACATCAAGAACAAGGTGGTGGTGAACCAAGACAAGACCAGCCAGCAGATCAGTGCCCTGCGTGCCGAGATAGCTCGGCTTCAGATGGAACTGATGGAGTACAAGGCGGTGAGAGATGGAGGGATGGGTGGCGATAAGGAAAAAGGAAACATTGTGGGGGAGAGAAATGGAGAAAAAAAAAAGACTTGAAAAAATAAAGACGAGGAGGTGCTCAGAGAAAAAAGATAAAAGGAGCTGGGGAGTGGTGGGGGGGGCATGTTGAAGATGTTTAATGTGGCAGGTTGAAAAATACAAAAAAGACAACACATGGCTGTCAGTGTAACTGATGCAATGAGGTGGTAAGAGAGGGCTGACATAATGGATGAAATTGAGAATAGTAACTGAGCAGAAGAAGAAAAAAGACAACACGAATGGGAGTGAGTGAGGTTGGTATTGAAGGGCGAGTAAGAAAAGCAGCATGAGAGGCTGCAGCAGCTAATTCTTATATCAAATCAAAGATCTTTACTGGAACACACACACATACATTTATACCTTTACTATAGTGCATGCAGAGTATGAGGAAGATTAATCAGCGCAAACGTCAGCATTTTCCAAAGTAATGCAGATATATATTGATCCCGTAGCTGAATGTACACAGAAGCCCCTTACAGTGTATGTGTTCTTCGTATCATGGTTTACATAACATGGACCCTTTTGCAGTAAGAAGACAGAGTCAATAATGATACAAGGAAATGTGACAAGAAATGGGCAGAAGATTTAAAGAAAGTCTGCAAGGAGTCTTCGCTCCTCCGGGTGCCACAAGAAGCAAGGAATCATTTAGCAGGGCTGTCAGTCTATTATGCGATTAAGGGTTTAACCACGGTTACTAAAAGGAAGTGAACGCATAACTATGCCCAGGGACTGCGAGCTGACCTCGATGTGCTAATAAGGGATGTGATGTGACTGGAGTCTGGAAGTAATGGAGTGTTTGGATGGATGGATTGGTTATGTCTGCGAGCCGCGACTGGATTAGACAGTGACTCTCTGTTCGGAGCGTAAACAACAGGATTTTTTTCAGCGTTACTCATTCCGAATATGACAATAGTTGCTTGAAGAGCCACAGACAGACCAACTAATTTTAAAACAATAGCATTGTGTTTGGTTGGACTGCAACATCAAGTATATGCAAGAGTGTGGATTCAGAATCTGCTTAGTTTTTCAGGTCGTTAGGCCCTGGTAATGTTTTCATCCCTAAAATGCTTCTGATGTTCAGGGTCACGGTCATGCTGACTGTTTTGCTTCTCTGCGCAGGGGAAGCGTGTGGCAGGTGAGGATGGCTCAGAGGGCTTCAGCGACCTGTACCAGGAGAATGCAATGTTGCAGAGAGAAAGCGACACACTGCGCCTGAGGGTAAAGGCCATGCAGGAGACCATTGACCACCTCAACACCCGTGTAACGCATCTGCTGGCCAATGAGGTCAGCGCTCTGCTGACCAAGTCAAGTACGTGAGGGAGACATGTAACTGCTCTGAATGTTTAAACACCATACGATCTCTGTTTATCTTAAAGCATCACTATGTAACTTTTCCCGCTTCGGTCCCCCTACAGGTTGGAAGCGTAATTGTCCATTACATTCCATTGTCCAGTTCATTCCAACTACAGATCCGAGGCGACCCGATCTGGCAACCTTGCACAATGTAATGTAATGGACAATTGCGCTTCCAACCTGTAGGGGGACCGAAGAGGGAAAAGTTACATAGTGTTGCTTTAAGTTACCGTTTATTTTTTTTTATTTGATGCATCCTTTTTGAATCGGGTGCTTACCCGAACCTGATTTTTGACTTCTAGGTGAGGGCAATGAGGAGATCGGGGCTTTAATCCAGAACTACATCCGAGAGGTTGAAGAACTTAGGTAAGAGCTCTAAACCTTGTGGGATGCCTTTATTTACTGCCATCACTTGTAGCAGCACACTAACTGAAATAATCAAACCTAAATCTGGGACAGCACTTACTTTACAAACTTCTTTTTTTTTAAGATTATTTTTTTGGGGCAATTCCACCTTTAATGATAGGAAAGCAATGAAAGGGGGAGAGAGAGGGGGAAGACATGCAGGAAATCGTCCCAGGTCGGACTTGAACCCTGGACCTTCTGCGTTTAGGCATGAACCTCTGTGCGCCCGCTCTTCTTGACCTGATTTAGGACTAGGACCTGAAATGAACACCCGACGACGCGCCAAATGCGGGTGAATTTTGCCATTGGCGGGTAAAATGGTCAATCTACCTGCCACCTTGGCAGCCAATGAGAATTGAGTGATTCAGACTTGATTTTTTTTGCAATTGTTGTTCTTTCACATTTCAACCAAGTCAGCCATTTGCTTGGATTTGAGCTAAAAATGTGGTAGCACATTACTGGGGTGAAGAGGCTGGCTGAAACAAGCAACCGACAAAAAGATGAGGATGATTCAAAGAAAAGTAAAAGAAGACGTTTTATTACCAAGTGGACAGTTGGCGACAACGGCAAGGTTCGTGAGGTGCTGATTTACGACGGCAGTACAGAACAAATGTACTGCTGTGACGGTCGTGTGTATGGCTCAGAGAAAGACGTGGAGGAAGAGGAGTGTGTCTGCTCCTTTTTTGTGGACTCAGAGGATATATGATAAAAAATCATTAAATAAAAAGATAAAAAATATGTTTGAGAGTCATTAAATGTATGGATTTCGTTAATAACTTGACAGCACTTAAATGTGTAGTCTTAACAAGCTCAAGAACGATGCTTGTGCATTTCCTGTGTGGCTAGTGGATTTTAAAATCCACCTGCCACAGTGGCTGGTGGCCAAAAAAGTTAACTTCAGTCCCTGCTTAGGGCATTCTTTGTTGTTTAAAGGAATGACATTTTTGGAAAAATGCTTATGTAGGGAGTTACATGAGATGATGTCTGCTACTCTGTTCGGTATGTAGTTGGACCCCTTTAGCTGATCAGCAGACAATGTTGACCACAAATGACAATAATGGCATAATGTTTAATTAGAGTAGAGAAGAGCCATAAGGTCAGTGAACTGACTCAGTGATGTCCGTTACTCGACAATATTTAAATTTGCTAATGTTAGCTAAAATAGACTCAGTGGCTTTAATTAGCTTGTGTTAAGTCAGTTTGAATGTTGTTTCTAATTTCAGAATAATTTTTTTCCCCCCTTCTCAGAACCCAGCAGAAAGAAATGCTAGATTAAAGAGTTGTCTTTTTCTCCCTCTCTCATGCTCCTCTGTCAGAACCAAGCTTCTTGAGAGCGAGGCCATGAACGAGTCGCTGCGACGGCAGGCGCCGCGACTCTCCTCGCGTTCCCCGTTCCCTTCCTCCGCTCACAGCCCCGCCCCGGGCCACCCCCCTGGCTCCTCCCCTGCTCCCTTGTCCATGGAGGCGGAGATGACGGACGTGTTGCGCCGGGCCAAGATGGACATCGAGAGGCTAAAGAAGAAGGAGAGGAGGCAGAGGAGAATGAGGTGAGGGGAGAATCACGTGATAATGTGAACACTTCATACAATATAAAAGAAATCCGGAGAAAAGTCACCGGAGGAGCCAGGTCCACAGAGTTCCAGGAAGCTCTTCTGTCCTCATACATCCAAACATCTCAGCTTGATGTAAATTTTATTTCTCTTTCGTTCCTCTAATCCCTTGTCAATAAATGATGCATGAAGAGTACATCATTGTTCATGCCCATATACTCTTCCCTCCTCATTGCTTCTCTCTTCTAGCTTAAGAGCCACAGCACAAGTCGATTAGTGCTTTGGGACGGCCAGCTTCTGAATAGAATTGGGATGCAGCCAGAGCTGAGTAGTACCGCTGGCTTGGACACAAAAAGGTCTCATTCAGTCGGCCAGTGGGTCATGAGAGAGAAGAGTACACAGCCTAACAGGCTAATTGAGGTTTAATGGGATAGAGATGGAGGTAGAAGAGAATTTTAGAGATTGTACGGGTGATAAGCAGGACGGTTGTAAAAGAGGGAGCAAAGGGGAGAATAAAATTGGCAATCAAATGGAAAGAGCTGAGAGGGCAGGATGAGCTGAAGAAGACTTTGCTAATGACTTCACAGGTCTGACTTTGCCTCGAGCATTTCACTTGGCAACACTCCCAAAGCCTTAATGGTGGTTGTTAGGAGGGTGAGAGATCTCACATACATGAAATATAAAGTGTTTGTAATGCATGGTAATGGACAAAAACACTCATGCTACTGTACGTGAATTGGATAGACTATCAACTACATTTGAAAATAGTAAAGGGAAATAATTTCATGATAAAAAATATATTGACAAGTGACGTTATTTGTGTCTTTTCTCAATGCCAACTGTCACCTGGCTCAACAAGCATGCTTTTCTGCTCCTGTAGTCCCGAGTTGGAGAAAGGTCTGAAGAAACGAGTGAAGCTGCACACTCACGAGAATGGAGAGAACGGGCAGAATGGTCAAAACGGACAGAATGGAGAGATTGATTCAGACGACAATTACACTGAGGTATGGTACGCGCAGTGTTGGCGTTCATACGGACGACAAACAAAAACAAACAGAACAAAGTCTAATGTATCTGTGTGTTTCTGTGTGTAGGATATCATGTCCCCACTGCAGGAGGAGAGTGGTTGTGATGAAGATGAAGGGGAAGATGAAGAGGAGGGCAGGGAGGAGGAGGACGGTTTTGACAGTGACGAGAGCCAGGTGGATTCAGACTCAGACGCCGATGAGAAAGGTGTGTTTCTGACAGCTGCTGCTACAAAATGGCCAGACCTCTTCCCTCTTTTTTGTGTCCTGTGTTTAGCCATGCTAGTGACCATAGATGGTAATGTCTGTCTGTAGGTCGGTGGGTAAGTATCTCAGCAACTATGGAATGGATTGCCATGACATTATGTACAGACATTTGTTGTGTGCAGAGGATGAATCCCATGACTTTGGTGATCCCTGTCTTTCGCTCTAGTGCCCCCAGCTACAGTATCCGATGACTTGGCAACAAACATTTACATAGACATTCATGATTCCTTCCATGATTCCTTCCATGATCCCCGGACTTATCCTCTTGCACCATCTACTGGTCTATATTTAAATTTATTTATGGTTTATGACCAGATATTTGCAAAACTAATCACAATCCCATTAGCCTCAGCTGTACTTTGTGTTTAGACTAAGATGGTGAACATGGTAAACATGTTAGCATTGTCATTATGAACATGTAAGCATGCTAATGTAAGCCTTTGGCTTAAAGCAAAGTCATAAAGTACAGCCTCACAGAGCTGCTAACATTGCTTGTCCTATTCAAGGTTGCCTACATCTCCTTTTTCTTTAAGGACATTATGCAGTTTGTCAGATGGTTTACCATGAAGACAGAAGAAGATATTTTATAGAATAGAGATGAATTTGAATGTGCACTCTTATGGACAGTGTCTGAGAGAAGCACAAAGAAGCAACACATGAATCAACCAATGCCAAAGGTTTAAGTTGATGCCAATCACAACCGTAAATTAAGTCTCCGATTTGGTGTGTTTTTGACATTTCCTGCTATTAATTTCATTATCCTAAATTTTTATTTCATGTAAACTCCTATTTAAGCTCTTCTTGGCACTCAGTCTGATCTTTCCCTTCCAACCTGCAGCCAACTTCCAGGCGGACCTGGCTGATCTGACCTGCGAGATCGAGATCAAACAGAAGCTGATGGACGAGCTGGAGAACAGCCAGCGGAGGCTGCTGATGCTCAAACTGCAGTACGAGGAGAAGCTCATTCTACTGCAGAACAAGATCCGAGACACTCAGCTGGAGAGAGACCGCGTACTGCAGAATCTCAGTGAGTTCATGCATCACGAGATTTGTAAATTACACCTGGATTGGGGAGTTGTTGATCAGTAAAAGGTGTAATTAAAGGTAAAGCATCCTGACAACTAGGGCTGGGTACCGAATTCAATACTTTTTAGGCACTGACCGAATTGCCTCTAAAGTATCGTGAATTGAGAAATGCCTCGTCATTCAATACCCAATTTCAATACCTAAGGAGTAAATCTCATCACCGTCAGTGAGCCAATAAGCATGCAGCATGCTTCTACCAACATCTAATAATGTTTGTGATCGGCTGTCTGACGGGGCTCAGACAATAGATTTGTGCCGCAATGTTGCGATTTATTTTTGTTTTATGAAGTTGGTATCGCAAAAAGTATCATTTAGGAACCGGCATTGAAGTCACGATATTGGTATCAGTACTGGTATTGAATATTTTTTAACCATACCCAGCCCTACTGACAACAGACCATTAAAGGTGCTGTAGGAAGGGTTGCGACGATCCAGGACTTGGCCAACATTTTTTAACATTGACAACTTCTCACTTCCCTCCCCCCTTTCCGCTAAAGCCCAAAACAAGGGAGAATGAATACGTGTGCATGAGCAGTGATTGACACGCAGTTAGACACGCCCCCTGGTCCTGATTGGTGCATCTGAACAGGGAGTGGTGGATTTTTGCAAATCGCACTACAGACTGTAGGTGCCAGAGGAGCCGGATTTTTTTTTAAATTACCTGCTTTATGTAGTTCTACTCGAACATAGGGTCAGTTTCAGCAAATATGACAGAATGTTAGTTTTATAAGTCTTACCTACTGCACCTTTGACATTATTACGTGGCTACACAGTGTCTATGGAGAACTATACAGAGGAGAAGGCCAACCGGATCAAGCAGGACTACGAGAAACGTCTTAAGGAGATGAATCGAGACCTGCTGAAGCTGCAAGTGGCACAGAAAGAACATGCGCGTCTCCTGAAAAACCAGGGGAGGTACGAACGGGAGCTGAAGAAACTCCAGACCGAGGTCAACGATATGAAGAAAGCCAAGGTAAGAGGAAGAAGAGCAATGGGGGAGGAGCGGGAGCATGGATAAATGCCATTGTTTGAGCAGGAATACTAGTGCAGTTTAGGAAGCCTGACCTCTGCTGTTCCCAGGTGACACTGATGAAGCAGATGAAGGAGGAGCAGCAGAGGAGGAGGATGGTGGAGGCAAAGAGGAACCGTGAGATCGCCCAACTCAAGAAGGAGCAGCGCCGCCAAGAGGTCAGACTGCATCTGTTTGTGTGTGTTTATGACAGATATATTCGACCCTGCAAGCTGCAAACTACAGTCAATACTACAGTGTTCAGAAGCACATATTAACATATGTGCTTCAGCACCCTCTAATGTCTCATGCAGAAATAGAAATATTGGGAAATGAGTGCTAGGTGAGACAGTATGAGCTTGTTTAATCTATGTTTCAGCTGTTGTCAACAACACTAATTTCACAACTGTATTTAAAGAATGACTCATGCTGATGAGTGGCTTGCATTGAGGTTTTTCCTTCTGTTTGTCAGCCTGGCACTTTAAAACCCTGCTTTTATGGATCATGCACATATTGCACACAGATTGTTGGTATCGCTTCTACGTGTTGAAGATTAGCACATACATACCCTGAATGTGTTCATTTACATCTTTGTCTTCCCTGGAGGAGAGGGCTTATTAATGAGCATGGAAACATTTACACTGTCATACCGTGGGCCTCATTTGTAATCCTTTTTATTTAGGGTTTTGTCTTGAGTCTTAAAATCCCCTCTTGATCAACACTTCCCTGTGTGCAGCCTGTTGTGCAAAGCGCAGTCTTATTCAGCTCAGGGATCTAATTAACGCTAGAAGAACAATATAAAAAATGTAGAGGAAAAATGAATAACAAACATGTTGAGAGAGCTCTTTCTGTCTGTCCTGTCCATCAGTACCAGATTCGAGCGCTGGAGTCTCAGAAGCGGCAGCAGGAGCAGGTGCTGCGCAGGAAGACCCAGGAAGTGACCGCCCTGCGGCGCCTGGCCAAGCCCATGTCAGACCGTGTGGCGGGGCGTGTGGCCCGCTGGAACCAGACTCCCCCAGTTACAGACTCTGGAGCAGAGTTGTCAGCCAGCACCACAGCGAGCAGCTCTGAACCTGAGACTGGGAGGACTGTGAGTGGGCTGGTGAGACAGTGGAACAACAAAAACAATGTGTTTGGATATCTGGCAGAGAGTGAAGGGAGCATGGATGGAACCAGGGTCATTGGGTAAGCTGGGTTGATGTAGTCAATGACCTCTCCTTTACATGTGCATGTGTTAACGCTGTCTTTGTAAGTGATTTTTATTTTTTTTATTTTAAAAAGGGTCACTTGTAGTGATGAAACTACAGAGAGTTATCACCCAAATCTGGAGCTCCCCTCAGCTTTACAGAGCTTTATAGTGAGTTTTAGCTCATTGTTTAGCCGTCCGGACGCAACTTTACTGTGCTCACTGCTCTTATAGTGTCGTTTTCAGCTGCAGCAGGCAGCTGTTTGCAGCAAAAAAGCTCCAAAAACCCAATATATAATATATCTGCTCAGCACCAAACAGCAGACAGTCACAGTCATCTAATGGCTACTAAACATCGTTGAGAATTTGACAGCTAAAGAGACTGATGTTTTTATCTCAGGTGGACACAAACAACACAACCAAATGAATGAGAATGTTGCTCAGTAAATGAGTAAACTGTTCTGCTAACAGGTTCACAATATATATGTTAAAAGGTGATGGTATGTCAGTGTTGTGTTGTGTTGTGGCCAAGTGGCCGAAAAAAATCAGTCTCCCTTTGTCCCTTCCCAGCAGTAGGAAGAAGTTGCAGCGTAAGCCAGCTGGCGTTGGAAGCGCTGGAGTGGCGGGCAGAGCCAGCAGCTTCTCCAAGTCTGCCCGTCAGAAGTGGCAAGCGCTCGAGCGTCGCATTATGGACATTGTCATGCAGAGAATGACAATCGCTAACGTGGAAGCTGACATGGATCGCCTTATAAAGGTAGGAATGGCCTTCACATTTTTATTCTAGATTAAGGTGGGAAATTGTGCTGTTTGTTACTGGGATTACACTTGGTTTGGTGGCTATAGAGTAAAATGGCATCCACAGGACTCTGCTGTTAAACCGGGACATGGTCTTGACCTGTATCACTTGAGACAACGTGGAAAAGTGTTTTGTGATACAATTAGCCAAAACCAATATACACCATGAGACAGGGCTGGGCAATCAATAAAATTTTGATCTCGATTTTGGCACATAACAATCACAAAAACAATTATATTGCACGTTACATTTAGCAAGTTCTTATTTTGTCTTGTGTTCTGAAGTGGAATTCTTAAATTTCAACGGGAAAAGTGTTAAGGAACATTTCACAGTTCAAGGTGTGTCACTGTTGATTTATTTAACTGTTTCACTGTTTTTTAAGTTCAATAAATGCAACATCTTTCGAAAAGTCAATGAGTAATCGTGTTAAATAATCAATATCAATCGATTTCAGTATTGACCAAACTAACTGTTATCAGGATTTTTTCCTTAATCGAGCAGCCCTACCATGAGATGAGGAATCAAAATTACACATGTTTATACTAGTGGCAGCAGCAGAACTAGTTTCAGAGATTTACATCTTAGTGACTTTTTTGGCTCTCTTCCTCTAAGTAGTTGACAACTGAAGGCAAAGTGAGTGAGGCTCTTCCTTCCTCCTTTCTCCATAGACCGAGACTGTTGAAAAAAATCGTATGGCACACATGTGTGTGTGTATATATATATATATATATATATATATGTGTATAGTAAATAAAGTTTATAATTGTGGATGTAACTCCCTCTATTTTGTGTCCTTATCTTGAACATTTGCATCTTTTTGTATAGGTACCGTAAGTATAGGTCTGACCTTTTTTTGCGTGCATTTGTGTTTTTGATGAGTCAGAAGCGAGAGGAGCTGACAGTCCATCAGGAATCGCTCTCACATAAGAGGGAGGTACTAATGGCAGACGGAGAGGGACCAGAAGCAGAGGACCGCCTCCTTCAGGAAATTACTGAGGAGATTGAGGTGCTGAACGCCAACATAGACTACATCAATGACAGCCTGTCTGACTGCCAGGCCACCATCGTACAGATAGAAGAGACCAAGGTAAAACAACACACACACACACACACACACACTAATGTTTGCAGTCCAGCTGTGAGAAATGAGAGGAGTAATGCCTAGGATTGTGTTGTCCTGCAGGATGAGCTGGACTCGGTGGACACCTCAGTGGTGATCAGTTCCTGCTCTCTGGCTGAAGCACGCAACCTGCTGGACCACTTCCTGAAGGCTTCCATAGACAAAGTGAGTTATCATAAAGGTGTTGTGGGGGCTATGAAAACTTAAAAGTCCATATGGTTGGGTTTGGAGGTGGGCTTGCAGACTTAGAAACATTTGTAAAACCAATAGTGTTGAAACTATTTAAATCCGTACTCTTGAAGGTGTGAAAGAAAATATGTAAAGAAAAAAAAAAAAAAAATAAAAGCATATATTGTAAGTGTTTAAATACCGTAAAATAAATTAGTTTTTTACCGTTATCATATCATGCCACTGGCAAACATCTAATCATGTTATTTGTATGTACTGATGTTGCAATGTCCCGAAGAGAGTAAAGTGCAGGTGCCCTGAACAATGGATTGTGGTTCCATCCAGTGGTGTCTCTTTGTACTGCAAGATGTTGTCACGGGTGTATTTCTTGGTGCAAAAAAAAAATCAAATCCCCTTTCAGAAAGCCAAAACACTTTATTAACTAGATAGTCTCATTCCCTGTTGTAAGATTAATCCCTAGTCTAAACGTTGACTCCTATAGTACGTTGTGTGCGTGCATGTGTGCGAGTGTGTTTGTGTGTGCATTACTATTTTTGATTTGTCTGATTTGTCATTGTGTGTACACAGAGTTTACAGGTGGCTCAGAAGGAGGCTCAGGTGCGACTGCTGGAGGGTCAGCTGAGACAGACAGATGTGATTGGCTCATCTCACAATCACATAATCCTTGATGCCCTGCGAGAAAAAGCAGAGTACATCCCTGAGCTCCAGGCTCTCATCCACAATGTACAGCAGGGTGAGTGGTGTTTTTTTGTTTATGTTTAGGGTCTGTGTGGCAGTGTGTACTGTACGACCTTATTCTGTATGTTCCCTTGACTTAATCTGATTGAGAGAATATATTAAAAACGAAAAAAATGCACGGTATAAAACGTGGTAGTGGATTAGCTTTTGTCACACACAGACTTAGCAAGTGGCAGTGTACGTACGGTGTGCGGGCGGCCGACAAGGTTTGTTTTGTGTGCTTCCAGAAAATGGTTACACCAGCACAGACGAGGAGCCCTCGGAGTTCAGCCAGGCGTCTGACAGCAGGTGAGACTGCAGTCGCCCACACAAAATCCTCCTCTCACTCTGACCCATTTTTGTTTTTGTTTAAGTAGTTACCACAATGTGCTAAAGTTGGTCTTATTGTGCAAAAAAACCTAGTGTTCATCCTGGAATATTTTTATCTGAAAAATTCTTTGTATCCATGCATATTTCTCGAACTCTCATTTCCTCTCTTTCCGCAGTGTATCTCAAATGAAAGAATCCAACAGCCAAGATGATTTCAAAATAAAGGTACAGCTGATTTGTGTTGGTGAAGTGCATATTGTAGTTGTTATTTGGCTGTTAGAATCCTCATTCTTCTTCTTAACACAACAAAAGCGTCCTCTTTTTAGATCCACATGTCAACATTACCTCCATGTTTTATTTCTCAGAATAGGTCTATTTCCCCCCCACACACAGTGTCAGTGTTTAAAACATCAGGTAGTGCTGCGGCTTGCAGTAGCCAAGCCTGTCAGACCTTTATGAATCATGATGGCACTGCATGTTGATGGAATTGGTGTTTTTTTTCTGAAGTGTGATTGTGTTTAGACCCTTGCTCTATTTCCACTGTCAACACACATGCCACAGTTTGTCTGTCAGAGCAGCTGCCATTTTTGTTTGGAACCATGAGGTGGCAGTATAAGCAAACACTTTAAAATTCTTCTACTTACTAAAGTGTTGGTTTGATTTTCTGAAGAGGAACCCCTGATGTGACACCAACCCTTCCTGTCATCTTGTTAATGCTGTGTGAAGTTGTTGTCTTTATTGGGTTTTTGATGTTATTTTTTTTCTATCCAGCTGTTTGACCCCACATTGGCTTCTTTCTCTTTTCAAGTTTTTCCTCTTGTGCTTTTTATTAAATGCAATCTTTATCTTTATTTTATGTCTCAGTTTTTCATATCCCTTCATATCTCTTCTCCTTTTCTTATATCATTCCCCCGTCTATGGTCCGCAAATCAACAACCAGATGGAGCCTCGTCTGTCAGCTCAGATGAAGGCGGTGTCTGCGGAGTATTTGGGTCCCATCCTGGACTCCTCATCAGGCAGCAAGCAGCAGCACATCACCAAGTCTCTGGCCTCGCTGACAGACATCCAGGAGGACGGCATGAGCCTAGGGACAACGAGTCTGGGGCTCAGCCTGGCCCTGCGAGACCCCTACCACAGGGACCGGGCGTTCCGCACCATCAGCCTACCTGTCAGGGGACACACCTTGTAAGTGAATATAATGACCGCTGAGATGATCTAGGACAATACATATGATTTAAGTGTTACCTGGGGAAATAAGGAGACTTGACTGTTGTATTTAAGCCATGTTGAATTATGATAACACCTCACAAGTAACAATTAACTGCAGTGTGTCTGATGGTAGAGCATTTGTATTTGCACTCTCCACTTCAGTGGTTCCCAACTTTTTTTGTACCCCCACAGCCTATCAAATAAGCTCAGGTACCTCTTTGTAGTCCACTTCACAACCATTATCGCATTACTTTTAGCTCTGTATGTCCACCATTTTTCCATTACATGTAGCAATTTCACAATTGTGTCATTACTTTTCAATAACCATTTTAATCATGTATCCATTACATTTACCTAACTATTGTAACTGTTTATTCATTACTTTCATAACTGTTTCGACTATAACAGTGTAACAGGTATTACAGCTGACTCTGTATGTGGATATATATTTTTTAATCAAATTGTAATTTCTATTCTATCCATTGTTTGTTTTTTTTAGCAGTGGGGGGCAGGTCTGTCCGAACAACAACATCCCTTGAACTGTATTTGTTGAGGAACTATAGGGCACTTAACATCTACAACAGGTCTACACTTAGAACGGACCCACAGCGGTGACGTTTTTAGTGGAGCTGTTCGTTTAATAGTTGACTCGGAAGAAAGCAAACGTTTTGACAATAAATTACATCAACACGACAGTATGTGGAATGTGAGCGGCAGCCAACGGGGGGGTGTATTATGTCGGCAGGATAATTTAAAAGGCAACCGCGACTACATTTTTTTGTACACCCCTATTTCTGATACCGTGGTGGCAGAAATTTTGCCATGGTGGGCCGCCACTACAAAATCAACATAGAGGAAACACTGCTATCAAATTAGTTGAGCTTCTCCACAAATCTTTCAAAATACCACTTGTCGACTGCAGAAGTGCCCCCTGGGGTACAAGTGCCCCTGGTTGGGAATCACTGCGCTGTTGTGTGGGCCAGCGGGGTGGCCTGTTGGTTAGAGTCCTCCTCAATTCGAGAACCTCATCTCGATTCCCCATGTTGGTAAACATGTATTCTGCTGAACTGCCAGTTAGCAAAATGAAGTCATTGAATGCCGTTGACATGGGTTGAACTGGAACATTTGCAACTATTTTAACATAGGAGGTGTTGCTGAGATAAACAAACACGCGGGATAGAAACATAAGGATAATTCCATAACCATAAACTAATATCACAAATCAACAAGAAAAACGGAACATCTTTAAAATGTCCTGATAAAGTTGTCAAGAATTTTTTGTGTCTCTTTCCTACTGCACACTTTCAAGTTACCAACCACTGAAAACCTGCCAGAGGCTGAAAATTTTTTTAGGTTATAAAACTGCTTCAGGGAGATAAAAGGACAAGCCAATGAAATTTGTATTAGTCCTCTGGGATATGAAGCCTGGTTGTGTGCGATTTGCTATTTAAAGAAATTAGTCTGCCAGTTGCTTTAGTCTGCTAGAAAATGCATACAATTCTTGTAGCTTAAGTTATAGATTCCCCAAAGATTACATATTCGTGTATCGTCCTCCTGTGCACTCCCTTAAAGATTTGCTTAGTTTGCTTTTGTGTGTGTGTGTGTGTCAGTCCCAGGCAGTCTCGAGGTTATGACACTTCCCCTCTAACAAGGAGGAAATCTTACGACCGCGCGTACAGGTACATTCACCGTAATGCTCAATTTTGAGCTATTTTGTTGGCACATTGATCCATTTTTTTTTGACTGTGTAGTGTAATTTTCATACTCCTTCTTAACCTCTTCTCGTCCTTTCTCATCCTTCACCTTCCTCCTTATCAGGCCCACTGACGGCTATACTCCCCCCTCCTCCCCTCCTCTGAGGACCAGGAACGACCGCAACGTCTTCTCAAGGCTCACCAGCAACCAAACCCAAGGTTCTGCTCTGGACAAGTGAGTACACTCTTGCACAGATACATACTCTCACACACTTCTTTTGTCCCCGCATTCTCTGATCAATTCAGTCTCACTTTGAATCGTTCTTTTCTTTGTCTTTCTTCTCTTCTCTTCAGTGGTTTAAAATCTTAACTGGCACTGTATATAGGCTGAAGGTCAGGCCTTTTGAGAGGAAAGTGCTTTTTTCCGCGGTGTAGATGTAAGAGTGTGCTTTTCCAACTGTTTACTGTACCTTCAGATGAATCCCACCTCTTAGACAAAAATACTTTTCATCTGGCAGTAATGTAGTTCCTTGGAGAACAGATGGTGCAAAACATTCATTGAATCCAGGTGTAGTGCACTCAAGACCCATCGAAGAACTGACCACGCAAACCACAACCACAGGCTGCATTTAGCAACACTAACAACAAGGTGTAATTGTAGTGTGTTTCTAGTCAATATAATTGTGGTTGTGGGGAGGGGGGGGGACAGCACGCTGTGGTATAATACGGTATGTCTGTTTTGAGTTGACGTGATGTGCGTGATAATGATGTGCATGCCATGCATTTGGGCAAGAGAAAGAGAAATCATCTTGTACAATCTAATCTAATACAATAAAAAGCAGCCCTGCCATAAATCTTATCTCATGAAATTCAAGTTTGTTGACACCGTGTCGGAGAGAATTAGATTTAAATTTATGGTAATTTTTAAAGATTATTTTTTTTTTTATTATTTATTTGATAGGACAGCTTAGACTTGAAAGGGGAGAGAGAGGGGGAATGACATGCAGCAAAGGGCCGCGGGTCGGAGTCGAACCCGCGGCCGCTGTGTAAAAAAAGTAAACCTCTATATATGGGCACCCGCTCTACCAGGTGAGCTACCCAGGCGCCCATTTATGGTAACTTAGATGTGGTATCGAATTGGCCTTTTTTTCTTAATTGTTTTTTCATCCTATTTACATACATAAAGGTTAAAAGAATGTTCTGAACACTTTTCAATGTGTAAGTGTGTAGTTCAGCTACATCAGATGGAGACACGATGTGGATATGAGATGCATGTTATTGTCAGCCTCTGAACTTGCAAAGTCTGGAATGAATAACAGCCCTTTTCCCTTGCACTTCACAATCAATTCCAGCTTGTTAATTTCAGTCATCGTTTGGCTCTGCTCTAAAGTTGTTTGTTTTCTAATCTTTATTAATCCGGAACATTTCTCAGTTTTATTGACCCCTAATCGTTAGCGAGAATGCTGTGAGAATAGGGTGTTGTGTTTGTGTGTGCTGTAGGTGTGAATGTTTGTGTGTCGGAGCCTGTGGGTCCTCATTATGTGGAGCCGGGGTAGGTAAATGACTTGGCTGTTGTCATCTTTCCATGCAGCTCTTGATTCAAGCCCTTTTGAATTAACTCAGGTTGGCAGTGTGGGAGGCTATTTATGTTTAGGGTCGCGTTTGTAGTTCCCACAGGAGAAGCCTTCCTATAGAGCATGATGCAGGAGGATCAAATGGTGGGAGTTTTTGTTTTTCCTTTCATCTTTTGTTGCAGGCAGCATTTGCATTTGTTGCAGTCTGATGGAAGGTATTAACATAATTTTGTCATTTCTACTCTTTTTTTTTTATTTTATTTTTTCTTAAAGTGAAGTGTGGGGTAAATGTATTGTTTGCTGAAATGAACACTGGATACAATGATTCAAGATTCATCATTTAAATCATAGTTTTTACTTTGTTTGGTTTCAACATTACTGACGTAACTGTGACACATAATTCATCATCACAAGCGTAAATTCAAAGCTAAATGGAGCCAATTTATTAAAAAGTAATTGCAAAGCCAGTCTGAATCGTCTGCATGAATTCTGTGTAATTGGATGTCAAGCAAGAAGCTGTCTGCTTTGCAAAGATGAAGATAGTGATGTTCTCAAGTGCATCTTTGCAAGTTCACAAAATCTATTAAAATGCAATAAGAGATTTTTGTGGGACTGTATGGATGGATTCTGCTTCGGTTTTTTGACCGATTTATGTTTGACTGAAGCATCGACCGATTATCGCCTGCGTTATTCATTTAACGTTTATTCAGGATTTTATGATTATCTGATAATTTTTTTTATCCATTGCCGATAAAATAAATGAATTTGAAATGTGCTTCTTTGGTTTTGATGCAGCCGTCTGTCTCTGTCTGTAGCGAGTTCTAGTCTATCAACACCACTGAAGGATAGCATCCCTCTGATGGTCAAAGCTGCTTCAACAAGCAAGCGGAGCTGAGTTTCGAACATAAGGCAGCAGATAATTGCAGTGCGACTCCCCGCCTCTGGAAACTCACAAAAAAAAACGTGTAAGCTAACTGTTGTCAATCTAAATAGAAGACAGATTCAGCTCCTGCGTGGCTTATTTTTTGCCTCAAATGTTTAACTATTTTGTTATGTAAGAGACAGTTTCTAAGCCAGCCACAATGTTGGTCTGGTTTGAAATTGGACAGCCAACGAGGGACAGCGTTCGTCCAATCAGGTGCAGCAAGTACACTACCACTATCCCTCCAATGCTTGAAATAAAGCCAGGAAAAAGGAGGGCACCTGTCAATCATCTATCGTGACACCGCCTAGTGGCAAGCCCATCGATCGTCCAATGCTGGGAAGCGGCATCACATGTGGACACATTCCAAAAGAGGTAGTGAGACGGTGCCTGGACCCGGGCAGGAAATGTGATTAGTTTATCATAGTTAACCAAATCTGCTGCACAGTAAGCATACAGACATTTCATACACCAGACGTATATAACCTACTAGGGCTGGGCGATATGGAGAAAATCAAATATCACGATATTTTTGACCAAATACCTCGATATCGATACCGCAACGATATTGTAGTGTTGACTATTGGTGCTTTCACAAAATATTTACACAATGAGATTTTTGATAAATAATCCTCAGTAATGTGGATATAATGACTAAGTAGGACTAAAGGCAAATAATAGAAAAGTTACAACAGTCTGGTAAGGTCAGAAAATGACATCACTTTACTGTAATGCAGCCTTTAAAACCAGGAAAAGACACCACTTATGCCATATTACGATATCCAAAATCTAAGACGATATCTAGTCTCATATCACAATATTGATATAGTATCGCTATATTGCCCAGCTCTATGACCTACGGATGTGCATTGAACCCACGTTGGATCCGTTCATATGAGTCAGCCTTCGCTCTGTTCGTCACTGAGTGGAGATGCCAGTCTGCAGTGTAGTTCATATACTTCACTCATAAACCAGATAATTGAACAGTAACAATCGGCTTCATGATCAAAGAACATTTTTTGTATCACGTATACATGTCAATCTATCTCTCTCTCTATCCCTAATATGAATAGATTGGTTGCCTGTGAGGCAGGGATCAGGCATTTGACATGGATTTCAAATACACATGGGAATGAGGGAAATGAATTTCAAACAATGTTTTCTTGTCTTCTGATGGATAAAGGGGCTTTGAATCCCAGAACCATTTTTCAATCTTCACATTACATTTGCATCCTCCAAAACCAATGCATTTTAAAAGGATTTTGTCTTGAGAGTCCGAAAGAAAAGAGGATATCACTATGCTAATAGCCACTGTGGCAGGCAGTAAATACCAAGAAACCGCACATTTATATCACCTTTTAACACAGTTGTTCCCTCCGGACATACTGTAACCAGAACCATTTTATTTTATTATTTCATGCTCAGAGTGTAAGGCACAGGCTCTTATGGTGACAAACCTGAGGTTATAAATTATTTACAGTCTAATAACACTTTTATTGCACATTTACACATAGTGGAGGTACTGTATTGGTGTGGTCTGGATTTTTCCCTCGGCAGCTTTGAGCAGGCCTACCTGTGAGTTTGATCGACAACCTCAGCCTCCATTCTGGATTTTCCCTTCTGTTAACCCTGATTGCGGTCCCTTATGTTCTTTTCTGTACTAATTCCCTGTATATGGCTGGAAAGAGTAGATGTGGGAGCCGACACTGGCATCAGGGGAGTCGTACATTGGGGCTACAAAAGTGTAGAAATTCTAATGTGCAGTTCTTTGACCTCTGTGTATGACTATCCTGGGATCAGTGTTTCGTCCTTGACTACTTCCTTCTTCCTTTCAGTACCTTTGTTTTCTGCCATGTTCAAATGAATAGTTCAACATATTGGGAAACAGGCCTTTTCACTTTCTTGCTAAGAGTTAGATGATTGATTGATTGATACCACTCATGTCTGTAAGTCAAATATGAAGTTACAGCCAGCAGTTGGCTAACTTACCTTAGCATTAAGACTGGAAACGGGGTAAAACAGCTAACTTTGTTCGAAAGGTAATACAATCCGTCTGTCAGCACCTCTAAAGCTCAATAATTAACACGATGACAAGCTGTGGTTGTAGCCCAGCACATAACCACATATAAAACCACAAATTATTATTTTAATGCAAAGGTGAGTGAGCTTTAGAGTTACTGATAGGCAAATGATGTTACTTTTTACTGTTATGTTTTACGCTATGCTAAGTGGCTGCTGGCTGTAACCTTCTACTGAACGGACAGACAAAAGAGTGGTATCAATTTTCTCATCTAACTCTCTGCAAGAAATTAAATAAGCCATAATGTCGAACAATTTCTTTAAACCTTTAACCTTTTAATTTTAGCCCTATGGAAAAGTCCACTAAAAAAACAGCTATTGCTGCTCAGTGTGGGTGTACCTACAGTAAACATGCTCTACCAAGGAAAACATCTGCAGACAGAGGTTAAGGAATACAGCCTGTCCAGTGGTTATCTTTGGGAAGAAGCACATTTCATGCCTGATAATCACTGGACAAGCTTTATTGTTTGACTGAGCTTTGCTGCAGGTTTGCTCACTGCTTTATATCTAAAAAACCCTTCCTCCAGTCACTCCTTCCTATTAACCCTTTGCCAGTAACCCTTCTGTCTTTCCTTAGCGTGGTTAACCCTTTCCTCTTCCCGCCCCACCCTCCCCTCTCCTGCTCCTCTTCTGCCTCCAGGTCGGATGACAGCGACTCTTCGCTCTCCGAGGTGCTCAGGTAGAGGAACTGTGTTTGTCACTCTCTGTTTTTCCCATTTGCCTGTTAACTCATCTGGTCTCCACCGGTAGTCAGTGCCTCGCCTGGCCTCTCCTCCAAACACCCCCATCCCCCCCCCCAACCTCCACCCCCTGTGGGTGAGGTTGCTGTGGTGCATGTTTTAACCACATGCAGCTTTCTGGACCCGCCGGCCTTTCCCACCTGTGATGTTTTGTTTCTCTGTGGTGTAGCTCGCACACAAGACCGGAATGAACCTTACCACTTTTCTGCAGGCTGCAGGAAAAACAAAGAAGCAAATACTAAAATGGGCAAACGTTATTTAAACAAACTACGATCAGTAATTTCCTAGATACTTCATTGCCAGTAAAGGCTGCAGTATTGACAGAGGTTTAGAAATACATGAGTTAAAGGAATAGTTCCACATTTTTGAAATACACTTATTGGCTTCCTTGTCAAGTGTTTGATGAGAAAATTGATGTGACTCTCATGCCTGTCTCTTAGATTTGTAGCTGTAACCAGCAGCCAGTTAGCTTAGCACAAAGAGTGGAAGCAGGGGGAAACAGCTAGCCTGGCTCTTTCTAAAGATAAAAATCTTTCTTTTATAATAATAAAAAAAAACTTTTATAAACAACATAATCTTGTTTGTTTAATCTGTACAAAACCTGAAGCGTAAACCACAAATTGTGGTTTTATGGGTGAGGGGTGGGGGGTAATGTGCAGGACTGTTTCTTGACCGGGTGCAGTGTAGTCACTGGGAGTTTGCCAGGCAAACAGCAGACTTTAGTTTTTATACTTTCGGTTTTTGTATGTATTGAAAGCAATACAACATGTTAATGAGTTAGTTACTAAGTGATTTACCATTGGGCAGAACCAGGCTCGCTATTTTAACCTGTGTGCAGTTGTTGTGCCAAGCTAATTGACTACTGGCTGTATCATCAAATTTAGTGTACAAACAAAGAGATATCCACCTTTTCATCTAACGTTTGGCAAGAAAGCCAATAAGCAAAATGTTTTCCCAAAATGTCAAACTATTTAAGACAAAAATGAAATTATATAATAATGATAAAAACAAAAATTTCTCCTCTGTGTATTTATCTCACACGGTCATGCACAAATTGATGCACCTCTCACCAAGGCCCTTCTGTCTGTTTTTTTTTGTGTATTGCAAAGGACACAAACTGACACCCCCCTCCCCCCTCCTCCATGTTTTTATTATTATGCTTGTCTCTTGGTGCTTGGCCCAGCAAAGTCCATTAGCAGCCCTTTCATAGTGCATAACACAGCACACTATGATATCTTCCACAGACGCTGATAGAATGGGAACACTTTCTGCCATTTGGACCAGTGCCGTGCTGTGAGAAATAGAGAGCTGCATTAAGCAATATTATAATATGGGCAGTTTTTATAGAGGAAATTTTAAGTGAAGGTTTAAAGAAAGTATTTAAAATCATGCAGCATAATGGTTCCTTGGCAGGTGAACAAAGTAGCATGCAAGTGGTTGTAAGTATATGGGCTCTGGTATAATACAATACAGTCAAAGAAATTATGTTTTATTCACAAGATATATAATAGCTTTAGCACCTTACTTCATCTGACTTCCCATTTTGACCAATGAGGGTGGAGTGTAAGGCCTTCTCAGACAACATGAAAGGGTTAACAGCCTTCAGAGTGTCAAGGTTCATTCAAATGAAACTGCACCTCAGATCCTTTTCTCCTATTTTTTTTTTTCAATTTTCCTTCCCTTCTCTATTTATAAAAAAAAATCACATTAGTAGAACGGTCATATGTATTGATTTCCCCTCTTTTGTAATAATAAAAAAATACTTTAGTTATATCATCAACCTTTACAAAACTGGAATTAGACCAAAAAGAGAGTGAGAAAGATTGTTTGTGAAGCTTTTTTCACTCCGTACACCTGTCATCAGGCTGTTACATCTCTCCACCTAACCCCCACATACCCTTTTCCCTGGGCCCCATAAGGCGATTGGCTGTGGAGGTGCTGAACTGAGTGTCAGCTCCCACCTGACTGGCGGAGAATGGATGCTGCATGTGGTGATGATGACGTCTCAGGACGTTGTGCTGTGGTTTATTTTTGAGTTGCAGGCTGCTTGTGTGGTTGGTCTTCCAGGTTGTGGCTCCACAAGTCGATTTTCTTTTGTGTTTTCATGAGACTTTGCAGACATGCATGCGCATTTTTTTCACAGATTGTTTTTTCATTTTCACAGTTTTGGATTTTGGTTGGCATTTTTCAATGCACAGTATTTTTTAATTTTTGATTTGACGTGTGTATTTGTCTGGTTGCTCATCAGTGTGCGTGCAGGCACAGAAGAGGAGCATGTTGCCATCTTTGACAAGTTTCAAGCACTTCCTTCTGTATATTTTTCTCACTCCGTGCAGAAACAAAACCTGACCCGAGTTTTGTGTGTAATCACAGATTCTCTTTTCCTTTGTCACATCCTCTGGCTCTCCCTCACTGCTGTTTTGCTCTCTACCTCACTCTCTCTCACACATACCGTATGCACCCACATACACACTGACCACCACTGGCGTTGTTAGGAAGCCCACGGGGGACCAATTTCCCCACATTCCTTCCTCTTCTTCTTCTCACCCTCTGTCTGCTCTGTTTCACTCTGCTGATTGCTCTCCAGGGTCTCTGACTCTGGTCTGTCAGTGGGACATACTGTAGATTGGGAGGTGGGGGTGCAAAGGTTCAGCTAGACAGATTGAGTGCACATAACATAGATGTGTGTGTGTGTGTGTGTGTGTGTGTGTGTGTGTGTGTGTGTGTGTGTGTGTGTGTGTGTGTGAGTTTGACAGAGAGAGAGCGAGAGATAGACAAGTTGAATAGGAAATCTGCTCCTACTGTGGTAGTGCCTTAATTAGTCTGTTCCACAACAAAAGGAAAGCATGGAGGGGGGAGTGAAGGCAGAAAAGAGAGATGGAGCAGCTAGGCTCAGAGAATCAACAGGAAGTTGTTTGATTGCATATAGGTACATAGCTATTTTAGGGGAATACATCATCTGTATATATATTCGGTGAGGTTTGTATGTGTTTTGTATTGTCTCTGTATAATGGATAGAATATTTGTGTTTTTGTGTGCATGTTTGTGATCAGCCTGTGTTTTGCATACATCTGTAGATATGTGGGAAGAAATCAGCCTCACTGATTTATTTTGATATGACTGTGACACTATGTGTGTGTGTGATCTTTAGGGGTGTGATCAATCCCATCGGAGGTGTGAAGGGGGGTCGGACGGCGCCCCTGCAGTGTGTTTCTGTAGCCGAGGGCCATTCGAAGCCGGTTCTGTGTGTGGATGCTACCGATGAGCTGCTATTCACTGGATCTAAAGGTACACATACTGTACCACTTACTGTATATGTGAATATATTTTCACATTATTTCACATTATATATATATATATATATATATATAGTTTTTTTAAATGGATTTTATTCACGTTAAAGGAAATAACATCATTATTTAAAAACTTTCATGTCAAAACAATTACAGAGCTAAATGGTTAGTTCAACATTTTGGGAAATACGCTTTTTCGCTCTCTTTGATGAGAAGATTGATACTACTCTCAGACGTGCGAGTCGTGTTGATCTTCTCATCTCACTGCAAGAATACAAAACAATGCCTTAAGTACGCTCACAAACCTAAATTTAAAACAGACAATTTCTGTTTTTTTGTGGCTTTGTGTGCAGGTTAAACAAATGCCATACGTGTTAATTAGTGAACTTTAGAGATATTGTTGAGCTTTGAGGAGAGCCAGGCTAGCTGTTCTCCCCTGCTTCCAGGGTCTTTCCCGGCTAGGCTCAGCATAAAAAGTTTCTACTAGTCTAGGCTTAGCATTAAACCTATTGTAGTTCTAAATGATTCCTTCAATAAGTGGTATACATTTTCTTCTGTAAATGTATCAAAAAAGTCAGATTACTGACAATGAGGCATGTAGCAAAAATATGTGCAAGAATACTATAATCTGATCCATTTATTACAATATAATATGCATGCAGGTGTCAAACCGAAGAAAGTATTTTAACTGCCCTTCTCCCCTCTTGCAGATCGCACCTGTAAGATGTGGAACCTAGTAACCGGTCAAGAGATTGTCACCCTCAAAGGCCACCCAAACAATGTGGTGTCAGTCAAATATTGTCCTGCCTCCTGTCTGGTCTTCTCTGTCTCCACCTCCTACATCAAGGTGTGGGACATCCGTGACTCTGCCAAGTGTGTCCGCACGCTTACGTAAGTTCCCTCCCTGCAACCAGCCAGATGGAACGTTGTGTTTTAAGTTGCAGAAAAGTGACAAATTATATGTGGGGGAATTTGATGTGAAATGCATCCAGAGGAGATAACAGCTGTACAGTTCTGCACTGTTCTTACACTGGTCTCTGTTTCTGACATTAGTTTCTCCACCTCTTTTATTCTCCTCCTATTTGTCCCTCTCTCTTATACTTTTTGGCTTCTCTTTACCCCCGCAGTTCATCGGGGCAGGTGGTTTCAGGTGATGCATGTGCTGGCACCACCACCCGCACAATAACCTTTGCACAGGGCGAGTGTCAAATTAACCAGATAGCCCTCAACCCATCAGGATCTGTGCTATATGCTGCTGCTGGAAACACCGTTCGCATGTGGGACCTCAACAGGTACCTTTGTCTATACATTAATGTAGTCATAGATCAGTTTATTCATTGAACTACTCATCAAATTGTCAGTCGTCATTTATGTATCTATGCATTCATGAGTTCTTTCACTGATTTGTATGCTAAGTCATACCTGAATTCATTGGTTCACTCATGCAGATAGTTTCATGGCAGCCAGCTGTAAATTCATCTAGATGTGGATGTATTTATTTACTTGTCATGTTGATCTTAATCAACCAGAGAGCTGATTAACATCTGACTTAAGAGATTAGAAAGGATGTGAAAAGAAAGCACAGGAGCGTAGCACTGGTTTGTATATGAGTATGTTTTCTACAAGGCACCCATTTCTGAAATCCAGCGGCATCGCAGTCTTCTCCTCAGTTTTATGTGTCTAGAGGGAAATGATTTAACAGATTGGACCAGACAGTTTATGCTGAGGGCCTCAGACCCAATTAATGATGCATACCAACCCCCAGGAATGAAAAATGAATGTATTAAACATTTCTTCAGTATCCTCATTGTCTATTGCATAGCTAGTGATTCATTTAGTGAAACCTTGAAAATCAAATTCTTTTAAGTAATGAATTTCACAGACAGACCTTTGCTTTGCTTCACCTCCTTTGCTGTGTGTGTGTGTGTGTGTGCGTGTGTGTGTGTGTGCGTGTGCGTGTGCGTGTGCGTGTGCGTGTGTAGGATGCAAGGGATGGGGAAGCTGACAGGCCACATCGGCTCTGTCATGTGTCTGACAGTTGGACAGTCTCTGCTGGGCAAAGACCAAGTAATCACTGGCTCCAAAGACCATTATGTCAAGGTAACACACACACACACACACACACACATTCAGACCATACCCGAGTGACACAGATGACCGTCTTTTACAGTCTCTTGCTCCCTGTTATTTCCTCAGGTGTTTGACGTGACAGAGGGAACTATGGGTAATGTAGGTCCAGCTCATAACTTTGAGCCGCCCCATTATGATGGCATCGAGTGTTTGGCTGTACAGGGAGATGTGCTGTTCAGCGGGTCCAGAGACAACGGCATCAAAAAATGGGATCTGGAGCAGCAGGAACTCACTCAGGTGTGTGCCTGCGTGTATAATATGTGTTGTTTTTTTTAGATTTGCGTTATGGATGAAGAAGAGGCTATTTCTTAAAGCCTAAAACCCATCTCTTTCACCAAGCTGAAACATACAGACACTCATGAAGGGTTATTTACAATTACTGCATGTGTTGTATGCTTGCGTGAGGTCAGCAGGGTTGAGTTAAGCAGGAAGCAATGATTTTATATTCATGTGGATACATCAAAAACCCTGGCTGTGCTTCAGTGCTGCTCCTGACATCATTTGCCATGAGCCTGCAGGTAGGAGCATGCAGAGTCCATCATTCTCTGAGGCTATTAATTCATGATCCCTTGACCCTTATCATCTTGTGAGCAATGCCAATCTTTCCATATGGTGCATGTAGTGCCGATAGGAGAATATTGTGGGGGAAAAAAGATGAGAATGCCACATTTAAAAGACAGCTTCACTACTTCTAGTGTAGAGTACTGATTTTGATAATCAGTTGATAGTTTATGTAATTTATCAAGCAACAAGAATTTCTATCAGTAGTACTTTGAACTAAATGTTAATGCCAGCATGCTAACATGCCCACAATGACAACATATCCAATAGCTGTTGAGATATTTCAGACAGACTGACATTGCTGCTGTTGAGCCACACCACTAGCTTGGCTAAAAATGCAGCAAAAACATTTGCTGGTTTAAGCTTCTCAAATGTGATAATTTGCTGCTGTTCTTGGTTTATTTCATTAAGAAATAACCATTGCTTGAAAAAAAAAAAAAAAGCAATTTGAAGATGTCTTCTTATTTCAGACGTTTTACAGACTACATGTTTAAATGATTAATTAAAGAACTAAATAATTGAGAGTGAAAATAACCATTAGGTGTCGTATAGACATTTGACAAAAACACACATACCTTCTGTGTCCATACAGTCCCGATAGAGACTGTAATTTACTCGTTTTCTGACTCTGGCTTGGCTATGACACTTAAAAACTGTGCTGCCTGCCCGATGGTGGACAGCTCCCTTCATGTCTTCCTTTACCTAGAGTGATTCTCTGTGGAGAAAGTCAACAGAGTGTGGCCATGTGTAATGTGGCAGGATAGCACTGTGTCAACATCAAGGCGTTAGAGCCCACACGCAACAGAGCCACAGGTTCCAGAGAGAAAAGTCACTGAGTGTGTGTGTGTGTGTCTTCGTAATGCATGTGTTGACTCCTGCGGTGTCTCTTGTGCATCCTCTGTTGCCGCTGCATATGTTAATAGTGCATAATAATATCCCTTGAGGGTGGAGGTGGCTTACTCATTTGCATGCTCAGTAATGTGCATAGTAAGCAGCACTTTCTTGTTGTTTGCATAAGTTCTGTTTAGCCTTTGTTTATCCGAACATGGAAAACAAGAACGTAAGCCATTATTATTTCCATTCAAAGGTGGAATTAAATCAACTTAGCCAGTGCTGTGGTCTGCAGCATATGACCTTAACCTCTTTTGTGAAGCAGCCAACACAATCCATTTCACAGCCTCTCTAACTCAGTAGTCCCTGTCTTATTATGTAATAGGATCAAATTGTGGCTTGGGGTACAATAGAATATATTACAGAAGACTCTGCCTCCTCCAGGATTGCTGCTGCGAGCTGTTCTGCTCCGACCCCTCTGTTAAAATGCATACGCCATAGTGTGTTTTCTTGGGGGAATATGTGAAGCAATTTGTTTATAATTACTCAACACTGTAGTTTAAGGTTTCCCAATTGCTTGAAAAATATGGTTCATATATTGCTTATGCAACTGTTGCTGCAGGGTGGTGTTGCTCTCTATGAGGTGTTGAAAAGCGCTGACACATTTTTACCCACTGGTGTTAAGTTGTTACAGATAGCGAGTTAGATGTAATATATGTGAGAACTTTCTCTTTACTTTTTGTACTTGCTATTCCCCTTCTTCAGCTTTTATTGCACGCTCAACTACCCGTGGATTCGGGGGCGGGGGAGGAATTGCCTCGCCAAAGGTTTCCTCCTTTTTCCTTTTGTGTTGAGAAAGGCTTTCTAATTTGTCAACGTTTTCTGGCCTCTAGATCCCAACTACGAATCACAAATCTCTGCTGACCATCGGAATTAGGTTGTTGTCAGCTGTCACGGAGGGAGCTCCATATAGATTGTACTGAAATGGTGCTATATTTTAAACCATTTAAAATGATTAGTTTAAAAATACATTTATATCAACTTTTCAACCGAAAAGGAAATGCAGATCATATTTACTTTATAGGAGCTAGGAAAAAATAATCAACTTAATCTCTAATCAACAGCATGTGAAAAAAAAAGTTATCTCCCTGTGCATGTGTTCCTCTGTTTCGAGCTACATTAATCTGCAGCCCAGTTGGTTGAGATCAACAGAATCAAAACCCAGTGTCGGCGTGATAAAGTTTTATTAAAGCCTTGTGTAAGATCCAAATTGCTTTTTGTATGCTCTGTATTTTAAGAGTGTTTCTCTACTAGTACTGCGGGGCGTACATAATAAAATAAAATAATGATACTATAATAACGAATGAATTTAGTGTTGGATTCCAAACCATTTAAAATTTAGGCTAACATTGTTTTTCAATTACAAGGTTGTTTAGCCTAAACAGGCACAGCATCGTATCGCTTTACATAGGCTTCAGGGGGTACATTATTGAAAAAAGTTTGAGAACCACTGTTTTTAAGATGCTGATTATGTTTAACATGTCACCTCTGCAGTGCTGCGTCATCATAGACAAGGTTCACTCTGTTCTTCTTTTAATGAATACAAAACTGTGATTAAAAAGCATGATGTCAGTTTAGCAGCTACTTGTCAGATGTTTTTGTCCGTGTGTTATGGTTTGTTCCTCGCAGCAGAAGTGTGGAGATTAGCTGCAGGAACATTTAATCCAATACAACAGCAGCAAATTGTACTGTTTAAATCTCTTAAAGGCCATATGTATTAGGTCTGCCCATAGGGCTGAAATTACTCATAAATGAACCTTCCCAGTTTGCCAAATACTTGCTCTGTAATTAAAAATGAAGACAATTGGAACACTTCGTACAGGCTTTTATGATTCTACACAAATGCTCTTACCCTTTGCCATTTCTTTGCCATGCCAGTGTTGTTATCTTGGTAAACACAAGGCCGGTGATTTCATTCTTAGTTCACAAATCATGTTTGGACCCATGGTAAAATTATTATAAACACACAGACACATGAGCTAAGAATAACTACAATATTGAGTCTCAGTACAGTTTTAGTGTATGTTGCCTAGCAACAATGTGCATTTTCCATTCAAGAAACAAACTGCCTTACTGACGATGATTTACATTAATCCATTAAAAATGAAACGTATGTTTTTCTGCTGCTATTTTTAGAACACAATAACCCAGATGACTCACATTCCTGTATTTTTAATGTAAAAACATGATGTAATATCTTCATCTCTCTCTGACTTTATGTCTCTCTGCTTTGACTCAACAGCAAATCCCCAACGCCCATAAGGACTGGGTGTGCGCTCTGGCATATGTCCCGGGCCGGCCCATGCTGCTGAGCGCCTGTCGGGGCGGCATGCTGAAGGTGTGGAACGTAGAGAACTTCACCCCCATAGGAGAGGTCAGAGGTCATGAAAGCCCCATTAACGCCATATGTACCAACTCAAGACAGATTTTCACTGCATCCAGGTAAGAAAAGACATGTTGTGGACTGTACCACCACTAATCTAACAATTTTTAGTTTGTTATTGTTGTACTGTTAAAGCGTCCATCAAATGGTATTAATTTTTTTTTGTTCTTTATCTGTCCAGCGTTCTCTTGATGTAGTGAAGGGATTAATGGGCCAAAAGACTCTCTTCTTTAGAATATTATTACCTTTGTTGAGAGTTAAAGAAACCTTGTATGTCTTAATAAATGCTATTTATTCATTATTTAAATAACTGATGAAAGTGTGTGTAGATTAAAGTACCATCACCTTTAACTGATACGTACACAAGCATTAAAAGATAAGACTGGTGATATTCTACATTTTTCTTTTTGTCAATTAATTCTGTGTGAAGACAAAAACCAACAATGAATGGATCCTGTTTACACGTATTGGCTGCCTGATATGTCATATTAATCTGTCATAGAGATTGATTGTTGTCCAAAAGGTAATAAAAAACATTGTTCATCAGTCTCTCATACAGCACACCATCTGCTGCTGTAAATACTCATTAGAACAAATAAGTGTTGATCCACTCCTGAAAATAGTTCCCAACATATGCACTGTTTACTCCTGTTTGAGTAATGTGTGCTTAAAACTACAGTGCCTTGCTGTTTTAGGAAATTACTTGGCCTTTTAAAAAATGAAACTGTCCATTTTTGTAACATTTTTTTTATAGATTTGAATAATCAGTAGGAACAAATGGACTTGGAGCTTAGAGCCATAGACAGGGTAGGGAAGTCAGAAAGTATTTAGAGTAGTGCTGTCAAACGATTAAAAGATTTAATCACGATTAATCACATTAATGTCATAGTTAACTCGCAGTTCAATCACAATTAATCACACATTTTTATCTATTCTAAATGTCCCTTGATTTATTTTTGTCCCATTATTTATTTCCTCATTTTAATGCTCTTATCAACATAGAAAAGTGGATCGCCTTGCTTTGTGCTTTTGTCGTCTGGCTTTGACGAGGGGGCGGAGAATTGGCATCAGCTGTGTGCTTGGCCATCAAGTGGTATTTCAGACTGGACGTGCTGCCATAGCTCAGTTCACCACGAAAAAACACACAGATCGCTTTGGTTTGTCGATGGAACCATTTGGCAACTTTTTAAAAGTAAACTTTCCATTCAGAATCTTATTGGCATCCATTTCAGCGCCTCACGCTCGCCATCCACTCAAAACGTAACGTTAGCCTACTACTCTTTGGCCGGCTCGCAAGCCCAAACAAGTGTGTGCGTCGTGCCTGTTGTTTTGTTTCCGGTCTAGCTAGATCCGGTGTGGTGTTGTAGTTTTTCTAACGTTACTAGTTGTTGCAACAGCATGTGAAAAAAACTACAAAGTTTGCTAGGCCGAAAAAAGAACGTTAATCTTGCGATAAAAAAATCGACGCCGTTAAAATGGGTTTGCGTTAACGCCGTTACTAACGCGTTTAACTGACGGCACTAATTTAGAGATTTGATGTGGTCTTTTTGTGGAATTTGTTGACAATAGCAAAACTATAGAATAATGCCAGCCTGATCTGGAGGCTTTGGAGGTTGAGGACCAGAGAACATAATGTTTTTATATTTTATATTTTCGAACTGGTACAGAGAGAGAGAAAATGTGAGTGAAATGCTGCATTATGAGTCATGTTTGTTTCATCTTAAACATTAATCTGCAGGTGTGTGTCAGCCTCCGTAGCTCAGAGAGGGTCATACTGTACATCCTGTTTTTCTCCAAATCTGTGTTTTGCTGAGCTCATAGCTGCATCAGACAGGGTCAATGCTTGTTTACTGTTTACGTGTATCTGAGTGGGACATTCTGTGTTAAGTTTCATTTCACTTCTCATTCAGCTGGTAGGCTTTCACTGACGTTGACTAACGTTCCACTCCCTCTTCTTCCTTCTCCTCTTCTTTTCTGTTTGTTTAAATACTTTATTTAGAACTAGACAAGACGGCAATAAAAAAGAGAAAAAAAAAAAAAAACAGACGAAACAAAAAGGAAAAAAAAGCCACACACACATACTGTAGGTGGAGGGCTGCTCAGATGAAGGGTGTAGCGCAGCAGCAAACGAACAAATCAGAAATTTAGGTCTCATCAAGCAATATCAAAAATGGTTTCCACACCTTCAAAATGTATTTTTGTGAATTCCTTTTGTTCCATCTTACGCTTGATTTATGGTTCTGCGGAGGCTCCACGCAGAGCTTTCGCCCTAGCGCGCGTAAGTGGCCTGAACAGTTATTCTACTTGTGCGCTGGTGTGTGCGGCGATCTCAGGAGGGCCGGCATGTGTGTGTGTGTGTGTGTGTGTGTGTGGGGGGGGAGGAGTGTGTAGTAGAGCGGGTGAGAGAGTGACGGCAATTAGCTGCGGAGCGAGTAGTGACTCTAGAGTCATAGTGAGAGAAACAAAGTGTCTCCCCTGTGCTTTCTGACTACACTGGGAAATATGTAGCAGCAAAAGTTAACGATTTCATGTTGTTTATGGAGAAGGAGAAGTTTGGGGGAAATGGAACGCTACCAAGCCACGGCCGAGCGACGTGCGTTGCCACGACGTCTAGTTACATTTTTGAGAGGTGCACGTCAGGCTATGGCGGCGTAGGGTCCTACGTAGGTTCGTGTCTCCACGTACCTAAGTACGTAGCAACGGCGTAGATTTAACGCAGAAGTATAAATCAAGCGTTAGCCATAGAAAGGATTTCATTGAGCCACCTCCTGAAACATGGGGAGAGTGGAGACTTCCAATTGAGTATTATATTTTTTTATCTGCAACAATGCCTGCTCTAATAATTGCCTTCTGATGTGGAGGAAGGGCCTCCGTAACGTCAGAAAAAAACAAGAATAGCCAGATTACAATCCGGCTGAATATTTGTCTGGCATTGTTTTGGAAAGACAGTTATATCACTCCCCTGTCTTCTCCTCTTCTTGCTCTCTTGTTTCATCACTTGTCCTTACTCTTTATCATCTCTTACTGCCTACCGTCATCTTTTCTGTTGACAAGTATTTCCTCGTCTGGTCTCTTAAACTCTGCCTTCCCACTCCTCCTGTTCGTAACCCTCCTCCTCCTCGTCCTCCCTGACCCCAGTGACTGCAGGGTGAAGTTGTGGAGCTATGTGCCAGGCTTGACCCCGTGTCTTCCTCGACGGGTCCTGGCCATCAAGGGCCGAGCCACCAGCCTCCCATGATTGCCTCTTCTCCGCTCAGCAGCCCTCCCTTCCTTTGGTACTCTCTTAACTAATTTCCACCCTTTTCCCCCGGCTGCGTTTTGTTTCTCCTACTTTTGTATTTCTTTACCTGGGTAATACCTGCACCTTTCTGTTTTTGTGTCTGTTCTGTTTCTATCCTTCTTTACATTTTTGCTCCGATTCTTTTATCATTTTTTTTTTTAATAGCATGCTGCTGCTGATGTTTGTTTTTATTGTGGTTGCTGGTTTGTTTGCAGATCACCGCCTCCGCTAAGACAAACAGCTTCTTATTGACCAAACAAGTGATTTATAGTTTTTGCTCAGAATAACTTTTTCTCATATGTCCAAATCATGTTAGTCTGTTGCTCCTTATTTGGGAAATACACTTATTTATTTATTAATTAATTTATTTTTTACTAAGACTTAGATGAAAAGATCGATACCACACTCATGTCTGTCTGTTCAATATAAGGCAACAGCCAGCAAACAGTTAGCTTAGCATTAAGACTGAAAGCAGTGGAAATAGCTAGCCTGGCGCTATCTAGCCCAGCATTTAACCCCCCTTAAGACAGAAAACTTGACATTTGTGCACTTGAGCTTTCATTGGGATTAACCAAATGAGATACAATTTGTGAGGTTCGGAGGTGCTGGTAGGTGGATTATGTCCCCTTTGGTCAGAGCCAGGCTAGCTGTTTTCCCCTGTTTTAACTTTATGTTAAGCTAAGCTAACAGCCTGCTGGCTGTAGCTTCATATTTATCATACAGACACGGGACGCGGTGTCACTGTTCTCATCCAACTCTGGGCAAGAAGTGTATTTCTCAAAATGGAACTGTTTATTTAACATGTTCAACATGATCCTTTCAGACCGGATCCACTCAATTGACATTTAGCATCTCCTCCACACCAACCAAAGAGCACGGCTTCTTCACAACTTCTTTAGCTAGTGTTAATGGGAACCGTGATGCTGTCCTGGGTATTGCCTAATTGACCAGTGCAAGGCGTTATGATTAGCACCCTGGGAACGTGCAGGAAAGTGAAAATTAAATTGCCTGGTTAGTTGGGATTAGAGTTGTGGGCAGGTTGATTAGATTTACTTGTTGCAGTAATGAATTCTTCTTATTTCTCTACTTTTTGGAGAGGATGGAGAGGTGTTTTTTTTTTTTAACTGACACCATGAGAAGGGTCTTTAATGAAGTATGTGTGGGCATGTGTGTGTCAAGTGTACTTTGAAGCCAATCTCTTTGCGTTGTGTCTGATGTACAATGGGTTGTTTAGAAAGAGATTGCCTGATTGATGTTCTGTTATTTTCTCACTTTGTTGTGTTCTCCTTGCTTCCCTTTGCTCATCACCCCAACCCTCTCTCTCTCTCTCTCTCTCTCTTTCTCTATTTCGCTCTCTCTCTCTCTCTAGCGACAAGACAGTGAAGATCTGGTCGTCAAAGGTGTGGAGGAAAAGGTGACAACCGAAGTAGTTCCTTTGTCGGCCATCTTGCTGCAACTTTCTGACCTGCTCGTTTCCAGCAATGAGATGTGACACCGAAAACTCTGTTTCCAAGGCAATCAAGGTTTTTTTTTTCTTTGTCAAGGTGAAACATGACAAAGCCAAGGTTGAATATGTATTCAGGCAAATTTTACTGCCAATTTGAAAGTGCCATTCAGGTGTGATGTTACTTGGACAAGATAAACTGCATCTTCCCAGCCTTGGATAGACTAGGCGGAACAATTTCTCTCTCCTGGCATGAAAACTACCACAGTCTGGTATTAAAAGGACAATAAAAAGTGTCCTTCTGTTCTTTCGCCAAGGTTTTGCTGTCATTGTGGAACAACGACCGATGAATTGGCTCAGAGACATGCATTTGTGTATCTATTGTATGAAAGTCATGACGCGGGGGGAATTTAAATCCCAGAGAGATGTTAACTAACAACTGGGACCTCTGACCCTTTCCTCCTTTTCCTCCGCTCAGGACCATTAGTGTTCATTAGCGCTGTGATTGTTCTGATACTGAACACATTGGAGGGTCATGCGATAAGCTCATCGTGGTGGATGATCAATAAAAAAATTGTGGTTGAAACATCACTGGACAATTACACAAAACGCCATCACTTGATGAACGCCCTCCATTCACTTGTAATGTAGTTCACATGGCTCACTGAAGCTTTATTGTGTTCCACAAGCCGTGTCAATGTTTTTTAATGACATTTACTAATTTATTTTTTTCCCTACCTCAGTTGTTTTGGATTTTGGCGTGAGGGAACATTTTTTACGGGTCTCTCTGTGTACAAACACCTAGTTCTTGGCATTTTGAAGTCTTTATTTAATGCCTGGCTCTTCATCTCTGTGAGGATGTGTCCTCTGTGGCCGTCTTGCTGCTGACCCTGCAAACAAGAAAGCACACATCCAGTAGCACAACTAAGGCCCGGAGGTTCTGCCTGCATTGTAATATTTGCTCTGCAAAGTGCTAACTACGACAGAAAAAAAAAACACCCTTGCAGATGCACATAACACAAACAGTACATACCTACAGCACACACTCCTGAGACATTTGTGAGTCGGATACTCCATTGAGTGCCTGACCATTATCTCGCCCATCCTACAGTACGTGGCCCATACCTGCCAGTTATCCTCCACAAATGGTAATAGGAGCCTCACCATTTCCCCCCCTGCCTGCTTTCAGCTCCACTCTGATCGTTGAGGTTAGCGACTGTATCAGACTGACCAGCCATACTGAGGAGTCCACCTCCTTCCCAGCTACTGAACTTCTCTGGGAAGCCAATTTAATTAGAGGTCTCGCAGCTCTACCGGCTGCTTGTCAGGCAAGATTACTTGGGTGAAAGTAGGTCATAACTGAGAGGGATTTCTTATTAAAATCCCAATTTTCCTCCACCCACGTTTTGCTGCTACATTTAAAGAGAGGGAGAAACTTGCGGTACCCGTGCACTGATGTACAAATCTGCAGATTATGTGTATGCACAAACCATGGACACACAAACACAGGATTTCAGTGGATGTTTCGGTTATTCATCTTGCCTGATAGGTCTTGGCATCCCTCACTGTGTTGATTTAGTGTCTCTTTAATGAAACAAATTCAGCACTGCAGCAATGCACTGACACACAGATATATGTGTATACACAGTATATACACACACACACACACACACACACACACACACACACACACAAACACAAACACTCACTCTTTTACACTCCTACAGGTAACAGTAATAATAACCGAAGTCTTAACATTTTTGTCTGGCATTTTGAGGCATTCACATTACTTTCAATTTATGATCTTGGGCTTTCTTTGTATCAGTTCAAAATGTCATGCAGCATTTAGAAGCTCCTTCACATACAGTATCTATGTCTTACAGCTTGATAAAAATCAATTAATGTGTGTTAGTTTCACGGCACAGTTTTTTCAGCCCTGAAATCTCACTCCTGTTGAGAAATACTTTGGTCATTTAGTGCACTTTTTTGTATAAAAGACCCAGAAACCTATAGTTTAATCAAACCAAGCTTGGATCATAAAACAGAGTTTGAAGCTGCGGGTGATTGTGTGGATGGACAAAATTAGTTGAAGCATTCCTGGTTTTAATATTCTGCCAACTCAGGTAAAGGATGAAGGATGTTAGTCATACATGTGTCATTACTGTACTTGACCCTGTGAATTAAGGTAGCTCTTTGACCAGATGCCTTGTTTGAAAGTTGTTGTTTTTTTACTTTGAGAAAAAAAAGGTACTATTATGTATCGCCCCTTTTTGTAAAAAGACTAATTTCCATGTTTTGGTTTTGCATTTGTTTCCCTTTACTTATTATCTATGTACTGTGCTCTCCTCTACAAAATGTACACATCTTACATTATAGCTTCCCAATCTGGCCAAAGCTGAAAGTCTTGCAACTCTGAGAAGATGTGCACTGATTTTTGACCATAATTACTTGTTTAAAATATGTATAAATGTGGTAATTGTATAGTAGTTAAAGTGGAGTGTACATAATGTGGTCAGTAGGGAAATTAACCTCCATAACATAATGGGTTATATACTTTGACTTTGAGTCAGACTCCACTCTGCCCTTCACTGTATACTATGTATATATCTGTGCTCATTAGCCAAACTGACCCTTCTCACCTGCTGTGTGGTGTGTTTCATGTGATAAGAATGCTAAGCCAGCCTGGAGGGCTGGCTTTTTCTCTTCTCCAGACTCCTACTTATTGCTAGAGAAGATCTTGTAGTACTGTAGCTTTAGGCACTCTCTTTGGTGCCCTGTGCTTGTACATTTGTTGACTGATGCATTTTGTTTGTGGTACTCATCGATGGATTGGTCACCTCAAAACATAGCAATTTAGTAGGCAATTGCTATTGTCAATCTTAATGTTAAACGCCTGAGTGGATTTGCTACTGAAATCTTTTGTTTTGGCCATTTATTTGGATTCGGGAGCATTGACAGTCAGTAACTTTGAGTGTGCTTCACAAAAGATGAAAAGATATAGTATAGCCAAGCAGAAGACCTAAATTATTATCTGGCCTTGGATCACCCCCACCCAAAGTTGGCCCGAGTTCTGAGTCTTGTATTCTGCCAATGTCAGCACCACTTCATTATTTGATGATGTGTAAATAGGTGTGTCGTACCTTTTTTAATATTACATAGGAGATTTAGCCGAGGTTAACTGACGTCTTCCTCATCAGCTGGCCTCTGAGAAATCTACAGCGTAATCGCTGCAAGTTAGTATTTACATGCACTTTGGATAATGAACACTGCTGTGAATACTCTGTGAACTGTTTTTTTCTAGATATGTATTAAGCCTATTTTTAGACTTAGTTTACAAAGATGGAGTTTATGAGTCTCAAACGAGGCTTAAAGCACTGAAATTGTACTGAAAGGATCACGTCTGTTTAGCTCAGCAGTAGGTTTAGAAATCAGTTTTATTAATATGTGTGCTGATACAGTATATAAGATAACAGTCAAGACATAGAAACCCCCGGTATATCCCTGCCTTTAAAGTCACCCTTTTGTATAGCAAATGTTGCCTGAGAATGATAATATGACAGAGCAGCATGCACACCTAGACGCGCAGGAGAGTCCATCTCCAGCCTTATTTCCCTGGCTGTCAGCTGGTATTTGGACATTTGTCCTAATAATACTGGCCATATTACTCTATGAAAGGTATGATCTGAGATGCAGGATGACAAGATCTAACTGTAATCTGTTTCTCCTGCAACAATCAACTGTAGAAAAGGTTCCCGTAGCCCCTATTAGCATCTAGTTTAAATTGGAAAGCTGTTTGACCAAAGCTAAATATCACTTCAACAGCTGATGCCTTGCTCACTCTTTAAAGCTGCTACTGTATGTGTAATTGAAAATGTCTGACTTTGGTTGCCACCAGTGGTAGTATAAAAAAGCATTGTGGCAAACAACAATGCACCCACGAATCTCACCTGGGGATACAATGACCATTCACTTAGCCACCTCCCTGTCAAAGTTTCCGTTCCTTCACAGAACGTATGCAGTTTACAGTAACAACAGTGGCAGATTTGCAACTCAAAATACACACTTCTGTGCTTTAATGATTGTATTATTTTAATAGGTATGCTCCACTTTTACAAAAGAAAAGGATTTTAGAATAAGGACTAACCAATGAGTTTGGCCGACATAGTACTATCTACTGTAATGCAAGTTTGGTTGGAGTTAGTGCAGTGTAAACTTTTCGGAAAAGAGCCAATTGTTACTCTAAACTCTGAACAGATATTTTTCTGACTTAACCTGTAACCAAACATAATAATATAGTTACTTAATGACATGCATCTTGCTTTTAAAATAACACTGGTTTACTTCTGCAGGTAGCTAGTCAGCCAGACATGCTAACGTTTGGAAAAGCTTAAAAAACACTGCCCTCCAAACTCTTTATAGACAGAGTTTTGCTCATATTCGAGCCCCGTGCACACCTGCAGCATGTGGAGAAATCCAAAGCTTGACAGGTCCGCAGTGACTAGTTAAGGTTGCTAAGCTCTGTCTGGACAGTTGTTTAGTGAATGGTCAATTGGCAAAAATATTTAATGTGTAGTGGCTGATATTAGATATAGGACCACAGGAGAGCTGCTTGTCAAACTGATGTGTGATTACTATCTGTAGCATTTCCAGCCCAACCATCTTATGACCACTAGGACATTAAAAACCAAGTAGTCAGCTCAGCTTCAGCCTTGTGCCTCAGCCAACAGGCCTTACTGCCTTAAAGAAACAGAATGTGTTTGTAGGACATTGATAATCATTCACTTAATATCTTGAATCTGTAACAGACTTATTCTGATGATTGTAGATTATCCTACAGATTGTGGAACTCTGTTGTAAGTCAGACGATGTCTCAGCTCAGTTTATCAGCATGGCTGAAAATACTTTTCACTTTGCCGCAGGCTGCTGAGGGGTTAGGATCACATTTAGACGCAACGGAGAGGGCACTTTACTGCTTTGCTGCTCGGCAGCTAATTGCTACCAACACACACCAACACAGGTCTTCTTTGCAGCTGCTCAAGTAATTTTTCTCCAGGTGTGCATATGTGGTAACACAATATGTGGCAGTGTCCTTGAAATATGTAATCATGAGACATAAATGCAGGGTCAAAGGTTTGTGCCTTTTATTGCACAGACTACTCCCTCTTAATTGAGTGTAAATGTGTACAGTTTTTTTTATATGACAATGTGCATGATACCAAGCCATGTAAAATATACTGCTGTAAATGGTGTAAGTAAATATTTAATGAAGGATCCAACATTCCCTCAAGAAAATAAATAAGTTAAAAACCACCGTCTTTTGTGTTTTCTGGTGTGAATAATTTAGATTTACTTACTTCATATTGTGCTTTGGATCATGAAGAAAAAATGAGGAGAGATGTTTTTTTCACCAGATCACACTCCTGTGATTATCTTAAGGGGATTTGTTTTTTAATCAGATTGATTGGGATTTGTGTGTATTTACCCAGCTTTTTGCCAGATTAAAACATTTAGCTCTTGATCTCCTCTGTCTAATGTTAAGACCAAAGCAGCTGAGAAAGAAATTGATCATTTACCATGCAGATGGACAAGGAGTATATTGATCATTCAGAATAAACGGGCAAAACGGTTGTAAGGGATGATATGTAGGCATGGGGAGATGTTTTTCATCCAGATGCATTTATTTCTACTTCAGAGACTAGAGAAACCGACTCAAAACTCATACATCTTCATTTCCCCTTGCAAACTCTGATCATTAACTTGTGTCAGGCTGCGCATGTCCCAGCCGCGACGGGAGACACAAGCACTGTGATGTACGACGGCCATTAACTTCTCCAAGGAGGCAAAAACCATTTGAAGATGCCCGTCACAAACAAATAAACATCCATACACAAACCCTATCACGTCCCAGCTATATGTGCTCCATCTGCTCTCTCAATATGACAAATTCCTGAAATTCCATTTGAATGTCTTTGTCTGTTTCATTACACGACAACGCTCCAGTAAGTCTGTTCTTACTTGCTGATCCATCAATCTCTGTCCTACTCTCTCAATTCCCTTGTAACTGTAAAAATCAATTTGAAGTTCAGCCAAATACCCAGAGAGAATAGTAAATGTCCCCTATTGATTATGCTTACTAGTGAGTAAACCAAAATGAATTTAACTCCAATAATAGTAAAAATAATGCAATTTACTTTGGATGCCAATGTCAGTAATATATGTAATATATCATTGTAATGTAATAAATCATTATTTATTTTGGTTTACAGGTTGTTTCTGCTGCCACTATGTAGCCAAAACATCTCTTTAGAAATAATATTGCCATAATTAATTGTTAACCTTACTTATGAGTCCAATGTTTTTTTTTTAATCAGTTACAGCTTGCTTAACACTTCTCTTGAAAGCTAATGCGGGTAACAATACCATAAGTGCAGGTACTAGATTTAGTAAAGTAGTGGCTGGGTTATCTCAGTCGGTAGAGCAGCCACACATGGGTGTATTCCTCGATGCAGAAGGTCCAGGGTTCGAGTCTGACCTGTGATGGTTTCCTGCATGTCATCCCCCTCTCTTTCCCCTTTCGTATCTGTTCTTTCCATTAAAGGCTGAAATGCCCCAAAAAAATCTTTTAAAAAAAAGGATTTAGTAGAGTACATAACTACAATAGAAAGTAAATGTTTTGCTAAGTGCTCAAGTGAATAAACAGTGCCTAAAAACCTTCCCCAAACAGAAAATGGAAAATTAATCACCTGTCGCCACTTCAGTCCAAAATGTAATGTTTGCCTGAAAATCATTTCCCCATATAACTTGAAATAACAATGATAAAGCGGTCATAAAAAGAAAAAGACAGTATATTATCCAGTAACAATTTTAGCTTGTAACTTTATGGATGTAAAATACCTTTTCTGTTGATTGGTAAATATAGCTCTTGTCTGATAATGCTAATGAGATCAGCTTATGCAAAGAGACTGAAACAGACAAATACATTTAGTAGACAGATAACTAGCAGCATCATGGAAACAAAGTTGGATGTAGGAGGACTGGCAGGGGAATAAGAAGAATGCTCTAAAAAAAAAGGCAGTAAATGAGCAGTAGAGGGTCAGGAGGGGCAGACTATAATATTTTTAAATAATGGAGGATGCAAAAGGCAGCACCACTGACATGACAATAAAGAAAGGTGAACTGAGAACATACTGCACATGTACAGCTTGTATAGGAGATCGAACAAACATTTTCTCGTGGACTTATAACTTTGAAACAGGATTTCGAAGCTAATAACAATGGAAATGCAAACTTTGTAGCGAATGCTTGAGACAATAGGATACCTTATTTACGCTACATAAATTCATGCTTATAGTAAGAAAACTGAGTGTGCGATACTGTGGGGGCCTATAAAATTACTTCATACAACATGAACTCAAAGAGGATGTTAATGCTGAGGGAAGTCACAAGCATCTTCAATAAAGAAAAATCCAGCTGTTTTTCAGATGCACACAGTGAACATCTGCACAACCACTGAACAAAGCCTCGGACTATCGACTTTAATAACACTGTCTAATCCCATACACTCTCTCTTTGAGCCCGGTTTTACACAGCACACAATCACACTCTCCACACTACCAGGTTTAAGCACATCAGAGGGACACAGTCATTCATGAATATACGGTGCATAATAATAATTTTAAAAAACACAATGCAGATTTTTTTTGTTCCCAAGTGTGAGTAATAATTATGTCTTTGTGGGTGAAATTTGCAGGCAATGCTCATGAATGTGTATAATGTGTTTGATATTTCATTCATTTAATGGTCAGTCATATTCATGTTGAGCTAGGTATCCATTGAGTTGGATTCACAAATTATTTTGTGATTTACAGTTGTGTTCAAAATAATAGCAGTCCAACATCACTAACCTCATAAATCCATTTTTTTGGTAGAAGTGATATTTCTACATGGTAAATTATTTACTAGTAAGTGTTGTTGAGTCATAGAAAACCAACAGACCCAACAGTCATGACATGCATGCTGCTCATTCTGTGTAATCGAGTCTGTAATTGTTCAAAATAATAGCAGTGTTGTGTTCACTTAGTGAGGTGATTGATTCTGTGAAGACACAGGCGTCAATTATGGCCCATATTTAAGGAAGGAAGGAAGGAAACAAATGTTGTGCATGCTGGTTATAGTGCATTTCACACTGAAATACTTAGCAAAATGGGTCGTTCCAGTCATTGCTCTGAGGAACAGCGGACTTTGATTAAAAAGTTGATTGGAGAGGGGAAAACATATAAAGAAGTGCAAAAAACTATAGGCTGCTCAGCCAAAATCATTTCAAATGCCTTGAAAAGGCATCCAAAGCCTGAACGACATGGGAAAAAAACGGTCAACTACCATTCGAATGGATTGAAGAAGAGCCAAAATGGCAAAGGCTCAACCAATGATCAGCTCCAGGAAAATAAAAGAAGATCATGCACTGAATTCAAGCCACAGTACTGTGAAGACAGTAAAGCATGGTGGTGCAAAAATCATGTTATGGGGAGGTTTGTCATACTGTGGTGTTTGGCCTATTTATTGCATACCAGGGATCATGGATCAGTTTCAATACATCAAAATACTTGAAGAGGTCATGTTGCCTTATGCTGAAAAGGAAATGCTTTTGAAATGGGTCTTTCAACAAGACAATGACCCAAAACACACCAGTAAGCGAGCAAAGTCTTGGTTCCAGATAAACAAGATTGATGTTATGGAGTGGCCAGCCCAATTCCCAGGCCTCAGTCCCATAAGTGACATCAAAAATGTTGTTTCTGAGGCAAAACCCAGTAATGCAGAGGAATTGTGGAATGTAGTTCAATCATCCTGGGCTGGAATACCTGTTCACAGGTGCCAGAAGTTGATCGACTCCATGCAACACAGATGTGAAGCAGTTCTCAGAAATAATGGTTATGCAACTAAATATTAGTGCAGTGATTCAAAGTAAAGCAAACCCTTGAGACATTTTTCAGTTTATACAGTAAATGTTTGAGTTTGTAAAGAAAAATGCAAATACTGCTATTTTTTTGAACAGCCTAATATTTCTTTTTTCTTCACATTCTGTAAAGGCATAACACAAACATTGATATTATGGAATTAAAAAGCTATTCTAAGGACTTTGAGCATTATTCACTTTTTTAAACACACTGCTATTATTTTGAACACAACTGTATGTATAAATGACTCTCCACAAAATATTTTCAATACACATAAAAATATTTATCGTTGTACATAAAATCCACATTTTCCCAAATGTATTTCTGATGCACACACAAATATGTGTTGTTGGCTGAAATGGAAGGAGCCACCAAGTTGGCTACAAATTATTCCCTTTTCAAAAGAAATGGAGCCGTGGCAGCCTTGTGTAAACAGGTTAAATAACTACTGCATGGTTGAGCAACACAATCATTTATTCATATAAGATTTTCACATTGAATGCTTATTCTTTAAATATTCTCTAAATATTATTTACTTTCACAACCTGTTTGAATCCACTGTCTTGTCATCTCCATACAGTGTACGTTTCTTGTTCTCACTTTGTCTTCTTTTTGGATTCTTTTCCCTTCGCAGGCTGTTTTGTCTTCCTCCAAGGCAGGAAGTTGTACGAGACTAAAGCTGTGAGGAGGTATGTAGCCATGCCAGTGTATCCTCCCAGTACCAGACACAGCGGCTGTGCCAACACGAACAGACAGAACACGTTCATCGACGCACGGTCATCCAGCTCCACCCGATCGTCCTGTGTGGCTTTCATCACTCCGAAAAAATACATCAGTGCCACCCCTGGGTAGAAGGCCAATTCCACCATGATGCTGAAGACAGGATGCTCCCAGACACTAGAAAGCCTTTGGGTTTAGCAATTGAACATATGTTGGAAAGTAGTAGCAAAATCCACTGAATTATTGAGCAAAAGTATTTTCAGAGACACACTCACCCGGATCAGATTTACACTCCCCCACTGACAGAAATCCGTTTGAAGTGTGAAGGTGGATCTGACAGGAAAACACACTTGGACCTTTGAGCCGTCGTCACAAAAGTCCTGTCAAACATTATCCACCTCCTGTGCTCCTTATCAGGACAGTTGGCAGTTGTTACCGTCTAAGACATGAAGCACTCCTTAAAGGAACATGCCGACTTATTGGGACTTTGTCTTATTCACTGTATCCCCCAGAGTTAGATAAGTCTATACATACATACCCTTCTCATCTCTGTGCGTGTTGTAACTCTGTCTGACGCCACCACCGCTAGCCTCGCTTAGCCCAGATCCTGGAGGTAACCGGTTCCATCTAGCCTACTGCTCCCAATAAGTGACAAAATAACGCCAACATTTTCCTATTTACATGTTGTGATTTGTATAGTCACAGCTTGTACAAATAACAACGACACATGAGAGACAGCCATCTTCTAACTGTATACATACTGGGAACTATATTCTCAGAAAGGCGAAGCACTGCTACTTCTGCTACTTGGGCGGAGTGATTTGCTCGCAGCACCTGAGAAGCCCCGTGGTGAGGAGCAGAGGTGCAGCAGTGCTTCGCCTTTCTGAGAATATAGTTCCCAGTTTGTATACGGTTAGAAGATGGCTGTGTATCATGTGACGTTATTTGCGTGCGCCAGAGAGAGTTACAACACGTAGGGAGATGAGAAGGGTATCTATAGATTTATCTAACTCTGGGGGATACGGTGAATAAGGTAAAGTTCCAATAAGTCGGTGTGTTCCTTTAAAACTATTTTTAATTACTTTTTAAATACTATCAAAAACAATTATACTGTTCTTTCATGTGTATTTTACAAAAGCCACAGAGAGTATTCTTTAATAAAACTGTTCTTGTACATCAAAGTGTCCTTGTGTGAACTGAATAACATGTCATAAATGTATTATGTTGTAAAAACCTGAACTTTACATTCACATATGCCTTTCTTCTAAAGTTTGTAGACGCACATTGACCAGTACAGTACAGTGATTTACAGAACCATCCATGAATACCTGTAATATGCTGCAAAAACATAAATAAAAAAACTGAATAAAATCACATTGTAGTACATTTAAAAAAATAACTGAAAAACTAAACTTGAATAACTGATTAGCTTCTTTATTTTTTTTGCTGGTGGGTAGTGTTTCAAATGACATACTATATGGCTTTTTATACTGTATATTATGTATCGTGTCTATAGCATCACGTTTAAGTTGTTAATTTCTTTATATTTTTAGGGCACTTAATCTACTAAACATAATATTCTGTTTCATAAATATATACATAGAATAGTTATAGAATAGAACTACGCTGAATTGCTTTTTTTTGCAGGTAGATGAGAAGATTCTAACAAGTCCAGAAGATCGACAATCACTCTTATGTCTGTACACCAAATGTGAAGCTATAGAGCCAGGAGATGGTTAGCTTAGCTTAGCATAAAGACAGTAAACAGTGGGAAACAGCTAGCCAGGCTCTGCTAAAACTTCCCCATGCCAGTAGGCTGCCTCTAAGAATGAATGAATGAATGAATATATTCAACCAGTTACCTGCTGTAACTATTTCTTTGCTGGGCTCAGTGAAGAACTGCAATGTAAAAATGACATGACATTACATACTAGAACTATTTCTTGGTTGAGCCAGAAAATCTCAGCGACCGGACATCATCTAACTGTCGGCAAGAAAGCAAAGCAAGAAAGAAAGCATATTTTCCCAAATACGGAACTATACCTTTAAAGTAGGATAATGTAGGTGAGGCATATCCCAGCATGCACTGGGTAAGAAGTATGTCACCATGGACATGTTGCCAGTCTATAATAAAAGTAAAAGCAGTCAGCCTATATTACAAATATTACTGTATTTATTGTTGTTTTTGGAGACTTGCAAACTAGGTCTAACAAAATATTTGATAATGAAAATAAACAGTGACATAACCACAGTCATAAAGGGGCAGTAAGAGGCAAAAATAATTGAATGAAGGCAATGAGTAGCTGTGCCAGAGTTACAGAGAGAGAGAGACTGTCCAATGTGGTGACATTAAGAAGCCAATGAACAGATTGCTCTCTCTTGATTTTTTAAAAAGTCCCTGGTGGAAACTTTTCCTGTAGGGAGTTCTTTGCTGCTCAGTCTCAAATCATTTTCACTTCATTTTCAGAATTTAAACTCAACCAGTACAGATCCCAGGCAGGGTTCTTGGAGGATTTAGCAGTAAACTTTCCCCACAGCAGAGAAGCTACTGCAGCATTAAAACTTTTGGATGTGTAGCTACTTATTTGATCAAGGGCAGCAGCAAGTGTTGAATCAAGGAGTTCATAATTAGTTTGAGCCCATCGACTGTAGACCTGCTAAGAAAAAATTTGGCTATTTTTATTATTGTTTTGCAGCTGTAATCCAACATCCAGTTTTTTTAATCCCAGCTGCTCCCGCCTGAGGGGGCGCTGGGCCATTAATCAAGTCAATCAGCCACCTAGGCTGCTGGGGCCTTCCATAAATACCGTTTGTATGAGCGCGTGTTATTCCATGGGTCCCTCTGTCGCTTTGTTTGTTGATCTCAGAGAAATAATTCATAAAAGGCTTCGCTGTGATGTTTGCCACCTCAGGAGAGTTTGATTCTGGATTAAACAACTCGGCCACAGAGCAGGATTACACTCTGGGAGGAAACATGTGGCCCTTTTGAACTGGGATTTATCAAACCCCCTACTACGCCACAGGGTACAAGTGAGGTACCCACATGCTTCTACAGCAAGCAGAGAGAAGGACAAAGCCTCAGCCGTCAGATTAAATCCAGCTCAATCATAGATCATCAGTTTGTTGGGGTTCGCTTAAGATGCACCAAATGCGGTAATAATTACAACTTTAAGCATTTCTACTTTAAAAAGCCTGTTCCCAGTGCTGTTTTAAGCATAAAACATCACTCATTATGGGGCTGATGAACAGTTTGCTCATTGGGACCTTAAAGGAACACGCCGACTTATTGGGAATTTAGCTTATTCACCTTAACCCCCAGAGTTAGACAAGTCGATACGTACCCTTCTCATCTCCGTGTGTGCTGTAACGCTGTCTGACGGCTCCAGCGATATCAGGCCAGCACAGAACATGCAGGTAATGGTTCCAGTAATCCTACTGCTCCGAATAAGTGACAAAATAACGCCAACATGTTCCTATTTACATGTTGTGATTTGTAGAATCACAGCGTGTACAAAAAACAACGTAACATGAGACACAGCCATTTTCTAACCGTAAACAAACCGGGAACTATATTCTCAGGCGGAAGAATATAGTACTTGGGCGGAGTGATATGCTCGCAGCAAGCCTGTCTGAGAATATAGTTCCTGGTTTGTTTACAGTTAGAAGACGGCTGTGTCTCATGTTACGTTGTATTTTGTACACACTATGACTCTACAAATCACAACATGTAAATAGGAACATGTTGGCGTTATTTTGTCACTTTTGTCACAATTGGGAGCAGTAGGCTAGTTGGAACCAGTTACCTGCAGGATCTGTGCTGGGCTAAGCTAATGCTGGAGCCGTCAGACAGCGTTACAGCACGCACGGAGATGAGAAGGGTGTGTATCGACTTGTCTAACTCTGGGGGTTACGGTGAATAAGCTAAATTCCCAATAAGTTGGCGTGTTCCTTTAATCTACTTTTTTGCGGGATGTTTTGTATTGCAAAAGTATTTTAAGACATAGCTTTCTCTATTTTCATTGATAAGAAAAGCCTTAGTAATGACACCAAAATCCGAAGTTTGCTGTTTTTTTAGAAGAAGTATTTGTCGTAGTTGTCATTGTCCTAGAAATACCTCAGCATGAAATCATGTCATCTTCATTCAGCCAGTTACACATGAGAATAAGAAAGATTTTCCACAAAACACACTTGCTGTGGGAGAATTTTCTTTAAGAAATGAAATACAACACAATTTCCTACACAGCAGAAGGCATACTGTCTATCAAGAGAAAAATGCACTACATTTAACCGCTGATTCTTTTCATTACCTCCTCCGACAGCCACAATATAAGGTTTGAGAAAGACATACTGTAGTTAGCTGGTGTCAAATTTAAAGAAAGAGATGACTGCTTTTTAAAAGTGTGCGTCAGAGGCTGGCTGAAAAGACCAACAGATTACCTGTGTAACTAGTATTTGCAGACCACTTCCCTTTATTTAGGAATAGGCCTTGGACATCCAACACGTATTAATTAGTGAATTTAGTTATGTTTCCTTTTGAAAAAATTTTAAATAAACTGAGTAAATATGATTAATGAAGTAAACAAATGTATTTATTCTCCAGGGTGTGTAGGGAAAAAACTCATTTTATTGTAAGGAGCTCTACTTGCTTGACAGAGCATTTGTCTGTTTTTGCATAATTACTTCCAGAAAGGCGATATTTCGGGACAGCAAGACGCAAATAAGCCTAAACACAGTAATTAGTTCTAAGGAAACTGCAGGAAGCCGAGAGAACAGGACGGAGAAGGAGGAAAAGGGACATTTGAATTCCCTATGGTGTTATTAATGTGACCAGCAGTACAGAGAATTGACCACCTCCTGGTCGATTGCAATTTGATGACAATAGCATTTAAAGGAGGTATCCAAGGTTTTGTAATGCTGGCCCCACACTATATAGTATTGTATAATTTGCAGAGTTTGGGTTCGATTTGCCCCTCCCAACAATTGCGGGGGTGTTTCCGATTCAAGGCTGGTCTGAACAGATTATCTGCCCAAATTATCCTGTAGTGTGAGGGGTTTACAAATATAATCTTAATGTTACCGACTGGCTCGGAGCCAGTAAATGTCACCTACCGGATGTTGCGTAAATCAGAAACATGGCTTCCAATCAGATGGACGGTAGAAAAGAAAACGTATCATTTTTGAGTAACTTCGGAGGAATGACGGACACAGTATGAGTGCTTGTTTAATGTCATCCTTTTTTTTTTCCCCAGTGCAAAACATAGCGCACACACAAGTGCAACCATCTGATGACGACAGTTTGCCTACATGTTGTTTTAAGTCCCTGTCGCAACTCTAAAATTGTTCAGGAGAACGCCAAGTGGGTGGTCCTGTGTCTTGACTGAATTGGTGAGTGCATCCTTATTATTAATATATATTAAAAAAACGGTTACATCTGTCATTGTGTCTGTGGTCTTCCATGTTTTTAAAATCAGTTAAGACAATGGATCACAAACTTTTTCTGCACAGCACCCCTTTTGAAGGTAAAAATATTTTCAATTAAAGATTGAATTGTGGTCACCACTACATGTTTTTTGTCTTTGTTTTGGTAGTTGTGGCGTTTGGTGCAGCTTTATTGTCTGCTTTACAGTACGTTTACCTAGTAGTCCTTTCACAAACCTGTCCATGATTTGCTAGCAGTGCAGCAGAACCATGCATTATTCATCTATATTTCGCATTGCTGGGTCCCCCCCTGGGAGCGCTCAGTTTGGGAACCACTGAGTTAATATATGAAAATCCTCCAGTGTGCACCAGGCACAGGGTATTGGCTATCGATCATTCAACTTGGCTCCTTAAGACATTCAGAAATAGGCATGAAACACTTTTAGTTTCTTAGGAACTGGCAGCAGCAACTGCTTTCCAATGTTTTTTATTATTTTACCATTACTGCTACAGACAAATATAGTTTGGTCTGCTGGCCGTTCTGAAAAAAAAAAACACATGCTTGTTGCGTTAATTATTTTTAATTGCCAACTGTTGATTGGAGTGCTGTTTGTTACAGAGGGGTTCCTATTGAAGGAGTGCTCAACACTAACGTTACATTAACTGTGATGGATAGAACAGTATTGATTTAAACACCTATGAGGTTAAATGTTGCTGTGATTGATGACTATGACCGACTATGATCGTGCACAACAAATGTAAAAAAAAAGTGCTGTATAAAGAGATGACAGGTCTGCAATATTACAACATAAAAAATAATCTTATCAATATCCAGGAAAAATATAACTTGATCTCAACATCAGTTCCCTTTTGCTTTACGTAAGATCAAATCAGATGAAGGGATGGAAATAAATACTTGTTTTTATTAATTATATTTGGTATCAAATACTGTAGCTGTTGTAATGGTTCTTCTTTACATTTTTTTTCCTCTGGCCCTGCTGTCGCCAATCCACTCCTTAGCACATCTGCAATAATGTGCTCACCAACACTTAACAGCGGACCCTGAAAATACATGAATCATCCTGGTAGAGAAAAGGGTGTATATGTAGATGTGTATGCCTCTTCATCTCCGTTAATGGTTCGTTCAGTGACGTCTTTATATGTGCACATTGTTGCGTACATCTGAATGAAGGATTCCGTGTGTGTGTGTGTGTGTTTTCCTGATCCTGAGCTGGAGGGCTGTGTAGGCAGAAGCGTCCTGTGTCGGTATAAATTGATTTCCAGAATCCAGATGCTAGGTGCTCTATGCAGTAAAGAGCTGTGTGCTTCTGCACCCATTTTATGAAAGAAAATATAGCTGTGCATTTTGTGTGTGTGTGTGTGTGTGTGTGTGTGTGTGTGTGTGTGTGTGTGGGTGTGTGTGATGTGCATGTGACAGTAAGTAAGAGGGTAAGAGAGAGACAGTAAAGGTACAATGATTCCTGATGTCCCTGTTTCCATATTAAAACTGTAAAAAAGACAATATGCAAATACACATGCCCAATAGGATGGGTGCTGGATTAAAGAAATATCATTGAAACAAATAGATCTGCACACCAAGTATTTCCCATTAGAAGGATTTTAAAGCTGTGTAACTTTTTTGAATTCTTGGAAACATTACACAGCCTTCAAATCCTCCAAACACGAGCTACTTGGTATGCAGATCCATTTGGTCCCATCAGTTTCCATATAGACCCAAAAATATCAACCATACTGCAGTTTTCCAAATTGGTCAAAAGTGATGTTTCCTGATGCAACCAGCAATCTGTGGGCAACATCTGGTTATTTGGTTATTTATGACAATAGTGTCTTCGTGTATTTCATGTATGCGTGTAAATCCTTTGTTTATGCATGAAAAGACAGTGTCAGAACAAGTGTGATAAACAGATAGAGGACACATACACACACATACACACACACACACACACACACACACACACACACACACACACACACACACACACACACACACACACACACACACACACACACACACACACACACACACACACACACACACACACACACACACACACAGCATTTAAGAACTGTAGTTATCCAGAAATGACAAGCCCATCACTGTTTTTTGGCAGGCAGTTTCACCAGTCATAATTTCTTTACAATGTGATTTACAGGTCTTACCTACATACAACAGGCTAATGATGGATGGTGGCCTTTAAGTCTCTATGTAATTCCTTCATTGTAATTAATATCAGCACAAACACATTTTAATTGCTAACTGCTTTTCTTAAAGCTATAGTGCATAGTTTCTGTCTCCCCCATGAGGAATTCTAAGTAATAGATAGATAGATAGATAGATAGATGGATAGATATCATATTGTGAAAATTCAGAGTTGTAAGGAGCAGAGTGGGACCAGAGCATTCACAGAAAAGAAGCTCTAGAGAGACAATCTCTCCCACAAAGCCTACTGAATAATAGTACAGCTTAATGACAAAGCCTACTGAATGAAAGTAGAGCTTACCGAAAACAAAAGAAAAAGAGAAATAAAAAAATAAGAAAACATAAGCAAGCTGACAGTGGTGTGTGCTAAGTGACCTATTTACAGTCATATTAAACACACACAGTACATTGTCTGAAACCTTAAAAGTAATCACCCCTACTTTCTTACTATTTCACAGTATTTTGTGTTTTTGAATTTTGTAAGCCTTTTGTATTGATTTAACTGCTAAATATATATTTCTTATTGTTTGGCTGTACCAATATATGATTCACTGATTGTTGAATAAAAAAATCACGTGAGAACCAAAGGAAAAGCTCTGGTGTGCGCCTCATTTCACTTCAAGACTGGTGGACTAAAGACCAAAGGACCAGGAGTTTTGACCGGGCCTCGCTAAGCCCCCGAGGTGAGTATCAGCCAAACCCACACTACGGCTTTACACCATTGACTATAGAAACATACGCCATTTTTCAGGGAGAGGAGTCTTAAGGTCGAGACACACCGACCACACGGCCGACCCTCGGCAGAAAAGGCAGCTGGACTGATTACTCTCCCCAAGTTGGTCAAAAAAGTGCCTCGGAACACACCAAAGAGACGAGACGTAATACGTCTCCATAACAGCAGGCGGCGCTAATCTGTATTGTCACCTAAAAATGAAAACCGGTAGCTGATTGGACGAATGTGTCACGTGGGTCTGGTTTCTCCGGAAATTCAAAGACAGACTGTCATGGCGGCTTGTTCAGAATACAATCTCATATTACAGATGACAAATGACCGGACGAATTTATTAGGATCAGTCAGAACTGACCGCTTAAATAAGAGCTACGGCCCGCCAGCGCTGAGTCTGCGAAAAAAACAAATGAAAACAGTTTTCCGTGCTCTCTATGACGGCAGATTAATGAATGTGCCGTTCCCGACCAGGAAGGCCTCGGTTTTGACTCTTTTTAACCCGGTTCTCCTTGCCACTGTAGAACTTAGCAAGGCAGGCTGTCTCTCTCTCTCTCTCTCTCTCTCTCTCTCTCTCTCTCTCTCACACTTTCTCTCTCTCTCACACAGATGAAAGGCATCCGGTTCTTCAATAGATAGATAGATACTTTATAAATCCTTTAAAGGAAATTACAGTGCCACATGCAGCTTCAAGACAATTATCTTCCATACCTAATAAGTTAAAATGTTTTTTCCCCTATTATTGAGCTGAATGGTTTGTTCTGGGAGCTGTCCATTGCTGTGGTGCTAAAATCTTTTCCCCTTCCAAAGTCAGCCCATTAAAACAAAGCTGCATCTACTTCAGAGCCCTTGTTGTCTGAGAGCAGTTGAAGTGATTACTCCCTCTCAGACTGATTTATATGAATACGTTTTCGCAGAGGGGATACAAAGTCAACATTAAAAGAAGTAAACCATAGCGATATATGCCTTTCCTACTAACCATCTTGAGACCCCTCAGATTTCTCCTGCGACCCATTGGGGGTCCTGACCACCAGCTTTGCAACCACCGCTCAGCACCATGTGCTTCAAGAGCAGGGTCTCACAAGTGTCATTTCATGGTTTTGACGGATTTTACGCTTAATTTTCCCACCAAACCTCAAGTCATTAATATTAAAAAGCACAAGGACGTAATTAAATTACCATGACACTCACTCGCTCAAACACCAAGGGAGCAGCACAGAGGCTGTTGCAGGGCGACAGCAGCAGCACCGGGGCATGAGTAGTGTTGCCAGCCCTTGAGTGTAATTCCGTGTGGGAGGAGGATGGGTGTGTTCGAGTGTATCTTTCCTTTTCTCTTCACGCGCTCTGCTGTGCGCACAGACTGAAGACAAAGCGCGGAGAGTCTACCTCTCCTCTCCATGTGATGTGCAGCCGGTCGGCGAGGGCGCAACAGTAATCTCAGATAGCCTACCTATCTTTTTTTTTAAGATTTTATTTACGCATATGGACAGTTAACCAAGTGCGCCTCTGCTTCCCCCACGCCCCCCCCACCCCCCGCGGGTGTCCACTCACTTAGTGCTCCCCCTCCCTCTTCTCCAGCTTCAACATTTGTGAAGTGGCTGCCTCACCCGCTCGGACCGGAGGCCGTCCGGTCTCTGATCTGGTTTCTGGAGTCTCCGGAGACTCGACGCGCTCCGTCAGGGCCAGGCTGTGCGGCTCCCGGATCACACCCGAGCCACCCCGAGCTCTGGCGATGGAGATGATAGAGGGAGACGTTATGGACAAACTAGACGACATGTCATCGGTGTACGACTTCGACCCGATCACCGGCAACATCCCCGCCACCAAAGTAGAAATCACCGTCTCCTGCAGGTGAGTTGAAGCGTCCGCAGACAGCGAAGGGCGCAATCGACGGAAAGTTCGTGGTATAAAAGTTGTGACACCGCCGCACCCTTTCTTGAGAATTTGTTAGCATTGTTCAGTGAGAGGGTGATCTGTAATAAATGTATCCAATACGCTGGTAAAACGCAAATGAGCTGCAGGTTTTGGGTGGGGACGGAGGCGACCAGTCTGCATGGTTTACAAGTTCACTTATGAAGAAAGTTTATCCAATCTACAGTAAGCATTTTTTCTTTTCTTTTTTATCATTCGATTGATTTCTGTGGGGGGAAAAGTTAAAACACCTCTCACTGAAGACGTTTTCGACCTGTGCCATACAAAGGTGGTCTGAAGGCAAGGCAAGGCAAGGCAGCTTTATTTGTATAGCACATTTCAGCAACAGGGCAATTCAAAGTGCTTTACATAAAACATTAAAGAGCAGTTCAAAGATGTGCAGCACTTTACATTAACTCATGCACGCTGACGTTTTACATGGAAAAGAAAAGGTGTGTGAGACTCTTATTTTTGGAAAACCAGTTAAGGAGACAAACATATTTTTCAAACAAAATGCCTTTAAAATTTAGGAATCTGTGCACCTGGTTTGTTTTCCCTTTTTGTGGATTCACTTTATATGCATAATGAGGCTTTTGTAGTGGAGCACATTGTTTGCTGTAACATCTTCTCAGACATAAGCCACCTTCATATCGAGCCGTGCTGTGTCCATTGTAACCACTGGCTGAGCACTGAAAGCCTCTTTGCTTCCTCTTCTGCATTCTTTACAAAGTACTGGATGTTAAAGATTCAAACGGTTACATCACATCCACACAGTGTCCCTGACCTCAATCGTAGTCTCATTACTTATTATTTTATTGGTATTATTATTATTATCCTTTTCAGAAAGTTTTTCAGGAGAATAAATCCTCCTGCGCCAAATAAATCTCCACACAGAGCTTGTTCAGTGAGAATAAACAGTTGCTCCATTTCCCATTAGGAAAGGTTTTTAAAGTCAAGGCTTTCAACGCCTTTCGCCCCTCTCCCTCTCTCGCTCTCTCTCTCTCACACACACACACACACACACACACACACACACACACACACACACACACACACACACACACACACACACACACACACACACAGAGAGAGACACATCTCTCTGGTCTCTTTGATGCTGGGTTTTAGGTTGGTGAGCCATCGAAGCAGAGTGAGTTTGAGCTATAACAAGCTGTGTGTGCATTATTGATGGCCTTTCTGGCGTTCAAGGAAGCTCACTGCCACATCTCTCAGCTCAGAGTAAAAAAACAAAATCAAAAACCACGGACCCTGGCGAGAATTGAATGTTTCAATTTACTGAATGAACAACCGTTTGCTTGTTTGTGATGTGTAGGAAATGGTGGGCGATAGTGGAAAATCCGTTTAGTTTCAGGCAAAAAGAACGACTAGCAGAGGGTTGCCTATACTAGTCAAAGCACTGCATGATTTTAGATTTTGTGTTTTTCAGCTTGTAACGATGAGGTGATTGAGATTACATGCCTCAGTGATGCACAATTAAGCACCATTCAGGTATATGAGTGCGTGTCTGTGTGTGTGTGAGAATATATGCAGGAAAAAGAGGGAGACAGGCAGAGTAGTGGTGCAGGTGCCTTCTACCAGAAAGAAGAGGAGTTTGGGAAGATGATATCATTAATTGAAAGGGTAGTGTTGATGCTGGGGGGGAGAGAGAGAAGAGAGAGAAAAAATCAAAGCCAGAAAGAGCAATGAAACCTGAGAGAGTTCATCTTAGAGAAGCAAACATTTGATATTTACGTAGGATTGTAATGGATTAAGACATCCTAAGTATGTAAAAGGTTGTTCTCATAACCTAGCTATACCTAAACCTCATCATCAGGCACTCCTGAAGCAGAAGAAATCAACAGCTAAATCTTATGGTCACATTCAAAAACTTCTAAGAACAGTTCAAGGCCTCCCAAATCCTCCAAATCCTTTGTACAGATGTGGTGTGAGTCACAGTCCTATTCGAGAGAAGAGGCTTCCTGTTGCGTCTTCTTCTTCGCTATTCTCCCTTTGTCAACATGTACGTGCACTCTCTAAAACCATCAAACCATGATGATAGCTGTTTCCTCTGGGGTTAATACCCCTTATTACAGGCTACAGCCCCTGCTTTTGACAACGGATTATTATCAGGACTAATGACAAATGGAGAGGGGTGGGTGCTGGATCTGTAAAAAAAGGGTGCAAATGATAGGTATAGGTTTGTCTTTCATTCAGGGAGGGTAGAAGAATGAAGGATTTGGTGGCCGGAAGTTGCAAACAGAGTTACATTCATATAGAGCTATTTGTTCCATGCTTATGCGGGAAGTCTTGGTTTTAGTTGCCTAACCTCAACCATACTTTATATATGAACAGACAGCCCTTGGGATACATCTGTCACCATGTTCACAGCTCTCACTGTTTGATGTGTCGTTTCCAGCACATTTGTTGTGTGGGAATGCTTGGCCTTCAGGAGCTACAGTTGTGTCAGAAATAGAAAACCGGTGAAGCAGTTTGACACTAAAAAAGAAAGAAAGAGGAGTATGTGGGGCCAAATTCAACCTGTGGTTTTTCTTAAAGTTGTGTTTACACTTCCAATGGGCATGCCAATCAATGGTCTGCTGCCTGGGGATAAATGAAGGGAGAATGGTACAATTGGCATGTGAACAGGAAAGCAGAGGTGTAGGCTAAATTGTACAGCCACAAAGCCAAGCCACAGTCTCCTTGTTCAGCCCTTTGTTCAATCCCTCTGTTGCCTTTCACACGCAGCACAAAGTCTGTTCTGACAATACTGCTCCACTGTCTAGTCAATTCAAACATCATAAAGAAGTACTTAATGTGTCTAAGGGCTAGGCGGTATGTCGACTTTTTAAATTATATAGATATGTGGGATGAAAACATATCTGTTCATATACAGTAGTTTGATGTTGCGTAACATGACCTATTTCTTCCGTAAAGCCATGCTGTCATGTCAGGCAGGCTTGTTCACTTTATAGATGAAATGGCAATCAATCCTAAAATAACATATGAGTTGAAATGCAAAATAACATTCATTGCGTTTTGGAGTGTTATAAGAGTAAGTAGCTTGTTTGGGGAATAGCTCAGTGTGTAGCCTACTGTGTGCGAGAGAGAGCCAGTGGAAAATGGGGGATGCGCTCAGAGCAGACAGCTGTTGGCTATTGGAGCAGAGCAGCGATTAACAGTCAAGTTGTAAATATACAGTGTAGAGCAGAAGAACCTGTTATTGTTATAGAAAACAACTGAAGGAGCATTCCCAGAGAAACCTGCTTTTATTTAAAGTAGGCTATTTATTTTGGATAATTTTTCATTCAAATGTGTTGCAGCTGTATATTTTCAAAAAGGGAAGAAAAACATGTCTGCTTTTTATTAGATAGTCTGTTTTAATAAAAGTGCTTGTGTATTATAGAGTAGGTCAGTCAGTGGAAGAGCACCAGCTGCTGAGAGCGATATTGGTAAGCAATGAGCTCACCTGGCATTACTGTGTGCAGGACCGTGCAAAGCCAATGCAAGAAATCCACAAAACCAAGCCACCATATTTCTGAGTTTGCAAAGCCAATAATTCTCTTTCATTTGACCACAATTGTAGACCCACAGCCCAGCGACTACCAGAAGGTAGTTAAACAGCACTATCTTGTGTTCTGAAGGTGTTTTCACAATCCTCAAAGATTCCTCTTAGCATTTGGTTTGAAAAAAAATGCATGTTAAAAATCCGTTTCCCAAGTAGCAACTCTTGACATGTTCTTGCTCTATATGGGCCTAAAACCGAGACCCGAACCCAGCCCATAACCATACCTTTCAAATCTGACCCGACTGAACTCGCCTAGTACTGCCCAATTTGAGACCTGAAAACAACCAAAAACAAGTATACAGTAGCTTGGCTCTTACATGTATGTGCAAGGGGCTGATGGGAAACAAATACGGCTCGGGAAGGGAGCGGTGTGATTGTCAACAAGCACTGGGTCAAAGTTCACATTGACTGAAGTCAGAGCAGAGAGAACAAATTAAATTATTAATGGATTGTCCTTTTGTTGAGAGTGACATCCAATTTAGGATCTTCAATAGGGTGAAGATGGATCTTGTAGCTGCTGAATTTTATGCTAATTGGTGGCTTGTGGTAGTAATATAATGTTTCTATTCCTGTAGTTAGTGCATGGCTGCCTAACAGCGAGGATTTCTAATCTTAATTTCTGAGTGCAGGGTATTGCATTGCATGTGTTGCTATGATTAAATTATTCTGCTAAATGTCTGGATGGTCTGGATTTGCATACAGCTTTGTGCTTATGGGGACCCTGGTTTCAGCATCTGATAGGTTCCTTTACGGATCTGGGACAATTATGAAAACATCTCACAGTGTGGAAAAGCCCTCGGGATATCTGACGCCACATCTTATCATCAAGCTGATTTCCCATGCTCTTTCACATGACATCTCTCTAGGTTTGCGCACTTTTGGTGTGAACTGCACCACAAGCATCATGGAAGCTAATTAACCATATGAAGAATTTAGTGCATAAAACATGAGCTCAGCTTTGCAAACTGCAACATAATCATCTTGCAGATGACCCACCACCACCAAAAGTGAGATAAACCCCTCTCTGTCCTCTCTCCCGCCATCTCTCTTTCTTTCTCTCTGACACACATGCCGTCAGTAATTTTGTGGCACAACAGACTGGGCACACTGCCCGATGCCACACAGCCCAACTGACTTAAGCTGGTTAGAGAAAATTTGTTATGGAGAGGCATGGAGAGAGGAAACAGTGTGGATGGTGAGGAGCAGATAAACCAAGAAAGACGGAGATGAGAAGCATATGGAGGTGGGCATGTTCATCATTGCACAGTAACTGGAGGACAGGGAGTGAATTAATTAAAAAATGCAAATTAGAGCCTGGCATGTTAAGAGAGAAACCGGCAGACAAAGTGATAGTAATGTTACATTTTTTAATCAGGTGATTTAGTTTTATTATCACCAACAGCACAGGGGTGAGTCTTAGTCATTTATGTGATGCAATATTTCTGTGAAATGTGAGCATATGACAGGAAATGAGGATCTTTCAAAGTAAACCCAAGTGTTGAAGGGAAAGCACAACTTAAATGAACGGACACTTCCAGCTACACACACTGGGGCTTGTTGATAAAAACCTCTTGAGAATATAAATTTAAACGCTTTAGATAACAGCCCACAAGTTACAGTTTAAATATTTTGTACATATGAGGTACCAAGGACATATTTACTGGGTGCCTTTAGGTTCAAGTGAAGCAGTACAGGAAAAACACAAATTACCTTTAGGGGGGGACCCAGAACAAAATGACAATGATACTTTTTAAAAAAAATATGCAGTAGTATTGAATAACTACAAGCTACAAACAGGGTACTAGCAGACTATATGTTCTTTCATAACTGCTATATCATGAAACGAGGCAAGCTAAGTGAACCCTGCAAAGGGTCTCAAATATCGATGAAAAAGACTCAATTTTTCCAGTCAATAAAGTCACCTGTTATTCATCCGTGTAGACAAAAGACATGGAAATGAAGCTGTAAGCATTGTTCTTGTGTTGCAGGGCAGAGACAGTTTATTGTATTGTAAAGAAACATGTAAGATCAGATTCTTATTATTTGGATTTTTAAGCAATGATGTTCTGCTTATACAAGAGAAAAGGCTTTTAAAGGCAAACATATCTTCAAACTGTAGTTTGAATATAGGACAGGCTCCCACATAGTGGATGTGCCTGTCTGGAACGGGGCTTTTTCTCATTTAACCTGTAGCCCCACAAAATGATAGTAAGCTAATCATATGCTACTCCTTGAAAGTAATGCCTGGTTACTAGGTAGTAAGCTAGTTAGCTGGCTAATCCTAGTAGCTTACTTTACGCTATGAAATCTATTCCTACCTATTTAGTTCTTACATTTTTTTTGGAAAAGAAAACAATTACAAAGACAAACCTTATTACGGTTGCTGAGGTATGATCATCGCTGTTCAGGGGAGGATTTGGCAATCAATTGGATGACATTGGCTTCCAAAAACTCTGAAATTAATGCACAAGTTATATATACATTTTACATAATGTTCTGAAGCATAAATCCCAAAGCAATAATATTTGGAAGTTACGCTAGTTAAGCCATCTTGAGTATGGGCAAGTATATAAGACCAAGAAAAGGACAGACCAAAGAAGTGAGGAAAACAGCAGGAGTGAATTTTATAAGACCAAATTAAGTAAGACAAAACAGAGGAGCAAAAGCAAAGAGCTGATTTTTACTTCCATAGATATATTATAATTTTCAGACATTTGTCTTAACGCCTGATAATCTAACAACAACCCTCAAATACCCAAAGAGTAGTCTCACATTGCCAGACCTGTGTGTGTGTGTGTGTGTATGTGTGTGTGTGTATATGTGTGTGTGTGTAAAGGATGTTTTGTAACAGCAACATGGTTCATGTGGGAGACGAATTATAAAACCTTATGAAGCTTGGAAGCAATGTATTTTAACTATGCATCAGAGATGTTGTTTCTGCTTACATAACTGTTTTTTTCTGTTTCTGCCTTCAAGACTGCATTGATCTACGTACAGCATATTGTATGTTGGCATGTCTGTGTCGAGCTGTTTTCATAAAGACCTTTGGATGCTTTTCAGCATGAAGCAATCTCTTCTCCTGACCTGACAGAACCAATCAATTATTTTCTACACTCTTACTTTCTTTCTAACACCTTGGGTGAGTGGCTTGCAGACAGTAAACATAATAGCTGAGCCCCATTTACTATCTTTCACAGTTCAGTGCTGTCTTTTTGGCCTTTCTTTCTGCGTCTTCTACACACTGATGGACAGACTGTGACTAATGCTTTCACTAAATCAATAAAGTGGTCTGTGGGCATGCTGAAAAGATTACAAATGCACATGTCAAGAGCTTGTATCCACACTTTAAAAGCATTATTTCCTTTTACTTGCTTAACTCCCTTGCGGTTGTATGCCTATGCCTCAGTCAAGTTGTAATTCACATCAATGTTGTTCAGGACACATTATAATATATGTAGTGAAGACTTTAAAGCAATGTAATAAAATGTATTAATTAGGGCTGTCAAAATTAACGCGTTAAAAAAATTAACGAAATTAATGCAGCTGTGTTTGTTTACTTCATGTGGCGGTTGAGAAACGTAATACGTCTACACAACAGCAGGCGGCGCTACTCTGTATTTTTTCCCAAGTAATGAAAACCGGCAGCTGATTGGACGAACGTGTCACATGGGTTTGTTTTCTCCGGAAATCCAAAGCCAGACTGTCATGGCGGCCGTTCAGAATACGATCTCATATTGTACTAAAATAGTTCACTGAAACATTTTTCTGAAAACATTTTAAGCGAGAAATAGGCCGTGCAGTTGCTGAATCTGTCTTCATTTCAGCTCAACAAAGGTCAGTTTAGAAGATTTTCGTCAGATTTTGAGAGACTAGTCACCTCATTCCGTTCGCCATTTCCGGGTGAGTCCCGACTGCCCTGCCGGCGACTGAACTCTCGGCTCGTTGGAGATGAACTGCGCCTCGCCTGTAAAGTAGACGAGAGCAGGCGACAGCAGCCGGGGACCGTGACAAAAATCTGCTCTCAAGTCAGACAGTTTCTAGCCGTTTCCATTCTGAACTTAGCAGAACCTTTGTTTGGTTTTTTCTTCATATTTGCAAAGTTAAGTGATTTAGCATTTAAATATCCATTATGTTTATATGTATATATATATATATATATATATATATATATATAAGCTTCAGTCTCAATTTAAAAAAGCGATTAATCGCGATTAATTACAGCAAATTGTGCAATTAATTAGTTTAATTTAATTTTTTTTAATCGATTGACAGCCCTAGTATTAATTCATCCATCCATCCATCTTCGTCCGCTTATCCGGTATCGGGTCGCGGGGGGAGCAGCTCCAATAGGGGACCCCAAACTTCCCTTTCCCGAGCAACATTAACCAGCTCCGACTGGGGGATCCCGAGGCGTAAAATGTATTAAGTGTATTTTTATTGGCAAAATTAAGTTATCGCAATATTGACACTATTGACACACTATTTCCAGTGAGACACATGCTGTCTTCACTTAGAGACTATTTTTACAGACTGATAGAGAGCTTTGCCACAAACAATCACCTGAATCTCAAAGATCAGCAAAACCAATGCACTTGTGGTGGACTAACAGAGGTACAGGAGGTCCCCTGTCCTGGTTGTCATCCAGGGAGAGGAAGTGAAGTGGGTGGACTCATACAAGTACCTTGGGGTTCTAATCAATAAAAAAACGGGACTGGACAAACAACACTGAAGCCCTCTTCAGGAAGGGACAGAGTAGGCAGTTCCTCCTGAGGAGACTCAGATCCTTCAGTGTGTGCAACAGGCTCCTGCAGCAAGGCTTTTGAGGTCAGCAGTCTCAACATGCTGTTAAGGAAGACCAGCTAGGCGATCGGGTTGGAACTGGACAGTGTGGAGGCAGTGGCAGAGAAGAGGACGAGGGACAAAATCAAAGCCATCTTGGATAAGCCTCTCTACAGCCAGCTGTGGCAAGTTGGCAGCTTGTTGCAGAGAGAAGGGTGAAGGACAAGATCAAGGCCTGGGAGTGTGCAAGTTCATTTCGAGAAACAAAAAACAGAGTCAAATGCCTTGCATGTGTTCACATGCTTGGCCAATAAAGCAGATTCTGATAGAGCACAAAGTTGTAGCCACGACAGAAGACAATGCTTCAAATATGGATGCTGCTTCAAAGAAGCTACACATTCTAAAACACTGAGGCTCCACACACATCTTCAACCCGGCAACACAGAAGATTGATGCAATCACCGCAGTTTCATGGTGGGCACCCAAGATTAGTGTCACCAATTCGGTATCCGACCAACTGTGAAATGTGATCACAGTCTCCCATTCTGTTCCTGAGTTATGGTGTTGAAAAAATGTTTTTGCTGGGCATTATGATGTCCCAGTGAAGTTGACCTTGACACCCAATAATTCCCAACGGTCCTGTCAGCAGCACTGTTCAGTTGTTAGCGTCTTAACACATCCGTGGTTATAATCAGCTCTGTTAGCTCTGCTGCTGAGAATTAACTGTCCCATTCCTGTATCCATCAAATTATTTCATCCTGCACACTTGTATCAAGCTCGTATCTTTCAGCTCTTGTAAGACTCTCCCGGAATACAAACGAGGCCTGGTGAGGTTGCGGTTGACAGCCGCTGAACATAAGTGATGTTGAGACCAAAAGGAAGAGTGGTAACACTCTGCACGTGTTAATGATGGCTCACTCTCATGCTGGCATTAGAGGCTGAGTGGCTGAAATGGGGCTTTGATCTGTATTCTCTAGCTGAAGGTCTTGCTGGCTGACTGGCAAGAGCAGAGAAGTTATGGACAGACAAAGTCAAATGTATCGGTAGAGGAGTGAGGATACAGAGGACCACCCACCCACACACACATAGCTAAAAAGACTGTGTTGAGTAATAAATAAATTCATTTTAGTTTGGGGATGAAGTCTGTGACCTCTATTTGGTACTAAGACATGAAATGTAATGAGGTCTCATATTGCATTGCAAACTACTGTCAGACAAGTATATTTTGACCTAAGACTACAACATTTAGGATTTTTTTTCTCTCACAAAACTGTATTCATTTGCATACTGTAAAAACATGAATGCTTGCTCAAATTATTCTTCATTCCAAAATACACCCTAGCAAAGCTTTTTGGCTTACTTGATTCTCCAAAAAAAGAATATTTTCACTGTGGTCCATCATTTATTAGATATTGGGCTGCCATGTTTAATTTTTTGACATCCTAAAAGGCCAACATTCAAAAGTAATTTTCCTGTTTGTAAAAGTAAACCCGACATTTTTATAATTTTGGTGCAGTATCAACATATAGTAAGTTCATAATCATGAATATTCCATCATTTTCAAATCTTGGTTAGCAGCAATGTGTTGGAATAACACAAACCACAATCTTTTTGCATTTCATATGATAAACACATTGAAACCAGGCATTTTGACATTTGCATACTGTTCCTACTGCCAAACTTGAACTGTTTCTCAATCTTCCCTTAGGTCAGGGATTGATGAGTGTCATGTTTGATCTGCATGTGGGGAATCATGGGTCACCCGAGTCATCTGTCTAATTGGAGGAGCTATTATACACATCTGACCGGGGTCCATGACTTGCTTGTCTCTGCTCCCTGATTAGCATTTTATCAAAGTTACTCTGGACTGAGGGATTGCTATCTCATGAGTTTTATTATTTAATTTGTTTAATTTGGATTCTCAGTTGGAGATACTGACAAACCCAACGAAGCTAAGAGGCTTTGAAGTCACTAAACATTATAGAGCTCACAGCAAATCGGATGCAGCATTTGTATAAGATGACCGATCACCAACACCCTGATAGAAAATTATCATTTCTTCACTTTCCTCATAAAGGATAAGGACATACACATTGCATCCACTGGCACAATTACTGTCATTCATGAGTAGGTGCTGTTTACCCTAGAAATCTAGACGCACCCTATCGGCAGCAAATTTAATTTGCAGCCAGGGGGTCTAGTAACTCTCCGTTGGCTTGCGAGCTGGAAAAGCCAAACTCCAGCCTGGCCAATCACATTGTGTATAGAGTCGGTGGGCGGGCTTAACATAATGATGGCAGCGTTACGACGGTTCAACGTGAATTCCCTGCTCCTTGAAAACAAAGACGGTGGCTGCTGCTGCTGGCGAACAGTGGTCTTTTGAATCGGCTTTGGCTGCGACTCTGGAGACTTGGCACTGAAGTCGTTCTTAAAAAGGAAGATGTGTTCGGAGTTTTGCCGACCGGATACGGCACACAACCTTTATTGTGCGGTTGTTGTTGTTTTTTTGTTTTTTTTTATTAATATCCAATATCCAACGCTGTCCAAACTGCTCCAAACCCCAAGTTCATTGGGTACCCAGGAAGCCATGTGTGAAGAAGATCAGATGAACGGTTCTTGAGATATTTGAAAGACACACATACACATACACACACGCACACACACACACACAAAGGGAGGAATTTCATAGTTGAATATATTGTTGCAGTTGAAATGCTGGATCCAAGGAAATCGATCTTTGGAGATTAGTTACTAGAGCAGCAACAGTGAATCTCAAATTTCACAACATATATAAACTAGGATTGTTTAAGAATATTTTTGGCATACATTTTCAAAACATAATTATTCAGAAGTGACGTTTTGTTTTTTGAAAATGAAGCCCCAAAACATTAGTTCCAGTATCGACAAAAATGTCCAAACTGCTCCAAACCCCAAGTTCATTGGGTACCCAGGAAGCCATGTGTGAAGTAGATCAGATGAACGGTTCTTGAGATATTTGAAAGACACACATACACACACACACACACACACACACACACACACACACACACACACACACACACACACACACACACACAAAGGGTCCTGGATTTTATAGTAAGATGCAAGGTCAGACAATAAGATATCAATGTGAAAAATAATAAGATATGCACACATCAATAAATTCTTTAAATCACAGATTTGCTGCGCTCTCTGTGCCGCATATGATGATATGTGTGAAATTGCATATAAAAAACTTTTTTCAACAATGAATATTGAGTACAGCCCCTTTAAACTCTAAGCATCAAAATCTTCTGATAAACAACATTGATGCATGAACAGTCATTTACGGTAGCCGCGTGATTGCAACCGTTGTGCAGCAGTAGAAGCATCTGTCCTCGGCATATGTGATGGAGTAATTGGAGCTTTAATGGCTCTCAGTCAGAGCTACTGTATTGAGGAAGGTGAGTCACAGCTGTGGACAGCTACCATCACCTGGCAGTTACAAAAGATGGGGCTCTTTTCATCCTCACTAGGACAATATACCCTACAGGTGATGCATCCTAATGGCACACAATGAACTCATTTGTTTTGAATGGCATGCCCATGAACTCAGAAGGACTGGATGCTTCCAGTCATTGCTTCGTGTCAAAACTTTCAAGCGTGGTATCAGTCACTTAGTGAGTTGGCTGGTTCTAAAAAAAAAAGAAAAAAGAAAATCAAGAAATGTATAGCGTATAATGGATGATATGCTTGTTCTGACACATTCAAATAATAATATAATGCTTATTTGAATACATTTTCCTGAAAAGGTGATTTGAGTCTGCGGTGCTTACGTTTTAGAAGCACTACCCGGTATGCTTCAGCCCACTCCAGGTATGTGGCCTCTGGTTTGGATCTGCCAGTATTTCTCTTTATTGGTATCTGAGGGAGCCAATGAGCAGAAACATTGCAGTTCACTACCAAAGTCCCTGAGCTTTTATATCAGTAAGCAAGTATATCAGTATGTCCAATTTAACCAAGGGCATTTTATGATTTTCATCGAAGACAGTAAGCATTATTTAAAAACGGAAAGCACAATGCTAATTTGAGACATCATTACAGCGGCTATGGCTTTATTTGTCAAAACGGAGCATGGGTGCAGTTAATTTGAGATGACAGCTAATTTGCAAATCCTTCACTGTACCTGTGGAACATGATCTCTTAACACTCCACAAAAAGTCAAAATAAATTCAGGCAATATAATCAATTTAACTTTTTTGGTGTGACTAAGAAATGATGATGATGAACAGTCTAATGCTGTCATCATTATACATATATACACCCACATATTTTACAAACTGTGGGTCAGTCAGGATCTTGTAGTGGTTGACATATTATTGAGTTCACTCCCAGAAGTAGATGTGAGATTGTTTGCCTATTCTCAGCCCGCATTGCTATTTCAGCTTTGGCTCTGGGCCCCAATACAGGACGGGATGATAGGGCAAGATCGTCCTGTGTGAAACAGCGAGGCTGGAGATGTGTGAAAAGTGCGTGGGTGAGATAACTGGATGTGATTATGGAGCTACCAACGCCCTGAGGAAAAATAGATAACGGATGTGTGTGTGTGTGTGTGTGTGTGTGTGTGTGTGTGTGTGTGTGTGTGTGTGTGTGCGTATCAGTGCATAACTCCGTGCGGAATTCATATGGATGTCATTGCATTTGTGATGATTTAGTACAGTTTATATATATATATATATATATATATATATATATATATATATATATAATGTCAGTCTGTTGGTCCACAACTTTGGTCAAGATTGAAATATGACAGTAATTGGATAGATTAAAATTTGGTATAGAGATTTATGTTCATCACATGATGAATTAAAATAACTTTGGTGATGTCCTGTCTTTTCATCTAGCGACAATCTATGAGGTCAGACATTCAAGTAGTCTTGATACTTTGGTTTATGACCAACTTTCAAAACCTTCCCATCAGCCTCAACTGTACTTTAATGCTAATTAGCAAAATAGAACGCTGACAAGACATCCCAGTTAGATAGTTAATGCGGTAAATATATATTTTTTATAATTCTTTACAATCATTCACCAAAAGAACCAATTTTCTTTTTGTCTTTAAAACTTGCCATTTTCGTAGCTTGCTAGCTCGAAGTTTGTTGTCAATTCCCGTAGGATTTTGAGAATGGCAACACAGAGAGTGGAAGGTAAGGGGCAAAGCCTGACATCTAGCGTGTGGCTTTATCCTGAAAAGGTACTGTATTTCCATTGATCCAAACTAAATGGACTGTATTTATATAGCGCTTTTCTAGTCTTAACTACTCAAAGCACTTTTATGTAGTACAGGAACTATTCACCATTCACACGCTGTGGCTGCTCATCAGATAAACATTCACACACAAATGCGCAGCATCGGGGGCAACTCGGGGTACAGTGTCTTGCCCAAGGACACTTCGACTGTCTGCAGGGATCAAACCACCAACCTTCCGACTGGCAGGCGACCACTCTACCACTGAGCCACAGCCACTGGTATCTCATAATGTCTCATGAAAGAGCAGCATAGTGGCAGGAAGAGGTGTGACGTCCGACAACGAGATCCTCTATAGTGACCCACTTCACTAATTTCATCACACATTTTACACTGACCTACTTTAAAGCAGCTTTTAAAACTTTTTCTGTTACGGTATTGTATTTACAGTATGGGGCTCACTTTCATTTCCATTTTGCTTTTCATCTCAAGAACCTTGCTGCATTCACTTCCAGCAGAAATTTAAGGCAGAGAGCTGGAAATGTCTTGGCACTCTTTCAATTGAGGAGGGGCACAAAGTATGGTACAGTTTCCTGTTTTACTTTCAATTTATTCTACTTACTTTAATTTTTTAATTAACCTTGAAAATACAAGCAGATTGTGTGACAGAATCAGCCACTTTTACCTTTCAAACTTTGAAAACAAAAACATTCTTTTGCTCATAAAAAAAAAAAAACATACTGCAGTTTGTCAGGGTCCTGACCATGCAGTTTATAATGCTGCCCATTACCTGACGTCTGTCAACTCGTGCTGTGGCACAATCCAGGCTGATGGGAATTTTGTGACTATCCCGAGCTTCCCTGCCAAGCTGCAGAGCTTGCTGTGTCTATCTGGCAGGCTGAGCAGGAATCTCCCCAGAGGAAGTCCTGGCCTGAATAATTCAACAGCTGGTGGGAAAAACGATCCTACGTGGTTCTGCCATCGATCCGACACAAAAGCAATGCCAGCACTATAGCTTAGACTCAGACGATAGAGGCAATGAAAAGAGCTTTATTTATAAATTCCTGCTGCTCATTTTTTATTTTTATTTTTTTATAGAAAGATGGATTACAGAACATTTTAGAGGAGCTCTTCCCTATTATTTTAAACTTCACAATATGTTGATGTTTATGTCATTATTAAAGCACATATATAATGATACTAATTAAATATTGCTATCAAAATAATAAGGCAGTAATAAAAACGTACAGTGATGAAGGGCCAGTGAAAGCTTTAATAACACTGTGCTGCATAATGCTTTACCCAATGCTCCTCTCTCGCTCTTTTAAACATATTACCGTCCTTCTTCCACCTCCACAATTTCCTCTATAGCTTCTTTTACGTTACTTTTTTTTCTCTCCACTATAACTCCTCTTCCTAAACCCACTTTTTCCTCCTTTTTTCTGCTCATCTGCTTTGGATGACCACCTGTCCCTTTTTATTTTGTCTCACTGGCAATGCTTTTTCAATCAAGAGTGTGAGGATAGCCCTCTTTTCACAATCCTTCCTACCTTTAATGCCCTTGAGGAAAACAATTTGTCTCTTTCTGATTTTTTTGTGTGAGAAATTGTCATTGATGGATGAAAAGCTCATATTTTCAAAACATCAGGCTTTTAGGGGATATAAAAAGTGTTATTTTTTTTAGCTTCACTGTCATGCATTTCTTTTACGAAAATTAATTTGAAAGGGATTTTTATGGCTAAGATTTGTTAAACATAAACAAATATAATCAAAACTGGAGCTTCAAAATGTCCCCATATCTGGACACTCCAGGAAAAGTAGCTGATTGCCATATAAACGTTATAATATACAATGCCAAACATTTCAGGTTTAAGTAGGATCAATGGTCGGTATGTAAGTCCAATATTCACTCTCTCTCACTCTTTTAGCTCAGTTTTTGGTCTCCACCAACTCCTGAGGGAAATATCCAAATCTTTAGATGTTGAATGCTCCACTATGTTCACCAAAAAATCTGTCTGCTTTTGAAATATTTTTATTTCCTTGGGTACACACTTACAGTACATTTAGCAAAAATCCATTCAGTTGCACATTTCATTATCTATTCATTTCTCCAGGTGATAAATATCCAGTTATGTCTCCCTTGTTTCCTCACACACACACACACACACACACACACACACACACACACACACACACACACACACACACACACACACAGTGTTGAGGCCGTGTTTCAGTGATTCAATTCTACACACATAAGCTGTCCAGGAACCTGTCCAGGAAAATACACCTTAGATGGGAACCTTTTACCTTTGATGCACACATGCATAATATCCCAGTCTTTTCTTGACTTTATTTAAATGCATGCAATACTGTGATATGTTGGCTATATGCAAGCTAGCTTCCATAAGACTTAGGTTTAGACTCAACATCAGCCATGGCAGTTTAATTAACGATGCATAACAGATGGAATACCGTGTAAATGAATGCATCTGGACTCATTTTTACAAGTGAGCAGTATTAGTGAGTAGTATTCAGTTAAGCTCCCAGAGTTTTACTTATTAGCCTGTGGCAGCCTATTTATGCTGACTTGTGCTCGTTTCCAAGTCAAGAATCTCCTCAGCTCAATTTTCATGTCTTGAAACGCCTCTTCAAAAAGAACCACTCATCCCTTGATATCTATCACCCTTTTCTCAGCCAGCACTCAGAGCAGTTAGAGTAGGAGAGCTGAGGAATCTCCCGCAGGTTAAAGGAAAGGGGCTGTCTAATTATTGTGGATTGTGTCAGATCTCTGTAAATAAAGTCAGCTATGTCTGTCTAACAGGGGCTTGTTTCTTCTCCCCGTGCAAGAGGAACTCCTTTATAGTCAGTCTATTTCCGATCTAATCTCTGAGGTCTCTCTCTCTCTCTCTCTCTCTCTCGCACATTTTCTCCCCCTCCTTTTCCTGTTCTTAGATTTGATGTTCTCTTATATTCCTGCTCTCTTGATTTCACAAATTCTCTTGTGCACAGAGACATACATACCCAAACCCTGCCCCCCGCATCTCAGATCTTTTCCTAACCTCATTTACATAAGGGAAGTTGAGTTTCAGGAAGTTAGTTTGAAACCCCTTTAGTATTGCAATTCCCTTTGAAATGGATTATGTAACACCTAATGCAAATGTGGTGACATATTTAAATATTTCATATCATAGTGTTAGTTGTTATGATGCCCTATAGTGAAAAGTTAATTATTTATTTGAGTTTATTCGTGTTCTTAAAGGCATATTTAAAGTAATAATCACAAAGATCTTCATTTAGATAATTGTCTGTTAAGTGACAATCGCCGAATAAGGTAACACAATGGTGATTGAGCATATAGTTTACTGACGAAAACAATTGCATTTGCTGTATTATGAACTGGGTGTCTGTGGTAACATTCCCGGAAAATCACAAGCAGCGCAGAGTTAAACTGGATTTATAATTTTGCAGAGGCTCCAAGAAGAGATTTTTGCCATAGCCTACGTAAGCTGCCAGAAGTTTATACTTGTGCGTCGGTGTGTGCGTCGATCTCTTTAAAGGTGCAATATGTAATACTGACAGCTAGTGTTTAAAATAGTTACTGCGGTACAAATTCATACTGGAGAGAGTCGTCTCCCCCGCCCCCTCCTCCCCAGACTCGAAGTTCACAGAGGTTGCCAGTCTGAGAACGCAGCATCCACAACAATGTTGCTAGACTCTTGTCTCACATAGCCAGATAGTACTTCACAGCACAGCAGAGTAGCTAACGTTAGATCTTGGCTATATTGACAGTAATAAAAGCCTGTGCTCACGCAGAGCTCTGTACCCAACTGACATTACGGTAGGAACCGCTAAAAACACACAAACCTCGCTGTCAATGTGAGTACACGAATGTTGAAATGACCTAAAATGCCCGTCCCTAGTAGCCGTGATAAATTAGCCTGAAGCTAATGCTTACCTGTTCAGGAGGAAATCTCTGGTCACGGAACCGTTAGAAACATGCAGTTTTTTTAGGTCAGGTAGAACTCCAGAGGCATAGTGAGAGAAACAAATTGTCTTCCCTCTGCTTTCTGACCACGGTCAGAAATCTGTAGCAGGAAAAGTTAACGCTCTCGTGGTTACATGTTGTTTATGGAGAAGGAGAACCCAGAAATGAGTAGTGGGAAATGCGACGCTACCAAGCGGACCAATCACAGTTTGTGTGGTCTACGTTGCCGCGATGTGTAGTTAAATTATTTGAGCGGTGCACGTCAGGTTACGGCATAGGGTATGGCGTAGGGTATGGCGTATAGTACGGCGTATAGTACGGCGTAGGGTACGGCGTAGGTATCTCCACGTACCTACGTACGTACCCATTGCGTCGATTTAACCCATAAGGATAAATTGGCATTTAGTGACAATTGTCTATCACCCAGCACTGATTGGTCTGCCAGAGGAGTTAGGCGGAGCTATTGCAACAGACTTGCTCTTCAACTCACTTGTGTGTGAAGCAGCATACTGTTTTTTCCGGTCTCTGCTTGCCTTGCGAGTAAATGGTTACTATGGCTAAACAAACAAAGAAAAGAGCGATGACTACACAGTTAAAAAACAAGTGAAAGTGAAAGTAAGATCCAAAAACACACCTGCAATTACCGCTTATTGCCATAGAAAACCAAACAGAATTATTTGAGATTGTAACTTTAAGGTTTAATTGCATCATCTTCTGGTGAAATGGTGGAGTGATCTTTTTCTAATTTATCAAACATTTTCTAATTTTATATGCGTCTTTCTTTTCTGTTCACAGCTTTGTGGAAAAGGATCAGGAGATTTTACCATTAGTAAAAGGACTGAATTTTACAGTAATTACCACAGTCTGCAACCCTGAAGACATACACTCTTAAAGACCATTTTCAAAGTCTGAAGTGTCTGTATATTGTTGAAGATGAGCACCTCATCTAATGAAATGTTGGGTGAGGTTTACTTCAAAAATTTAGGGCAGGACCATTGTTGACTTGGGGCCGGTGTTTAGGAAGGCATATGCTGTGGGGGTTGAACTTGACACAAAATAATCGCTTTGATGAGCTTTTGTTTCAGCAGACCTAGATTGGAGTACACTCAGATTGAGCTCCTGCTGGCTGGGTGTTGGTGTTTGAAGCTTTAGATAATGCAGCCTTTTGCTGTGCTACTTCCTGGTTGAGTGCCTCATACACATCTATATGTTCATCCATGTGTTGTAGTGTACATGGATGGATGTCATGAAGATTAAACTGGTGTATCCTCACTCAATCGCCTCCATGATGCCAATTTATTGGCTTGTTACATTTTGGCTAAACATTTAAGTACCGTAAGTTCTCATAAAAGCCAGCATTCAGATAATGGCCAAGTTTAAAAAAATAGCCAAGGGTGTTGCCAGCATGAACAAATAATGCAAATAAGGTTAAAAAAAACAAACACAGCTCACAAGGTAAATTAAGTATAATGTTAAGAGTCACGTCAGGCGCTTTGCTTTGCTTTTTTCCCAGAACGACGTTAAGCTTTAATGAATAAAACTCAACATTTCCAGAATTTTCACATTAAACGTCTGTGGGCAGTGCAGGGCTATTGTACTGGTATACAATAGATTGCACAGGTGGTGAAATAATCTGTATTCAGACACACTGTGTATGGAACCTTTCCCACTCTGACACCAAGATTACTTTTTCTTTCAGTAGCAATACTAATATCTTGTTATTTTTTACCTTTTTCAAATGCAGGCATACTAGGGATATTTGCTCCTTACAAATGGCTGATCCTCCATCTTATCTTGCATTCATTCGTCTCTCATATTTTTAGACAGAGAAGAAAGTTGGCTAAATTCACACTGAACACAGCTCAATTTATGACAATGATTAAATCCTCCATTTTATTTATAATATGTAAATCAAATATCTTCTGACTGCAATTGGCATGCACTTGAGAGTAGGTGTGCTGACATGAAATTGGTTTAGTCTGAGGTCTAGAGCAAAGGTCTGAAAGTGTACATGTCAAAAAGTAGAAGCTTTTAATAATTGAATGGCACCAAACGCTTTTAATTATTCGACAGCAGCAGAAAATGACCTCATAGCTCAAGTAAAATTATATTCTGTTGGCCTTTCCACTTGTTTTGATGCTGTTATAATTACAATGATGTGTAATTAAGCTGTAATTATGTAGTCTTTTTTTGTTTTGTTTCTATTGCATTGTTTGCTAATGGACATAAACCAAGTGTCTCTCCTTTTGATGTTTGTTTTTATGAATATGTAAACGCCTTTCATTTAGCGATAGATAGGTCTAGCTTTCCTTTGACATAATGGCCATTATTTATTTGATTTTTCCGACATTCAAAATATGTAGCATATGTCAATGATACAATGTAATGCACAAAATGAACCAATCAAAAAGGTTCTTCACCTACACGCTTGGAAAGTTTCAGTTGTTTGCAATCTGCAACCTCACCGCTAGATTCAATTCTACACACTGAACCCTTTAAACTACTGTACACAATTTAAGACAACATTCAACAATGTGTTCAGGGGTCTGTCTCACAAAGTTAGTTTAGTCGCTTATTGTGCACCTATGGGCTTAAACCTGGTTATTTACCTTCATAGAAAAGACTTAGTTTTTCATCACCATAGAAACATAGGCTGCTCATCTATCATGCTCTACAGAAAATCATGTTTAGGATATTGGTTCCAAAGTATTAATCCATCTTCCTCACCAATTATCTTTCTGGAAAGATGCTCAAAGGAGGACCAAACCAAAATACGTATACAACTTTGCTGGCCATCTTCACTCTCTCACTATAAAAGATGCCCTCTAATAAAACGCTCACATGAGATCACGAATATATCAGTCCTGAAATAAAGTTACTGTTGGCCTAAATGTTTTCATAGGAATGCAAGAGTCAGACTACATCAAAATTGCCTTAGCTGCAACATGAGAGAGACTTTGTTTCCAGAAAATCAAAACAACACTGTATTAATCATAAGTGAAAATGTTTGCTTCAATAATACATACCGGGCAGGACATTAACACTATATGCAGTTTTTTTTAATTTTTTTTTATTTGAACCCGTGATCTTCAACATGTATTTGTCGACTGGGAGTGATTCAAACCGGCTGCTGGTCACATCTAAAAAAATATATGCATAGATTGAGGGAATTTTTGAAAATAAAGAGCAGTGGCACAGGGATAAAAGCTATTTGAGGCTACATTTAACATAAGCATTAGAGGGATAATTCACAGCCGACAGATAAACAGGATGTGGAAATTACAAAGATAGAGGAGGTAGTGGTGGATGACATATGGGCTGATTCATTTTGGACCAGTGTGCAGACATGAACTAAATTAGGAAAGACAGAGAAAGGGAGGGAATACTATAAAAATTGGTTGGATGTTTGCATGCTTGGGTGATAATGTTTGCACATGCACACACTACAGTAAACACAAACACAACAACAAAGTTATGACAGAAAAATGCAAATGTTCCACTGTGAATATTGCTGTTGTTCTACTGAGCAAGGCAACTAACCAGTGCACAATGGTTTACATTAGTGTCATTACTCACTTTCAAAGAAGCAAATACCCAATGGGTTAGGGTGGATCGAGACTAATGTGAAAAATACAAAAGAAAATACTTCTATGGTTATATTTCTCTTGTACTAAAATAATAGGAAACTATTTCCCAACTTCATAAATATATTATCATCAAAATATTACAACAACCATTAATAACTAGCATCTATGAACTTCCTATGACTATATGAGTTATACTTGTACAAGATTTGTGTCATAATTACTGTAGGTCTTCAATTTTCAATGAGAAATGAAGGCAGAGAACTCCTAAATGAAGCCAAATATAGCCAACAGCAGATCTTTGGATACTCAACAAGTCTCTAATTGTAGCATACTCAGGAGACAATCCAAGACATTTTAATTAGACTTTAATTAGCTTCTTCAACACAGACACAGGTGTTCCAGTCGGTAAATGTAAAGGCACTCGGTGACAACCTTTATAGGCTACACACTGGTTTGGTTTCTTCTAATTTGTGAAGACAGTAAAATTGTCTTTGACATTTACTTATTTGCTCTGTATAGAGTCAGACACAAGAAAAATGTAAAGGCACTCGGTGACAACCTTTATAGGCTACACACTGGTTTGATTTCTTCTAATTTGTGAAGACAGGCTATAGGAAACACAATCTGATGCACTCAGAGCTAACAGCTAAAATAAAAATAGAACAAATTACATGCCATACTCCTACACTATCTTTATTAAAAGGAATGCATCATTTTTAGATGAAGTGAGAAAAATAGCAACCTCCTCCACAGCCTCCACAGTTCTCTCTTTTTAAAGGAAAAGAGAAAATTATCCTTACATGTACACTGATTTTTGGAAGAAGTTTCTAATTTGTTATATAATACCACTGCTCCCTTTTATGAATGGAATTTAACTGATTTTGATTACTTTCTTATTGAATTTGGATCAAATCTGATTGGTTCACATTACATTCACATCATGGGGAATCTTTACACCCCCATCGGCAAACATTGACTGGTTTCATAGCTTCAGAGATCCTGATACTACACGACAGTTCACAATATTTATAATGTGTAATGTTGTATTTACTTGAGGGTTTACGCTCAAACTATAACAATGGAGAAGAAATAATTGCTGTGTCTAGTTGTGTGTTAATGCACCCTTTACGGGTTAGAATGGGTTGGTAGATATAACTGAATGTGTATTTGGAGAAGGGCTTAATAAATTAAAGCAAACAAAGCATCCAATTATTGAAAACAACATGTTGCATAACAGCATGATAAACTGAAAACGGCAAGATGTTTTTTTTTCATTTCCTTTCTTCTACTGGAGTTTTAGCCATGCAATATTTTTCTTATTAGGATGAAATGACTTTTAAAGTCAGTGCAGTGTGTGCCTGAAACCTTGGACTCTGCACCTACAAATTAAAATGCTGCAACACTTCAATCACAGAACATCAGCAAGTATTGTGTTTGTAACACTGAACGTGAGATGTCTTGCTCAACTTGCTCTTGAAAGCTATAAACAACCCGTTCTCACACCGAACTAGTAAAATACGGACTTTTGGACAGTGGCTGTCAGCGTCTGAATCGTGTGTTCGTATAACGTACCGGGGAGAGCAGCAGCTACACGGGGTTTGAGGATGACGTAACACTATGAGCGACTACGGTAGCGAGTAGTATGTAAGGCCGAAATTCCACGTAGGGAGGTTGGTTGGGGTGGTGGATGAGTCAAACACCGGACTTTCACCCAGGAGACCGGGGTTCGTGACCCGCGTGTCTTTGTTTCCTAAAGTCGCTTTCTTCTTTTCCTAAACCCAACTGTCCCGTTATTCCCGCGTCAAAAGGGATAAAGTGCATTATGTGACGCTAAAGGAGACTTTTAGCGTCAATAACAATGGCAAAGGCACCTGACCAAGCTTCCGTATTTTACGAGATGGGAGTGAGAATCTGTTACTATAAAAGGGAGGTAGGAAGAAATACAGAAGCCGAGGAAAGATCAAAATAGATTGAGGCTGATGAAAGAACAGCCGAAGATTTATGACAGGAGAGCTTGCTGAGGAAAATGAAACAAGAAACAAAAACCAATGCAAGAATCAAGAGATGCCAGTGGGCTTTTGAGTGAGGGCTCTCATGTCACTGTAGTGACTGAGCAAGCAAAAGAAAACAAGGTGGGTAATAGTGTTGGGTCCACAGAAGCCTCTGGCAGGCATAATGAAAAGGTCAAGCAAGCATGATGGACGTGTTACACCAACACACGAAACATGGGCAGAGGTTAGAAAATGCAAATAAAAAAGGCTCAGGAAGAGAAGAGGAAAGTGCTTTAAAAAAAGAAATATATAAGGAGAGCATTCGATCAATAATTTTCCAAAGAATCAGTTGCTGTGTTGGAACACTGTATACAGTTATTGTAATATGTGCAGTTTTTTTGCTACTACTAAACGTTCTGAAACGGAACTAGTTAAGTTTAAGCCAAGTTCAGACCAAAGATTCACAAAACTGTTTTAGAATGTCACAGAGAAAAGTGGCAGAGGTCTGAACAGCCAATAGTGAAGTCATCTTGTGAAGTCAGTAACAAACTATAGAAATAAAATTATCCATAATTCATTTTATCTGTTACAAACTGTTAACTGGTTGAAATGGCAGACCCCGTTTTCACCTGTACAAATGTAACTGTAGCAATCATCTCACTATCACAAACGTTATCCACATTCAGATTTAGACGCAACAAATGATATATTCAGCTACAAAAAGCCTGGAAGACGGAAGTTAGAACGGAATTACAAAGAGTCGTTGCTATGGAGATGATACACCGCCTTGTCTCATCGCATTGGTGTGAACGGGCAGGTTTCAGAAAGCTGCAGACCGGTGCGTTGCAAATAGTTGCAAGTTTCAACAACAATACTAAGTTAGGGTTGGTATAGGGATCAGGGATTGGCTTAAAATGAGTCACGTAAAATAAGGACATAACGTGACTTCATGGATGTCATTGCGTCACAGTCTAGGGTCCGTAAAACTGCCCCATTATGCAGAATTTGGCTCTCTTATACTTTGTCACCTCACTTCCTTGTCTGCTCTTGCGATAATTACTAGAGCCACGAGAGGTTGCTCCCTAACAATAAACGTAATTGTCGGTCCTTATGAGCTGCTTGTTTTCTGGGTGAGGACGTGCTGGAAATCCACAATATCTTTTTAACCTTTATTAAGTTTGTCTATATAACCCTTGACTCCAAAGAACACCTTCATTTGCCAAGTGGGGTATTTACTCAGAGTAACACATACAGTACAGGCCAAAAGTTTGGACACACCTTCTCATTCAATGTGTTTCTTTATTTTCATGACTATTTACATTGTAGATTCTCACTGAAGGCATCAAAACTATGAATGAACACATATGGAATTATGTACTTAACAAAAAAGTGTGAAATAACTGAAAACATGTCTTATATTTTAGATTCTTCAAAGTAGCCACCCTTTGCTTTTTTTGATAACTCTGCAAACCCTTGGTGTTCTCTCAATGAGCTTCATGAGGTAGTCACCTGAAATGGTTTTACCTTCACAGGTGTGCTTTGTCAGGGTTAATTAGTGGAATTTGTTTCCTTATTAATAAAAAAAGCAAAGAGTGGCTACTTTGAGGAATCTAAAATATAAGACATATTTTCAGTTATTTCACACGTTTTTGTTAAGTACATAACATATGTGTTCATTCATAGTTTTGATGCCTTCAGTGAGAATCTACAATGTAAATAGTCACGAAGATAAAAAGGAAACGCATTGAATGAGAAGGTGTGTCCAAACTTTTGGCCTGTACTGTACTTTGATAGCTTATCAATAACATTGTTAGGAGAGTTAAAAAATCAAACTGTCTAACATCTTCAAAGATACACGTAAATTTAATTGATGGTCTACACAGAGAAAGATTTTATGGGTCATTGTTAGTTGCAGAGGCTCGCAGAGAAGCCAATGTGCACACCTCCAAAATCTTAACAATATGTGGAGTGGATGCATCAAGCAAGCTGATTGGTTGATCCCCCTTCTGAAAAAGAAAAAAACATTACATTAGGAATCTGCACGGTAGTAGAGATTAATGTACACATTTTCAAAAATAACTTAAATAAATCACAAAATATATAGATGATATTCCTCTATCCATGTGAACTTATGCTATATACAGATCTGTGGGTAATATGGTTAAGCTAATTGTCCTGTCTTGCCCCTTCACTTATTTCATGGAGCACATATAAGCATATAGAAAAAAGAAACATTTGGGAGACACAGATTAGGTGAAAGAGGATGGATGATGGAGTAAGACAGAAGGGCGGAGAAGCACACAGTTTTAACGAGACCCTTGACAATGACCTTTTTGTACTTCCTCCTCACATTACACAAGCCTATAATTTTCTGTCTCCAACCTTTGCTGTAAATCAATGCTGCAGACACTAATCAAGCTTCAGGTTCAGAGGATTAATTTAAAATGTGATTTGTGCTGGGGTGCCTACTGAAATTATAACTCCTGGCTTTAGCTGTCATGACATTTTCGGACCCGAACTATTTAATAGTTCTAAGAACCGCCTTTTTTATTGTGTCCGCACCGCAAGAATTAGGAACGATTGAATTTAATATGAAGAGTGTGAGGTTACACTCTGAATGCTATCACAAAGAGGGAGGCTTGGTGGGCGTTTGGAGGGCAGAAAAAGATGAGCATTTAGTAAACACACAGACATGCTGGTAATCAGGCAGCTATTGTACGAGATACCAAACCCAACAATTTGCTGTGCTTTTATGCCAGCTCATTTTGTAGTCAGTGAATGTATAAATGAACATTTGTGTTGGTGCACCTTACAAAGACCATTGGCTCAGACATTTTACGGCTGCGGTTTCATGTTTGAGTGCTCTCTTATCTCTGCCACCAGAGCCAGTCCCACAATTTCTGTGTCTGAAGCTATTGAGGAGGAGAGAGGGGGGGCAAGGTGGAGGGTGGGGGTGTGGCCTTGACCAACTGCCACTTTGCTCGTTTGAAAGCCATGATGTCTCTCTCTCATGGGTGGGCCAAATTCTCTGGGCGGGCAAAGCAGACAAAAGGGAGATAACCTTGCTCCTTATGACCTCATAAGGAGAAGATTCCAGATCGGCCCATCTGAGCTTTCATTTTCTCAAAAGGCAGAGCAGGATACCCAGGGCTCGCTTTACACCTATCACCATTTCTAGCCACTGGGGGACCATAGGCAGGCTGGGGGAGCGCATATTAATGTTAAAAAACCTCATAAAGTGAAATTTTCATGCCATGGGACCTTAACAGAGTAACGTTTTGTTTGTTTCCTGTGTAGTAGCAGTGAGTAGTAGCAGTAATGATTGAAAAATAAACAAGAAAATGTGATGCAACAAAAATGACCACAGAGAGTTACCGAAAAAAAACATTCTACAAGGACAATAGTTATTTTAGATTATTTCAAATAGCATTTTATTAAGAGTATGGATGTATGAAAGGTCTACAGAATTGAGCAATTTTACCAAAAAAAGAGGTCTTAAATTGACCACTTCAGATCTCCGTGACAGCAACATGTCAGCATGAACAAGATGTTCCTTGTCACTGAGTAACAATTGTTTTCATTCTCTTTCTTCATTTTTCAGAAATCTGCTGGATAAAGACACATTCTCCAAGTCAGATCCATGTGAGTACATCACAGAGACTGTTTTTGATTGTTTGTCTGTACTCTTCTGTCATCACCGTGCAGGTACTCTAATCCTAAAAAAAAAGAAGCTTTCTGTCCTGCTCCAATTAAGTTTTGTTTTTTCTTTTTTCTCTTCTGGTTTTTGTGGATATGTTGCCCTGTGATTTGGCCATGTCTGTTTGTTCACTGTACTGCTAAAACTCCTCATATTGATTTCCCATTTTGGAATCTGATGAATTTCTCTGATTGTATCTCCCCTTTTCTCTCTTTTTGCCCCTCATTTTCTCTTTCTTTCACAATATTTCATCTCTTCCTGTCTTTATATGGTACCTTTTCACAGTATGCGTGCTCTATACGCAAGGTGTTGAAACCAAACAGTGGAGAGAGGTGAGTGTATGCACACACACACACACACACACACACACACACACACACACACACACACACACACACACACACACACGACATCTAATAAAGTTCTTGCTGTGCTTACTGTGTTTGTCATAATTGTATGTTTGTGTATTGGGTGAGGCTCTACTTAAGACGGTCCAGGTCTTGTATTTGTCTTTTCTAAAAAAGGCCAGGGTAATATTCTCTAATTGGACACGCCTTTATTCAGTCTGAGCAGCATTATTGTCCACTCTCTCTACTTATTATCTGACTGGTCTATTTATCTATTTATTACATTGTTCTGCTGGTATAATAATAAATAAATAAATAAAAAAAAACATTTAATTATAGCGCATGAGTAAAGTGACTGAAACTGAAATCTGTCTGTAAACACTGTGAAATGTGGGGTGCCTGAGTAGCTCACGTGGTAGAGCGTGCGCCCCACGTACAGAGGCTCAGTCCTCGCCGCCCTTCGGGCCGTTCCGACCTGCGGCCCTTTGCTTCATGTCATCCCCCTCTCTCTCCCCCCTTTCGTGTGATATTCTAAAATGTTCTTATTGTCCACAAATCTAATGAAAAGACCAAAACCCACAATTAATTGATCCATAGAGCTCCATTGTTGTCCAAAAAATAAAAAACACACCAGTGTGTGAGAAAGAGAGAGAGAGAGAGAGAGAGAGAGAGAGAGAGAGAGAGAGAGAGAGAGCGAGATTGAGAGAGAGCCGGGGTCGTTGTGAAACGGTGTGCAACTGCTTTGAGATCATAGACTGTAAATATTACGTCTATGTTTGAGATATGTTTTCTCTCATTTGGTGGGTGTGTCTCTAGTTTATTGACTCAGGTCCCAGGTGATTCTCAATCAGCAGAGACGTGTCTGTAAACTCGTGGTAATAAAAAGGCAGAGTGCTCTCTCCCCGTGGGGTCGAAAATCAAGCTGTTCCACTTAGCGCTCCCCTTAGAGGCCTGGAGAACTTCCGTTGTGTAATCTGGATGCAGCATTTGTTTTCGGTTGTATTTGTTTTCGGGGATTGTGTGCTTTTCTTTTTGCATTGTTTCTGTATTTGCAGCGCGTTTTGTGTATTTGGTTGTGTTGTGTGTATTTGCAGCGCGTTTGCTAAATGCTGCGCATGTGTTGTCAAATTTATGAAGATGTTTTCTTAATTTGCATGTGTTTTCATTAAGTTGCAGTGCGTTTGCCCCTGTCGGCCACCGTAGATATGTGATACTGCGATTATCGCGAGAATCCAGCTGCCGTGCAAGGTACAAAATAAAAAATAAACCACTATCTGCTGCCTTAAATACTCGTTTCAACAACAAATCCAGGGTTGAAAATAGTCCCAAACAAATGCACAATTCACTCCTATTTGAGTAAAATTTGCTATAAACTACAGTGGTCAGCTTAGATGACTGAACTAAACTGAATATTGAGACAATATATTTGAAGGATTTACTTAAAGTCAGAAAGTACTGAGGAATTGACTGACTCATTGTTGGTTTAGGTCTTTTCATGCGATCAGTTGATAATAACAGAAATACAAAACAGTGCCACCCTTATGTTTTGAAAAGCTGAGATTGCTTTCAAAGGCAGAATCAAGGAAAAGACAGTGACAATAAAACATTGGACAAGATAAAGTAGACATTCTGCTCCTCCTGTGCAGAAGCATCATACAACCCACCCAGCTCACTGTCACCAACAGGAAAAAACTCCTCATAATCACACATGGTTATGATTTTTAAGTTTATGTTAATGCTTTGTGCATCTATGAATAATTGCAATTCTGGACTACTGTTTTTGTTCTGTGTATCTCTGCCAATTTCTCTCTGTGTGTGTATTACAGTCAAAATATATTTCTGTGCATTTATGCACATGTTCCAGTAACAGAGTAGTTACTTACTCACCCCACAATGCAAATTGTCAATGCATCGAAGTGGCCACAGATTTTTACAGACTTGTTCCACTGTGAATATATAATGTATAATGTATCATAATTTAATGGAATTCATATGTATTTATACTGCCAGATGATCCTCCTGTGTTTACTTGTTCAAAGCAGATGGCTGTGTGGGCTTTCATTCAAATATAGCTGAGGGACTGTGGAGGACTCTGTTGTGTGTGTGCGAAAATGCTTAGGCATATGTGCATAAAGCATTAGTGGTACGCATATGTAAAGATCTTCCCATCATAAAACTCTCATTCGCACTTCTCACAAAATACACTGTTTAAGTTTTCAACTAATGATTGTAAGATAGGCTGTTAATCCAATCAAGTACACAAAACATAATTAATATGACAAGCATTTCACTTGAGTTTATTTTCAATTCAAATTATGCTTAATTCTTTCAAGTTTGCTGATTTTGTTGTAAACTGTCACATCTATAATCATATCGGTAAGAGGTGGTAGGTGTTGATGCGGCTCCAGGTAACATTCCCAAACCGAACAAGCGAAGCCAAACAGGTGACTCACTAGGGACTTTTAAATAACCTTTTCTGACAGGACCCCCCTAGCGTACCGGACTGGTTAGGCTTGGGTCACATTTGATGATGATTTCCACCTCCTCCAGTATTTGTCGTGTGTCATGTTAATGCAGTTGGTGCTCTCTATGGAGCTTCTTGATTAGATAAAGAATGTCTCCTCATTTTTTTGCATTACTATGCAAGATCACATAACTATTTTCATTCTCCTGTGCAGTAAAGTGCTTCTCTCTAGATTTGGTGAGAAACTACTTTTAGGGGTGATTTTTTTTTCCTGGTCCAGAGGCTGTTTTCCATCAGAGTTCAGTATGTTCGGTGAAGTGTGACAACTGTTATGTAACTCAGGCGCAGTGTAGAAAAACGGTCTCAAACTAATATGCTGGTAGTTGAAAAACATAACTGTTCTACGAAATATTAACTGTGTACGTTATAGTGTACAATACGATAGATTTGGTGATTCATTTATGTATCAGGAAATTACTGATAGTAATGACTCTGGTATGGACTTAAGTATTCAGACAGAGTGTACAGTAGGAGATGTTTACCAGGTGCCAGGTAGGGCTGTTCTTTTGCTAAGTATTATTGACCAACACAACCTCGGTGGACTACTATGAGCAGCAAAGAGACCTGTCCTCAAACAAGTTATGTAAACATAATTGTCCTTCTACACTAGTGGCTGTCAAATAAAGGCAAAATGCCAAAAGAAATTGGAATCAAACACAGCACTGTAATCTTGTAAGTCAGTTACGCAAAAATTTTTAGCATGGTTAAAGAGTAACTTAACACCCTCTGAAAATCTTTTATTTTGCTCCAGGGGTTTAACTTCTCACCTTGCTGCAGTGATATACAGGTGCACTTCAACCCATTTATGGCCCTTTGAGAGAGTTACTGTGTGAGTACCTGTGTGTAGCTGGGGTAGCTGCTATACTACAAGAGGCTCTCTGTTGTATGTGTGTCTGTGGGGGAGTGTCAGTGCATAGCCGTAACCAGGCTGTCAATGTTAGTTTTCGTCAGCCTGAAACATCTTGTTAATCTCTGGATATAGCACAGATAGAACAGTAGGGGAATCCCGTTCACGTGCGACGTTGCCTCTCCACCAATACTCATCACGTCTATTACGTAACAGAACTTGTACTATTTTTTAGCACAAAAAGCTGTTTTTACACACAATATTATCAATCAATCAATCAACATTTATTATTATAGCACTTTACAGCAACCAGCAGGTATCCAAAGTGCTTTACATCAAGAACCACGAATAAAACAACATAAAATCCAATAAAAAGAATAAAAACATACAAAACAGTAAAATCAGAAAAGGTTACGTAGAAACAGGAAGAGGAAAGGGAATTGTCACACCACTACTATGTACTAAAAGCCATTCTAAATAAAGAAGTTTTGAGTTTAGATCTAAAAAGAGCTACATCTGTAATAGTGTGAATTATTATTATTATTATTATTATTATTATTGTTGTTGTTGTTGTTGTTGGGGAATGACCTGTGTAAACATCTGCCATATGCCAACAAGAAGGTGATTATGTGTATAGTGCAAACACATCATTTAGTGAATAACGATGCTTTGTCATTTCAAAGTTTAGGAAATTCAGAAAACAACCCCATGGATGTATTAAGAGAAATAAAGCTTCCACATTACAATCCTTCCATGGCTTCCTACTGACTCCAGACAAACACATGAATGATATAAAAATATTTTCACCAACATTGGTTGTTTAAACATTCGTAGCTTTTATTGGGCCTAAGAGTTTAAGTTCTAATATTTATGGTTTTACATGTTTTTTGTTTGTTTTTTTGTAATGATTGCATAATGGACAAACTAAATATTGAACATATGAAAAAACTATGAAAGTCCCTTTATGGACTACCAGAATCAAATGAAATGATAATGAGGTGTAAACAATAACTAAATAAAAAATAAACTTTCCTTGACTGGGTTACAGGTGCATAGTATTGGCGACCGTGACACAGGATATTAAACCTCTTTCTTTGAACCTGCAATTGTTTGCCCTCTGTCACTAACAGACAAGTTCGCAAACTCTTACTTGAAGCACTAAAATTGATAAAAAAAAATATTATCATTTTTAGCGGGGCTGAGATGAAATTTAGGGGAGCTTGAGCCCCCCTGAAAAGGGTCTAAAATCGCCACTTGGACAAAGTATTTTTGTGTACTGCAACCTGCATAGTGCAGTCACGGAAGGCTTGTATCATGTGGACACGCCAACATATTTGTTGTCATTACTTAGAATTCCTCAAGGGGGCGGCAGAAACTACACACTTATAGCTTTAAAGCGCTAACAAACTTTGGGATGTATTTTTAAAGCCACGTTTCATGGAGAGGAAGATGTGATTTTCAGCTGGTTGTTTGGCTCTTTCTCCTCCCTCAACAACTGAAGTACCCTTAACTCTCTATCATTCCTGGGGGGCTTTTCAAAATCCTGTGTGCTTCTCTCACTCTGTCGTGGGGAATCTTAAACACACCCCAGTGTTTTTCACTGAAGGCCAAAACAGAAACAAAGCTCAGTCTATACTACACATAGTTGGTCCACACTAATTCACACCATCGTCATTTACCTCTCTCTGTGAGAACACAAGACTCCAACAAGCTCATTATATCAGCACCATGCTACCGTCTGCCGAACATGATACGAGGAGAATAAAAATCCATATTGGCTAAAGAACTACAGGACATTCATATGGCACAAATGCTCAGGGCTGTTTCATGTGTGCTCCAGGGAAGAAGATAATGAAATCTTTGTTAGGTTTGGAACAAAAACCACACAAAAATAATGAAGGATTAGACTACCCTGTTGTCGCCTTTATTTTAAACCCGTCACTCAGAGTGTGTGTATATGTGTGTGTCTGATTTTTCCTGTGTCTGTGTTTTAAAGACAGGTTCACATTTCAATATCAGACACTGCAGGTCTATATGTAGACTCTACATGTGTCAGCTGCTCTGCATCTGTGTGTGTGTGTGTGGTACATGTGGAGGGTGTGGGTCAGGGACTTCAAGCCAGATATTCTCATTAGCCAGCTCCAGCAGCCCAGCAGTATCTAATGAACTCTGTGCCACGGTATTGTCTCTTCCACTCAGCAGGGAAATCACATTACGGAGCTCATCTTCGCCATCACCCGCCTCTTTACTGACATGGGCTCACAGCCTCATCAACACCTGGGGCTCTCTTGGAAAGCATGGGTGGCTCACAATATCAGCGTCCTTTTCTCTACTTTTCTCGCTTGCTGGTTAAATTTAGATGTTCAGTCAGTAAGTGAAAAATATAACCTTAAAAAACAGAGATCAAAGAGGTGTTCAACATTTTGTAACAATATAGAGGTGTCTGGTTTTGTAGCAGTTGTAGTGTCCTAATTACCCACATTGTATTGCATTAGGTGTTTTTACTGTATTGATCGAAAAGACAAAGTTAACTCACACATCCACCTACAGTACCTGCTGTCCACATGATAGAAAAACAAGATCGATTCCTACTTGCAAGTGGCTTCCTTGTCATTGATTGAAATTGTAGAGTTTGGCGGTGTTCCAATAAAACAGGGCAGGTTTGGCTCGAACACAGTTGTTGTAGTGTAGTTGTATGATGTCGGATTTTTACAATGTTATTGTACGCTGCAGGCAAGACACATAAAACAGCAATACTCTGATTCCATCTGGTGCCTGAATCACTGCTCCAGCAGTTGTAACAAAATGAATAAAGGATAAAGATAAAGATTAATTTATTGAGAATATTATGATAAATGACGAAAATGTAACAGTGATCAGTAAGAGTCACTGGACTCATGAGTTTGTTCTTTTCCTTTGTGAAATAAAAATGTAACTGAATGTTAAAGAAGTTCCCTCAACACATGCAGTTATATTTAACCTGGAAATTATGTTTTTGTGAGCAATGAAAGATGAATTACAAACCTGGTAAAAAAAAAAAGCAACTGCCCCAAAAAGCCTCAATTTCTTTGTGTGTCAATTGGTTGTACGTAATGTCAATAATGTCTGGTGGCTCTATGTCAAAATCAAGACCTTATAATTTTGGTTTATGTTGTGCTCAGATGGTTCATATTCCTAAATGATTGACACACTGAATACCTTATATATTTGGGGCTATTTGTTGGTCTCTGTGTGCACTACACTTGATGGGAACTACAAGAGGACAGAGTACATGCACAAAGCCACAGGGGCAGGAGGTGTAATAGCAGCCAAAGAAGAACTTTTTGCACAAGGGCCAACAATTTAATCCAGGGAAAACATCTTAAAATAAGCCATTCAAAATTGTGAGTAGTGACCATGAATAAGAATTGCAAAAGCATATTGATGCCTTTTCTCTGGCATATTTCCCTGCATTCAGCACTTTGCGAGTGAGAATCCAACTAATTAGGAGGCCTTAATCACTAGCTTTCTCCCCCTCTCTCCCACTCTTTTCCCACTCCCACTACTCCCCCTTCTTTTTTGTACAAACCTCCCACTCCTGCCCCCTTTTCTTTATACATCTTTAGCCATTTTTTTTACCCTCTCTGTCTCGCTCTACACATTTCCTCACCTCTTCCTTTATCTCTTCCTCTCTGTGTGGTTAATGCGTGAGTTATCCTGCTATAATTAATGTGGGAGAGGAGTGAGGATCAAGGAACCAAGAAACACACCCCTGGCTTCCTCTGCACAGCAGCAGCGTGTGAAATCACCTCCATTAATCAGGCCTCTGTAAATGTATGCGTATATGCGTCTGAGAAAGAGAAGAAAAGAGCGGAAAAAAAGTGCAAGGTGACAACAGCACTAACAGTATTTGTTTATTAAAAGTGTTCTGTTGTCTTGCTTCTCCTTTCATCATTTTCTCTCCTCACCTCCATTTGTCTTTCTCCTTCCACAGTTTGGCAGAACGGAGGTGATAGACAACACACTAAACCCAGACTTTGTTCGAAAGTACATCTTGGACTACTTTTTTGAGGAGAAGCAGAACCTTCGCTTTGACTTGTGAGTGATTTCCTTTGAAGTCGTATCAACATTGTATCTTCTCTGCTGCTCTCACCGCCCCCCAAAACGATTGCCCAATCAGATTAGCAACCCTAACTAGTAGGTATGTTAATTATTACCGTTTAACCATTAACCAATAACAAGAATTTTGACCAATTATACTATCAGTTAAACAGTTAAAAACAATATCATTAAAAATTGTTTTAACTAAAGTAAAATTACTTTTTAAAGTAATTTTAAAAAAGCTGATTAAAGAAAAAGGGGCTATACAATCTATTTCTTAACTGATAGTTAGCTTGCTAGTAGCAAGTTGCGTTTTTGAGCATGTACGTTAGTCAGACTCACAGCTGACAACCTCGCAGCTAAACTACTAGAATCGACGCGGTGGAAACAGGCTCGGACATACGTTGCATGCAAGCGGTTCCATTTTTACTGCCAAAGTGGCTGCACATTGTGGCTGTGCGACTGGTACAAGTCCACAGCTGTCCAAGGATGCTAAAAGCGTACTGGAACTCAGTTGCCTGCTTGCCGGTTAACGGTAAGGGGCGGGGCCAGACGTTATAAATATTCAGAGCTCAGCCCAAATCATAAGTAAGATAGATAGATTAGATAGGAATTTGGTGTAAACTGACAAATCTGCTTCATTTGAATGAAAATGCCATACTAATTTAGGCTGCTCTAACTTCAAATCCCCAACAATGCCAAGATAATGTGGTCCTCAACACTTTGAATTGAATATTAGGCCAACACAAGGACATTTACTCAATTATATTAGATTTATTTAGGGAATAGCATATTCGTAGTAGTAGTAGTTGTAGTAGTAGTAGTAGTAGTAGTAGTAGTATCCTAAAACAGTTGAAGATATTTTAAAAACCTAAAACATTCAGTGCTAGAGCCCCTGAAGCCTCACTTTGCCCCTGTTAACGGTTAATGATTGGTTAACAAGGGTTTGTCAGAAAAAGAAAATCTAAATTAGAATCCCTAGTAACTGTCAAGCTTTGAATTTCTCTACATAACGATGTGACATTTTGCCTGGGACACGTAGTTTAGCCTCAGTCTTTCAATCTGATATCACGTATGTAGCCATCAATTGCATATTCAAGAGAGCCTTTTTATGAAGGTTCGCATTTTAACACATGTCAGCAGGAAACATTAAAAAGTCAGCTGAAGATGGAGTTTTCCTTCAACTCATGGTGCTTTAGTATTAGCAGAAGCTTACGTTAGCTACTTACAGCTGATAAAATAGGATACTGGCAGTCATTTTAACCAACAAAATCCAGAAATGAGGAGCCTGCTTTTCACTTTTGTGTGAAATCAAAGACCAATATTTTAAAAAATGTAAAGAATTTACCAAATCTGCCAAAGTTATTGCTGTAACCTGCGAATGTGCTGTGTGAGAATTGAGTGGTTTAGCGAAACAGTCAATTGACCTCATGATTTGTTTTGTGACATGTGATTTTCATTTATGATTTCTCAGTACAAATACATCTGTTTCTGACACAAGTGGTCATCATTCTTGCAAACTGTATGTAGCGTGTTGTTGGCCAGCATGAAAGGTTAACTGCCAGCTCTTTACAGGCTGGACACACAAAGAACGCTGCCTCAGCACTTGCTGGGGTTAAGCTTTTTCATGGATACAAATAATCTTAATTTGAAATCACATAAACCACCAGCACCTGAATATGGTGACCATTAGCACAACGTGCCTTTATATCCTCTACAGCTAAGCCACCACAAAATATAAAACTAGATGCAATTTGGCAACTCTGAAGTATAGCACTTGATCTTTTATTTAAATTAATAGTAAGAGAAACTCATAATAGTGTGTGCAGCCTGAATAATCTCCAGGCAAAAAGGATCTATCGTTTCATTGAGTGTTTAATCTTGGTACATCACATATGGTCCACTTCCTTCACTTTCAAAGCTTTATATTCACATGCAAATCGGACCAGGTCCACCACTCATTATTATGGAAGAGGAAAAAAAAGGTCTTGTTGAACCCTTACCCAATTATTCTGCCCACATATAGTAACATCTGAAAAGATACTAAGATCCTGTCCTCATTTTTATCTTGGCTTGTTTTTAGCGTGTGATGTGAATTGTGTTGACTGTTTTTGATCTCTCATGAGTGCACCCACTTTTGTACATACTGTCATTTTCAATTTAGCAAATTAAAATTTTGTATTATTTTCTTTTGTCCTGTTATCCTTTTTTCCTCGGTTACTTTTAATTTAAATTCATACCCTTCCTCAATTGCCATCATACCCTTTCCCTAGACGTTTGAGACACACTATGTCCTTAAACCTACAAACAAAATGAGATAAGAGTGGTAAGAGTATTTCTTTTCTGCTCCTAGTGATGACAGATCACCAGCGTTTGTTTAAAAGCTTGCCTTTATGAGCATATTAATCAAAATGTCCCCATTTCGATAAGAGTCTCCTCTACAGTTTTTGAAGTAAAATGGCTTTGCTGTTTTTATTTTGTTTCCCTTCAGGTATGATGTTGACTCCAAAAGCCCAGACCTATCCAAACATGTGAGTGCACGTATTGTGACCTTGAACCACGGATAAATGGAGGCCAGTCTTGAGTAAAATCTGAATTATTGGCTTGAATGGCTGTGAAAATGAAAAAAAGTAAATAGTGCTTAATGGAATATGGTGTTCAAAGTGATTTGAGACTGGCCAAAGTATTTTTATCAGTGGTCTATTGGTGATGTTTTTCTGTTGACTGCTGCATGGTACCGTCTTGATGGAATAGAGCAAACCCTTTTTATTTTATTATTATTTGTATTATTGCCTGATCTCTCAGTAGAAGTATCCAAATACAAATGTTTTGTTTCTCTTTATTTTATTTGTCTCTGTTTTTAGACTTAAACAGGGGTTATCCATGCTGTAATTGTGCTATGAATATGCTAATTATATTTCTATAGATCTATGACTAAGGGTTATCTAATTTTTGTATTTGTTTTAGTAGTATTCTGCCGGCATTGTGTAATAACTTGCTATACTGTCATGTAGAAAAGCTTGGATTATGCAATGCTTTGTTAGTTTCCATTTTAAGCAATATATTACATTACATGATCATTTTTGTTTAACTAGAAAAAGATAACTTGGTTTTTATCCATAAAGCTGGAAACTATGATGACAGAAAGCATTGACAAAACTTTAAAATAATCTGTTTGGATGATTATTTGACGTATTTGGATGACTGGGTTTGCTTGTTTTCATCACTAGCTTCAATTCTACCTGTGTGCTTTGGGTTTTAGTTTTGGCACAGCATGTTGTCTTTACATTCGTACTTCGCCATCTTGAGCAATGCTAGGAGTGCTAGGTATTTGGTATAGTGTTGTGATGATGTTGTTATTGCTGTTGTCATTGTTTTCATTAATGTTGTTGCTGCTGCTGCCCAACCTTTCTGGAAGCCTGCAGAACTCAACGTAGGTCCCAGCATCTCTCTCACTTCTGACACTGCATGGCTGCTGTCTCACAATAATGATCCTTTTCTCAGGAGGAAGAATGATGTCACTGATCAAAACAAAAACTGAGAGCCAAGCCAACCCATCTGTGCAGCTCTTAACCATTGTTGCAGTCTCAAAGGGCTCCACAATGGCCACAATATGAAAATCGTCGTAAGCTTTTGTACCATGTTTTTGTAACATGATAAAGATGGGGAGATTTCCCAGGCTCTTCCTTCTAATCCTCAGTGGAATCAGTGGGCATAACAGATCAGAGACTCACTGAAATAAACACACTACAGCATGAGGTTGAATTATTTAGTTTGCACCTGTCTGTTAAGGCCAAATATTTTCCCAAATCCATGCCGATATTAGTTTAAAAAAAGAGTGTGTTGAAACGAAACAGTATGATTTTGAATCTGTCTTTGGGAGTCTAATGTACCAGACCAATGCTGGGTGATACAGAGAGACTGTGTCCAGTTGGAGACATGATTAAAACTATGTCACTCTGACTCAACTTTAATCATTTTTAAATTTAAATTTAAATAATGTAACGTTTGTTGTCATTGTTCATGGTGCTGTGAATCCCTCCATCATCTCCCTTTGTCCATTATCCTCCACAATGCATTAATCCAGTGGTTCCCAACAGGTGTGCCGCAACGTCCACTCTGTGCTTTATTTCAAAGAACCATTTCCCACATCCTAGTAGTGAGTAGAGGCACTACAACATGCATCTTTGTCTTTTTAGTAGCGAACCCTGGCTCTTAAACCTTGGCCCTCTGACCCCTTTTCCCTCATCAGGGAAAAACAAGCAAACTACCAGCCTAGCTTATTGTGTCCTCTCCTATACTACTGCAAAAATGATTTATGACAATTCCAGCTCTGAAACTAAATAAAAATGATAGTCCAGCCTTAGCAATGCAACAAGCAAGCAGCACGGAGAGAGCGAACGTCATCACCAAAACAAAGAACAGCTGATTTCTTAAGCAAAAAACGCAAATCCTCCTTACAAATGATTTCATCATCACACAAGCTGTGTTTGCACTCAGCGGAATATGGTGACTGCTAGTTGGGGTGTAAAACGCATGACAGCCAACCCATCCTACCACACAAAGCGACACACACTTCAGAACCATGGACAGTGAACAGCGATCACGGTATTTTGGAACCCACCACCACAAACGAGCAATTTTTTTAATAAATAATATTATTTGATCAGCACAGCTGCCTATTAAATTCAGTAAATTACAGTTTATTTGAAAAAAGCATCATTATGCAGAATTACAGTAAATGTGCAGAATGTTAAATGTAATTCTGCATGATGACAGTGTCCCCAAAGTCAAAGAAACATAACATATAGAAAAGACTGGAAGCGGCGGCCAGTACAAAATCAGTTGGCAGCCTATTCAATTTTAAATAACTGACCAATTATGATAGCGATGACTTGAAAACGAAGTTCATGTGTAATCGCTGGATTTGAAATACCTCTCAATGCCTTTCTTTGCCGATGAACTCCATCGTTTCATTAAAACTTAATCTTGAAAAAGCATGGATAAAAAATTTGCTAGGATGTCCTCCTCATAGCTGCGGTCCTAACGTTACTCCCGGCTTCCAACAATGCTAGCTAGCTAGCTAGTTTATCGGCGGTGCTTATGGGTGTATAGATGGTGCTAGTCTGGGATTTCTGTCGCCACAGCGGGCGGAACTTGTCATAAAGTTTGCGATAACAAAATGATTGCTCGGCCCTCTGTAAATTTAAAGCTGGACCACCAGTCACAGAGCTGAAAGCATAACATTGTCCTAGCAACTGCAGAAGTAGCAAAATCCTAGTCGACAATTCATTTAACCCTACACATTCCAACACAATCTGAATAGGCAGGTTTGAAGGGTATATTAGCTCCAAAACGGTTTGTTTATATGTTGATTGTCAAATTCTGAAATGACAAAATAAAATTATTAGAAACTGACAGTTCATCACTGCTATTGATGCTGGTCTTTAGTTGAAGTGTGTTCCCCTTTGAATATTGCTTCCCTCCTGTTGGAATAGGTAATAGGTATGTTATGCTGTGAATATCGTTTTAGTGACCTGAATAAAGATGGGTTTACATAACAAAAAATGAAAACATGAAAACACAAGCAGTTAACCGACCAGGACTTTCTGAAACAGCTGACTGTTTCCCGCAACGAAGCTGCCTTCAAGTGCAAAATCTATAAACTATCTGACGGGATACAATAATTGTGAAATATAATGTCTACTTGTGCTACATTGGGGGGGGGGGGGCAAGTTGTAATTATAATTAAGCTATTAATAATTAAGCTATGTTATTTTTAATTTTGTGAAATAAAATACACAGAATATACACAGGTGTTGTCTCCTCACAGCAAGAATCTCCTTGGATTAAATCTAGTGACATAGGCGTTGTCTAAGGGAAAATCCAGGCACCTTGGGAACCACTGCATCAAACCATGCCTACCATGCATACATTGACAACTCTGATTTCAGTTCAACAAACTTTACATTTGTTACCAAAACTGGATATGTTGCATTGTTGACCATTGTTTAGCAAAAAGAGAGCATTATTTTTGTTTTGCAGCTGAGGGCGAGCATCGAAGCGTTGCAGTTTGTTGTCTGCAAGCATTAAATAAAATTGGTTCACCTGACACCACTACAATTATTGACTTATCCAATGTTTTTTTAACCAAAGCTGTTGTACATAAAACACCATTTATTTTGGTTAAACATGTGGATGCAGAGGCTAAATTGGAAACTCTGACCTGTAAATTGAAGCAAGCAAGCTTCTTTGGCAGAAACAAATTCTGTACTTTCTCAGTTCCAGGGGTAGTATAGTTTTTAGTCTGTGTCTGACTACTCCTTCTTTCCATCCAGGACTTTTTGGGTCAGACGTTCTGTACTCTTGGGGAGATTGTGGGATCACCAGCCAGTCGACTGGAGAAACCACTGGGGTGAGTAAGAGGTTCAGGCCTAAAATACCTCACTGCCTAAATACCCCCAACTCCAAATGTGATTGAAGAACACTATACTGTGCCAAGAGGCAAGGCAGCTTTATTTATAGAGCACATTTCATCATATGCAACATCAACAATATGCAACATAGTGGTATATCATATCATATATTTATTAGGGGTGGGGGGGAAAAAATCAAAAATTGCATGTATTGTGATTTTGTTTTGCGACGATTTTTAATATTGATTCTTTTCCTTTTTACCAATGATTCACCTACATATTTGTTTATACGGTATGGCCGATGGCGACTACATCATATCCATTTCCAGCAAAACAGAGCGAAAGAAGAAAATGCAGAAAATCCATGTTGTGTTCTTCTTTAAACATGAAATAAATGTCAGACTGACTGACATGTGATGTCACATGTGATGACATGTGATGTCACATGTGATGACATGTGATGTGCAAACAATTTAAAAAGGTCTCATGATATATTGTCTCTAGAAGTGTATTATTCAATTTTTTTTGTTAAAGAAGGAAAAGAAAATTGCAATACTTAATACTGTCGAATCACAATACTTCTAGAATCGCAATAAATCAAAATCGCAATACAAATTGAATCGGCACCCATGTATCGTGAAAGAATCGAATCGAGACAAAAGCATATCGTCCCAGCCCTAATATTTATACATATACCCAATACCTACAGACATAGGCCTGAAAGAAAAACAGGAAGGTTTTGAGCTTAGCTTTAAATGTAGAAGGTTTACAGTAAGCACCTTTACCAGCTCCTGATCTTATTCTGAGTACAACCAAAAAGCCACTGTCTGAAAACTTGAGAGGTCTGATGGGGGTATAATCAGTGAGCAGGTCAGAAATATACTAGGGAGCTGAGCCATGTTGTGCCTTAAAAACCAACAAAAGGCTTTGAAAGTGGATTATCTGTTGAATGGGAAGCCAATGAAGTGATTTAAGTATTGGGAGTAATGTGAAGATGCTTTCCTGTAAGTATTCTAGCGGCTGACTGCTGTATAAGTTATAGTGTTTAGTGTATAAGTATAATATATAGTGTATACGTCTTCCTATTAACAGTTTTTGATAATCGAGTGAAAGAGAGAGGGGAGTTAAGACCAAAATACAATAACTGTTCTCAGGTACGGTTTATAAACTTTGATTGTACTGAGACAAATTGAGTTAGGGGCATAGAGAGAGGGTGAGTGAAGAAAGGAAGATGAGGAGGAGGAAGAATAGGAAATACATCAGTGATTTAGCAAGACATTGATCAGACAAAGAAGGAGAGGAAGGGAAGGGGAAACAACCCATCCTACAGATGTTTTCCTACGATAATTATTGTCATTAAAGAAAATGGTGAATCGTGAAGCAAAATTACCCAAATTACAGCTCGTCTCCTCAGCATGGACTGCTCCACAGCTCTAAGCTGGCTGAGAAAAATGTAGTCATCATCCATCATCATTATCAGTGTGGTGGGCTCTTGTGTAATTCAGGTGAAGTCATTTAAATGTAGCATTCAGTAAGATGCTGGTTCTTAGCTCTGGATGTGTTACCGTAGTGTTAAAATTAAGAGGGAATATTTGAATATGGATCTTCAACTTTGAATTGTAAAAGATGTTGTTGCCATGTTGTAGTATTGGTTAACATGTGATGGTGAAGTTGCTGTTATCCTGCCATGCTTTCGTGTGTAAGTACTGATGCCATAGCAACACAGAAAATGTAGCTAGTCCAAAAGGTAACGTCTTTGAAAGCTGCACGAATTGTAGCTCAACATTTCATCGGCACAATTCAGAAATGCACAATTGAAAATCATTTAGACAACACAATCGCTTAGACAACACAAAGCTATGCTTTCTGTACTCCAAAGCAACAAACACTTCTCTCTCCAGACTCGCGGTCCACATCGCTGTCTTCAAGCAAGACACCACGCGAGACCTCAGAACGACACTTCACCATCTTTCCATAATGTAGTCAGAGACGCAACAACTATGGAGTCAGGTTTATGTCATATCTCCCGAGACAGGCAGATACTCATCTTTGCGCACCAATTCAACAACCCAGAGGGCTGCCATAATAACACAATTTGGCAAGCGTGTAATCTCTTAGCTGCACAGTGTCTCAAAATAAAAATAAATAATTGTGCAAGAGTTCTATTTCCTTTTCTAACCATTCCATATAAATTATCAGTTTAAGAAAGCAATAGTTTGATATTAAACTTGTAATAACATCATTAAGGTTTATGCTCCCAATATTAAGGCTCAAGGCGCACTTATATTTGCAATGCTAAATTGCCCTTAAAAGGGGAATTTTGGTATTTTTCAACATGGACTCTAAATGATACATTTGCGTGTAAGTGACTAATGTGAACAAAACTCTTTGGCATTGGTCCAGGTTTAATCGAGAACGCTGTAACCCGGCAGTCACGAACCAAGGTGCAATGTCACCCTATCGGGCAAATGCGCACCGTCAATTTATGTCCACTAAATTGCTTGTTTTCTGCCACTGACAGGCTCAGATTGTTATTATTAGGTTGGTTATGACATATCTCCGGAGCACGATAAAACACGCTCACGAGCAAATTCTATTATTTCACACGCGCAGATGTTAGTCTTCGTGCACCAATTCAACAACCCAGACAAAAAATAGGGAGGGGCAAAGTATGGCACCTCATGTATAAAACTATTCAGCAAGCGCACAGAGCAGCCACCACACATGTGAGAGTGTCTGCTTTGCAAGCACTGGAGGGAAATACACGATCTTACAGGTAACTCTGCTCCCAAAGTGGATATCTGCTTTTGACACCGAAACCAAGGGAGGCACTGGCCTTGTTATGATTGGTCACTTTTCAAAACAATCGACCTCCTTAGCCTACCTTGATTGCAACATTTTCTCACTGTCCCATCGCGTAAAATACGGACGCTTGGTCATGTGCCTTTGGCGTTTGTTATTCACGCTAAAAGTCTCCTTTAGCGTCAGGACTCTTGACGTCACTTTTGACGGTCTTGGTCGGGCCTTCAGACATGCGGCACAAGAACGGGACAGTTAGATTTAGGAAAAGATCGTGGGTGGGGTTATAAAATGTACGTTTCAGTGACTCACGGGACACAAACCCCGGTCTCCTGGGTGAAAGTCCTGTGTTGTATGACCCATACACCTGTTCAACCAACCTCCTCACACGGCATTTTGGTCTTTAATACTACTCTAAGGATCGCTCCTAATACTATGTCATCTTACAGCGCGGTGGTCGCGCTGCTGCTCTTCCTGGTGCGTTCCATACATACGCTGAAGGGTGTTTTTTGCCTCGTATCTGACGCTGAGAGCCACTGCTCAGGCATCTGTGTTTTACGAGTTGGGAGTGAGAATGGGTTGTTGATTGATAGCTATCGTTACAGGAAGCACGGGGTGTACCGGAGTGTTTCTGTCTTTATTAACGATGTAGCGCAAGATAGCACCGTAAATAAAAGAATGTATAAGTGTCTCTCGTTCGTTCTGTTGTGGGGGATATGTCCAAAGCTTTTGAAATGTCCGTAAATCCTCGCGGTGTACCCATATCTCTAACATTAACATTTGAGCTAGCCTTAGCTAACTTTACTAATGTTGTTAGTCTAGCCATCCAGTCGGACTAATCCATAACAGAAACTTAGAGCCAACTAAATAATAAATATATTATTTTTGGCATGTTTAACTTATTAGTAGAACACGATCACACATTACATTATACTCCATGTCACGGAACATTAACCAGGCATATACTGTATGTATGACATATTATTTATTATTCACCATAAATATTTTGAATGAGTAAACGGTTGATATCACTGTGGCATACGAGAATGTATATGGAATGGTTAGAAAAGGAAATAGAACGCTTGCACAATTATTTATTTTTATTTTGAGTCACTCTGCAGCTAAGAGATTCCACAACTGTTTGCCAAATTTTATTATTATGGCAGCCCTCCATCTTTATTTAAAGGCTGCAAAAAAAAAATCAACAGTCACCAAACTAACAACCCTGGATGTAGCATACATCATCTATTTGTTTCACATGGTATTCATTTTATGGCTGTCAATGACTGATCATACAATGTAATGTCTTTCATAAATCAGATATTGGGATCAGTTCCATTCTGTGATTTTGGTCAATATGTATAACAGTTTCAAATTCAAACACTGTCAGATATTAACCTCCAGTGTGATTAAGTTCAGGACTTGAGGTTTATGTGAACTTGAATAAAAGTGTAGATCAGCAACTTTTTAAGTTGTACTGAAGAGGTTGTGTAGCAGCTTTGTTCTGGGGAGCGTCAATGAGGTGAAGAAGCAACCAGGAACACACAGCAGCCAATTGAGTGCCGTTGCACATGCACACACAAACACACACACACACACACGCACACGCACACGCACACGCACACGCACACGCACACACACACACACATACACACACAGTAGATATGCTACCCAGTATTTTCATGTTTTCAGTGATTTATATTTCTTTGCTTAGAAATGTCAAGAGATTTGTCTGAGCTGTGCTGCTGAGCCAATGGGAGAATGGTTTACAGCATTTTGTTTTTAACCTGCACAACAAGACACATTACATGTAATACATGTTTGTCTAAGTGGTGAGTGAATGGATCTTTCATAGCGTTAGGCTGTTGACTGTGTCTCTGACTTTCCCCCTCTTAAATGTATGCATTATATCACATGTGCACAACAACCTTGACTTGAGATAATCTTATTCCCTTCATATTTTTCTTGGCCTCTAAGCATATACTGTACACACACACACACACACACACACACACACACACACACACACACACACACACACACACACACACACACACACACACACACACACACACTTAAGTAATTGATTTCATAAATCCTGTTACTTGGTTAAATGGCATATGAATGCATAAGTGTATCTTATTCATTTTTCCTGCTCTCTTTCAATTGCTCATTGTAATGGCTTTAATCTTCCTGAAATGAATGCTCATTTAATAAGGCAGCAGTCATTGTGATTTTCAGTATGGAAAAAAGGCTCCTGAAGGAAAAGAAAGAATGAGAGAGATAGAGAGGAAGTGACATCAATGTCTATCAGGAGAGTGATTGTGTTTGTAGGCACATAGACATCAAGACAGAGACAAAAACACAGACGATGATGAGGACACTCAAAAGAACCTACAGAGACAGAAACACAGACGATGATGAGGACATACAAAACAACCCATAATTGCTAGTCTAGATTGTACACAGAAGCACAGCAAAAGGAAATAGCACAAAAGAAGCAGTAGAAGTGAAGAAGCAAAATACACTAGACACTATGAATGAATATGAATGTAAGTAAACATTGCACGAGGTATTCAAACATGGGTCCTATTCTAACTGACACATGAATGACAAAAAAATGATGTGTTGGCATGACTTAGTGACAGAGAGAGAGAGAGAGAGAAAGAGAGAGAGAGAGAGAGAGAGAGAGAGAGAGAGAGAGAGAGAGAGAGAGAGAGAGAGAGAGAGAGAGAGAGAGAGAGAGAGCAGCTGTGGTTGAGCAAGCTAGAACTTAAATAGTTATTTTCTGATTGTTTCACGGCAGTTACATTCTAAAGCAAAAATAGAGTTGGGTCAATTTCTGGTTTCACCAGTCCAGTGGACAAGGCTAAACCAGTTTGATTTCATGCTAACCGGCTGAAACGGTATTTGTCATTATGGCACCTTCTGGCCAATTTATAAGTAGCCTACATTAGCAAGAGGAAGCAGTGTTGGGCATTAGCAATACTAGTTTAACTACTTCTCAGGAGAGTTGCAGTTTCTGAATCAAATAGCTTTTCACTAGCTTAGCTCTTTTATTGTTCAAGTAGTGTTGTAGCTCCACATGAGCGACATTTCCCCGAGCATTCTGAAGCTCAAGGGAAGCCGAGCTTTTTGCTGTGGTCTAAAATAAAACTGGTGAGGATTACTGATGCCACAGGCTAACACGGATATGTCGTGTACATGGATATATGAAAAAATAGCTCTGATTTAGTAAACAGTTAGCACGTTGCTGTAGTTTAGCTTGCTACATTTATTTGGGGGCTATTGTTAGCTTCAGTGTAAGGTTATAGCTTCATTTAACGTGGAGTAACTGGTAGCTTAGCTCTCTACACTTTCCAAGTAGATTGCCTTGGTAAAAAGCAATATGACATGTAATTAACATAATTTTATGTTTGTTTATAAATAAACTAACAGAGCCGCTAGTCTCTGGCGGTTTTACAAAACTTTACTGCTGAGCCAAGCAGCGTGATGTGGACATTACATTTCAGCAGCGGTAGGAGAGGGAACGGTGCATTTTGCAGTTTTTTTTTACTAGAATGTTTGTGTGTGTTTTTGGTGTGACAAGATGATATATGACAGTTATCCTCAAAGAAAACTAAAACTGCACTGCATATATGGAAACATTTTGGATTTCAAGCCGAGGAAAGAGGTGAGCTGAGAAAGACGAGGCAAAGTGTAAACACTAAACCAAAAAGGCTTCTTGTCACTACAGGTAAAAACTCATGGCTTGGAGGTGCACCACCATGTAGACTGGAGTCACTAAACTGTCACTATGGGCACTCTCATCAGTCTCACTCGGGAGTGGCTAAGAAAAGTGGGACACTTAGTGGTAGATTTTGGTATAACAGTCCGGTCCGGTGTTTGGCTTGATATCAACCGGTTTGAACATTTTTACACCGGCCCAAGCCTAAGCACAAATATACACACCCACACCTCTCCACAAACCTGCGGGAAGGTGCCGGATTTTGTGTGAATGCAGAGATCCTGTCACTGCATGTGTGTGCAGCCCAAACAATTTCATCCACTATTTGCCCACAAGCATAATGCCTGTAATGAACAGGTAACACTGGGAAACAGTGCGTTAATACAGATGTAGTTTGTAGAATTTCAACAACAGATAACATTTAAATGTTTCTGTTTATGCACAACTCCTACTGAAAGACAACAGAACCTTAACTTATTCATGGAAAATATATTTCAATGTCCAAGCAGAAAAACCACAGGTGTAATTAATAATCAACACAAGTATGGAATGTGGAATGGCAGCTGGAAAAGGTGCCAGTTTGCCTCCTGGGCATTGCCGTGGTTCCCTTGAGCAAGGCACCGAACCCCCCAAACTGCTCCAGGAGCGCTGTACCATGGTTGACCCTGCCCTACGCCCTGAATTATATGTGCTGTGTGTGTAAAGAGGCTTAGATCCATTTCAACTGCCAATTACATGTACCTTGTTGCCCCTGCGGATTGACAAATAGTAAAAGTATCATTAAAAGTATTATTAAAACCGGAAATCGAGCCAACTTTAGTACCTGCACCTGTGTCAAAATGTCTGCCATGAAAATCATAGAAATGTTAGCAAACCTCCAGTACACAGTGTTTTTTTTAATGATAATAAGATGCACCTTTTTCTAATTTACAGAGATGTGTTCATAATGTAATGCAACACGTGACTTATCCACTACCTAAAATGTTAATCAACCTAATTCATACTGTGTGTGTGTGTGTGTGTATATGTGTGTGTGTGTGTGTGTGTGTGTGTGTGTGTGTGTGTGTGTGTGTGTGTGTGATAGAGAGAAAGAAACAGAGTGCTTCCGCCAAACAAGACATTTGTTTCATCTGAACATCAAAGGCGCTCTGCTCTTTTGTGATTGCTTCAGATTGTACAGTCCTCTCTTGCCACAGGCCTCAAATGCATATTTTTGAGATTACATCGAAAAACAATTTAAATTTATAGTAAAGTGACAAAGCTAGCTGCACAATACCATTTGTTTCCTTTGCTCATTAATATTATTATAAATTAATATTTTGGAAAATGTGGAAAAGGTACACAACACACATGCTGGTATTTATAATAACAGAACATGCAGTGAAAATGTGCGCAACATACTCATACTTCATAAGTATAATAGAAAAGGTGTAGTGTAATATGCAAAATTATTCTTTTTCATTGTTAGCAAGTTGCACTGTGCGTGTCAGATTTTTTTACAGTCTTCAAACATATCTAAATCATACGCAAATATAATATATAATCAGTGTTGGGCAAGTTACTTCCAAAATGTACTGTAATACATTATAGATTACTAGTTACTGTCATTTAAGAGTGATTAGTTATATTACAATATTACTGTCTCTGTAATACTACGTACATAATTACTGCTCCTAAATGTTTCACTGAAATTTTTTTTTTCATTTTAAAAAAGGTACCTATTTATGCATTATAACTTTTCTTTTTAACTGGATATTGTGCTCACTCATTTGTAATGTGTGCCAGTTGAATTTGTAACAATGTTTATGCTGCCCTCATGGCCAGGTCACTCTAGATTTTGATCTCAATGATTTTACCTGGTTAAATAAAGGATACATATAATAGCCACAGCTGCAAGTATGGGTGGTATGGAGTTGTTTTGAGGCCTTTGCCAATCAACACACACATTGGGTGAACATGAGTTCAATATTACATTAGTATTATATTATTTATTACATTATGATATTTGAACTCAACTGCCAAACAACTACAACCCACCCTTCAGAATCTCCAACCCCCAGATTTGTGGATGCCACAGCAACCACTTCAGCTAGTGTCTCTGCTGACTAAACAAAATGTGTGTGTGTGTGTGTGTGTGTGTGTGTGTGTGTGTGTGTGTGTGTGTTTGTCGGAAACGTAAAGAGAGAAAACCATTTCCCTGCATTTAGAGTAGCACAGTACCTCACTGTGAGAGGGAAATATGGCCTATTATATTACTATAAGCAGTACGACTTGGAATTACCCAAACATTCCACTAGCTAATTAACCATGCTACTGTTGTTCCATTCTAGTATGACTGTAAACAAAATGTTTACACAAGTGAAAATTAATTGTGGAAAAAAAAAGCCTGTCATTGCAGGGAACAGCTTATTTGCCAGTCAATTGCAGGTTTGCTGATAACGGTGGAGAAAAGGTCTGAATGCAAACAGTTTGATTACCAGCTAATTCGCTGCTTAATTTAAATCCATGGTTATTGCTTTACAAGAAGTGACAAATAGCAGCACTGTGCTACCCTGTACGCATTAAAACATTATTTAGCCATTTCCCTATTTTTATTATTTATGATTTATTCCGTGTTTATGCTCTCACAGCGATATTGCTCCAGGCAGCTGCGTCTTTAGCGGAGAGTTTAATTAGTAATTCACAAAACATCTGACATCCACAGGTCATGGACACAGCAACAGGCACTACCTTTGCAAAGCTTATAGTAATACATTTTTGTTCAGACTCAGGCAAAGAAGTGTTGATTCAACTGTTGACAGAATTTCGTGGTCTCCTTACTTTTCATGTGCCAGCAGTGGGTCACAATTGTAGTCGGTGAAATATCTCAAAATCTACTAGATGGATTTGCCACAAAACTTTGTATATACATTCATTGTTCCTGTTGGATGGATTACTTTGACATTTGATACAAACATTCATGTCCTCCCTAGGATAAATTGTAATAACTTTAGTCATCCCCAAACTTTCTATGGTGCCATTATCAGGTCTAAATTTTAATGTCCAATATTTGGGATTGTGACCAAGTACCTGAAAAACTGACTACATTCCCATCAGTCTCATCTGTACAGTACTTTGTGCATAGTGCTAATTAGCAAATGTTAGCAGGCCAACACACTAAACTAAGATGGTGAACACGGTCAACATAATACCTGCAAAACATCAGCATGTTAGCATGGAGCATTTTACAGTACCTCCAAGCAACCTGGTCCAGAGCCTGCAAATAACATGTGCTTTGTCTAGCCTTACATTTTCTAATGTCACACTTTGAAGCTATGGTAAACACTTACATTTCAACACTTCAAAACTACTATTACATCTTTTCCCTTCAATTGCCCATACCTACTTTGAACCATACTTCATATACAGTTTAAAAGAGCTCTACATCGTGCCTAAAAGAACCCAACAATCAAAAGTCAGCATCAAAACACATGATGCAAATACAGTACACAAACAATCAAACATTAACACAAGGATTGAATAAAAAAAGACAAGAGAAAACGGCACAATGCAAATAACATCACATGTTGGAAAGACATAACAAACCTACTTGTCACACCAACCACAAACCCAAAGACAAGAAACAACTATAAACATATTATGAGTGGAAATTCATGAAACCTTGGGCAGAGCAATTCTAAGAGGGAGAATATTGTGTTTTTTTTTATTGCTTTTGTTTATTCAGGGTTGTTCCGACTGTGTACCCATTTTTTTTTTCCTGCAAGGCACTCACTGCACCTGCACAGTTAGCATCCAGGAGCTGACCATAAAACACCCCACTTTTCATCTGAAGCCCTTAGAGCAGCTCAACTGCAGCAGATGGGGGTTAAATGGCTCACTCAGGGGCACACTGATGAACAACAAGCAGCTAGTGGAGAATAGTAGTAATTCACTTCAGTTTTTCCACACAGGATTACTCAAACTCAAAACATCCAGACTGCATGTTTGCTTTTCAGTAACCTTCAAGCTGCTACAATCTACTGCGGTGTACCATGGTTGTAGCTTTTTATATTGTGTCCGTATTCCATTGAAAGGCACTGTTTCCGCTATATACAGTACATTTAGCAGCGGCGGTCCGCTGATGTTGCTAAACTGTATATAAAATGAGCAGAGACGTTAAATCACCTGTTTCACGCAACAGTTTCCTAACTCCAAAAACACACTGGACGCAGAAACTTGCAAAGCACCGTGATTTGCAGCAAAGCGCCGGGATTTGGAGCAAAGTGCCGGGGATTTGGAGCAAAGCGCCGGGATTTGGACCTTTTTTTATTTCAGCGCACGTTATAAAATCTGTCAGTTCATACCAGCTGCGATCAGGAACGTAGCGGCCACACCGGCCCGCACACTGCGATCGTCTCCTCTTGAATGTGTCGAGCCCGGTAGGTAATCATACACAGGAAGGCCACAGCGCAGCCAGATAGGTTACAAAATAAAACAAATTTCAAAATAAAACACCCAGCTTTATGATGACTTTGGCTGTCTTGACTTCTCAGCTGTGTCTAGAACGAAACAGGCCGGATCTACACGCTGTATTCACTTAGGAAACTATCACTACTGAAACAAAACCTAGCAGAAACACAGAAATGGTATTGCAGTAATCAGCACTTATTGGCTATGTTTTATCCATGTGACACTACTGGTTCAGACAATGGATTATGTAACCCGAAGGGCCATTGCAGTGTATGATTGCTGTGTTGCACTATTTAGACTGAATAAAAAAGAATAGTGTACAGATGTGGACACCATGTTACTAGGAACCATGGAGGAGAGGGCAATGCAAGGAGGTTGAATTAGTACTACAAAGAAAGAAATGAGAGTAGAGAAGAGGAAAGTGGCACCATGATTAACAGCACAGAAAATACATCAGAAAGATGTTGAGGGGGCGACAAGGAGGAGGACAAGGTGTGTTTGATCATGCTTGGCCTTTTACCATTTCAATATTCCCTGAATGTCAGTGTTTATTTCTAGAGCACAGTAGCGAAATCGAAGGAAATTATTTGTGAATGTGAATAGAGGCATGTGTGCAGAGGCGGGATATCCAGCTGGCTATGATGACAAACCAATTCTGACACCATAGCCTCCATGTCTCCAACAGTTGGCCTTAGGCGCTCCTGGATGAAGTGATGGATACTGTAAGATCTGCAACCACAAGAACCCTTAAGATGGGATATTATTCTATTAATAGTGTTATGGGAATACCACTGTCAGATTTTATATAGTTAACTGTAATAGATAGCTCAGTGTTGCTATGCTTTCAGAAATTCGCCCTCTAAGAGCTGTTGCTATTGGGTTTATCCCAATAATAGAAAACTCAACAGCAATGTATCTTTCCAGAAATATTGACCCGGTTTCTCCTAAATCACAGACCTCTCTGGCAACAGTTTTCATTTGGATTATTTCTTTGGTAGAAAGTAGCTCCAGTAGAAACCCAACTGCAAATGTCAAATGTAATTTCTTAATACTTCTCAATACTTGTTTTGGGCACAAGTTCATCATTGTCTCCATTGGTTGGGGGCAAAAAAAAATCAGAGGTGGATATCTCAAAAACTCATGAAACCAACATTATTTGCATTTGATGTAAGCTTGAGTCCAGACACATTTGAGTTCAAGATTAGTTCTATATACTATAAGAACTTCCTTTTAACATTCTTAGTGCAAATATGACAAGCAAACAAGCCTTGCCTAAATCCCAGTCTTGACTGCATTGGATGCAATACTCTCAGTGGCCACTTAATTAGATACACCTGCACAACATAATGCAATATAATAAGACTAAAGTCTACTTTTATGATAATGTTCAGTTTTTTTTCACACAGTCATACAGGTGATGTTGTTGTACTGGACTCTATTATATTAAAAGATATTACTAATATACTGTCTCCTTCATGTAGGTAAACGGGAAGGAAATTAAAACATTATCATTATCTTTTACACATTTCGGACATTTCAACTGAAAATTAATCACGTTGAGCTTCGTAAAGATAGATGTCATTGCAGGGCTGTTGTATTGGATTGTATTAGATTTTAAAGATAAAGCCACTCAGATGCCAGCATGTTTTCATTACTAAATTAATTAATTTCCAATAGATGTCAATTAATAAACAGTGCATGCCTCCATTCCCTTGTATAGATGTACTGCAATGTAATAAATACATTTAAAATTTGAAGGCATTTTTAGAAAGCACTAGCCAATCCAACCTTTATAAAACAGATGCATGAGTGTACTCAGGGCTGGGAATGCTGCCATGGCAGGGTAAGTGTAATAAAATAAAATGCTTTCAACATTTATCATCATTATTTTCAGTTCTCAGTAATATTTTTCCAACCTCACTTTCTGTAAAAAACACAAGGTAATTAGGTCTGACGTTTCTGTGGGTTTCACAGCATTTTTCTTCCAAACTCTTCAATCCCACAATATTTTCCTCACCTTTTTATTAAAAGTGAGATATCATAAATCACCTATGAAATTTCAGAACAAAAACACAAGCAAGTATCACATATTTTTAGTGCTGAATTGTGGGCTGCTCATATAATTGTGAAATGCGCAACATGCTTATCTCCTGGAAAGCGGAGCGGAGGCTGCAAATATGGCCTTAAGCCATGCCTCAGTACCCCAATGTAGTGTTGCCGCGTGTGTTGGAGATGTGTTTGAGCTCATCAGAGAAGGTGAGTAACACAATAACGTCTTTATGGGATTTCAAATTACCATAAGCAATGTTTTGTGAAAGACAGCAAGAGAAGATGCATCAGGACCTGTCCTTTCATATTAAAACAGTATATAATATGCTACATGCTTGGGATATTTACACTGAATTTGCATTTGATAAGGAGATTTTTTATTTTTCTGTCATGACCCTGATCCCTGATGGATCCTTTTACTTCTGAAATAATTTTCATTATAGCCAGAGCTGGATCCTCTCCTGCGTGCCCTCTTAACTCAGACTAAGGCCGGTTACACACTGGATGCGTCGCGCGAGCATGTCAGCTGCGTGGCGTGTCCGTTTATATTTCGGCTCCCATGTTAACAGGTTAGAGCTTACACACTGCCTGCGTGACACGCGCGTCTCAGGCACAGCTTGAGCCGCGCCGAAAACACGTGCCAGCCTGCTAGAAATAGAACCAACGCCTATTTTTCACGTGACACGCAACCGTGTTGGAAGCGTTTCTAGGCAAAATAGATTAGGAAAAGATGTTTATATGTTGTTTAGACACGAATACATATTAATAAATGACATGTTGGAGTTTGAAAGTCTCTAGGTTTTGATATAAATGCAGATATAAATGTAATAAAAAAAACTATTTTCTAATATTGCACCTGTCAATACAGAACGAAATATTCTGTAGCCTATTTTGCCGTCAATACTGTCGACGTTGTCTTTGCTGTAATCAAATCAGCATATATTTATATATAACATGGTATATAATTTTATCAATGGAAAACATACATGTGTCCAGACAAGGCTAGCAGCAGCAGCACCGCATCAGACACGTTTCTGGTGTGTAAAGAGACATAGAAAAATCCACGCAGCTGACACGCAACAGAAACGCCACGCTCACGTCACGCAGGCAGTGTTTAACCGGCCTTAATTTTAACTTAGAGCTTGGGCTCAAGATCCACTTACACTAGTAAGAATACTGGATTCTACTGGCTTTCTTCCCAGCTTAACACAATTGATTAATGCATTCTCAAAGGGTACATTGCCACTGTAATATTCAGTCCAGACCTACAGTAGAAGCTGTGAGTTTCTGACACTTCTTGTGCTTTTTCTGTCTGTGGGGGAAATGCCTGTCAGCAAAACACTGCTGCATTATCCATACAGATGTAGTAATACACACTGACACCTGTTGTGAGTCATCCAGCTCAATCATACTCCTCAACTATTAGTGTGCCTTGCTCGAGAGCAGCTCAGTGATAGCTAGTGGGGAGGGGGGGATTTTCATTCACCTTATCTGTTCAAACGTCTCCAGCAGGTTTGCAAATAGAACAATTGGATTCTCTTTGAAGGCCAGTTGTTTCTGTCTGACTGCTTCTGATTTCTTTATACTCATCTTTTCCTATTTCTGCTTCTCATCTCTGCTCTCTCTATTCCTCCCGCACCTTACCTGTCATAAAACCACACATCACCTTCTGTTGGTATGGCTACCAGCTATTTCTAAACCCCACTTTGAATTAGCCATGCTCCACTGTGCCTCATCATTACTATCAGAAATGCAAATGCACACAAATACAGGCCCTGACAAAATGCCTGGTGTAACAGCTCCAGTTGCTGTTTACTTTGGTGACGTTTTTGTGTGATAAGGTTCTCGTATGTTTTTGGCTGTTCTGGAAAAAAAAAGTGACATTTTGTTCCGTTTATGAGAAGTTTTCAGCTTTTTGAATACTGGATTTTATTTTGTTGGCTGCCTGTGTGGTTAAATTATTAGCTTCTAACAGGTGTGGTTTTAAATATGAGATAGCTGGGTTAATGCGAGTCATATGCTTTAAAGGAATATTTCACTGCTGGAAAGATGAATATGTATTTAAATTGGGTCATTTATGTAGTAGAAATGTAGCCTGACAAGCCAGAACCACATCAAGATGTAGGGTCTGCGAACTCACCATTGACAGGGCTCAATCCGAGGGGCGGGATAAACGGTTGTCTTTCAAATTCCCTCTGCACGCAATAGGATAGCGCTACAACCAGTTGATAGATTAAACTTTTGCCGGTCGGCAAAACTCCGAACACATCTTCCTTTTTTAAGAATGATTTCTGTGCCGTTCTTTGTTCTTTTCTCAAAGAAAAGCTTAACTCCAAGACTGCTGTTCCCAGCAGCAGCAGCCATAAGCCCGCCCACCGACTCTATACACGATGTGATTGGCCTGACAAGAGTTTGGTTTTTCCAGCTCGCAAGTTAACGGAGAGTGCCTACCCCCCCTCCGGCTGCAAATTAAATTTGCTGCTGCTAGGGTGCGTCTAGATTTCTAGGCTAGTACAAATGTGAAATCATTTTAGAAGTTGGTGCCTTCTAGACCGAGAAAAGCCAGAAAATGTAGTTTTGGCTCATGTGGATGAAAGACAACAACTCCCAAAATGCACTTGCTTCGCTTCCCGACAGAGCCCAAGCCATGCAACCAGGTTACAGAGTGCAGTCAAGTCAAGTGGGTTTTTCATTTCAACCATATACACTGCATATAGTGAAAAGATAAACATTTCACCGTGGCTCAAGTGGTGTTACATATTTAAAATATATAATAACAACATTTCATAAAAACAAAATTATATAAAAACGAAATACGAGACATTTAGTGCACACACATTATAGACTATAAATAAAGTGCAAAGTAGAACATTTAAGACAGACAAGGGACAGGACAGGCAACAGACAACAAAAGACAGGGCATAAGTAGACTTGTAATGGAGCACGGATTGTTATAAGTTAGGTTCACCGTTAGGTGAAGTTAGAATATAAGAACTTTCTTGAGAATTGCGTGGTTAAAATCACTAGCAACAATAAATAGTCCATCCGGATGTGCGCTTTGGAGCTCACGGATAGCTCCGTAATCTTCAGCTAACGCGTTGGTAGCATTAGCGCTTGGTTGGATGTAAACACAGAGTATACGTCTGGCATGACCAGATGTTTTATAAATATCTTAAATAACACAAAACAACTATATGGTGGTAGGTAATACATCTGATTTCATATACTGCTGTAGTAAAAAAAATATTTCCTGGCTGACGATGCGAGCAGCAGGACGTAAAAAACGAAAATGACTGTTGCTAGTCTGGACATCTTACCGTGCCAAGGTTACAATAAGGGTTTCCTAAATGCCACATTTGATGTCAGCTTACTTTGTGTAGATTTGGACTTACATTTATTCCACTCTGTTTAAACGGCAAAGTGGAGGAAGACTAGTGATGAGTCCATAGCAACCAGTTTTTGTGTTGAATGTTACCCAGAGTGCCTTGCTGAATGGTCTCAATATTTTATAGTTTTATTTCATGTGAATACTAGTTTACTAGAGGAGTATTTGAAATAATGCAGTAATGCAGGAAGTGTGCATTTAGTTTCCATGCTTATTGTGTTTCCACAACAATGTTAGTGAATAAATGTACTGAAATGGCCACCACACCATAACAGAGGAGTGTGATGCGTCAGATGAGAATGGAGAGGTTTAGTCATGTATGTCATGGCTGTAAAAAAACTATGGGAATCTGTATATTTTTGCCAAGTGCAAACCATTACAGAAGGTATTGATAAATTGTTAGGGGAGGGTCATGCCTTTTTTCCAAATCGTTTTGGAGGGTCATAGAAATTATTTTACTGGCGAGGGGAGGATCATGTCTATTTTGGCTAAACGTCTCAAAACTCCGGTGGCCCCTTAAATAAATTAAGCAGCATCTGGTTAAGCAGTTTCGTTGAAGTTGAACGTAGTCCAGTTTGTTGTCTAATGAGCGGACATTAGCAAGCAGGATGGATGGGACAGGTGTCCAGCTAGCATTAGCTTTGCACCTAGCTCGAACTCCTGCCCTCGTTCCGCGTTTCCGTTTTCTCGCACACCGCTTTTGATGTCCCCTTCCCTTGCTAGAGGCATCAAGCATCACCACAGGCTGAGGTGCTGGTCTGCGTAGCAGGCAAAACTTGCGTAGTGTGTCAAGTATTCCGCCTGTAATAAAGTTTCCTGCATATTCTCCAATCTGTACCAATGTATCCCGCTGGTACACGTGCGGTAGTTTGAATGCACATAATTGCAAGGTTGCTGCTGAAAAGAGAGAACCTGTTAGCTTAGATTCAAGATGGCTGACACTTGACTCACATTGGGTAGTGACAGTCCCCACATGGGCGGGTTGAAAACATGCAGAACTAGCTGGCTGTAGTCTATAGCATCTGGCTGAGAAAGCCTCCAATGATGCAAAATGACGATTTTTGCATTATCAGAGGTCATTCCAAAATACTACCGGGTTTCTACTGATACAAAGCTTAATGCTAATCGGCGAAGTATCCCTTTAAGACTATTGCTACCACTGTGACTGAGCCTAGTTTGCCGCAAGTCATAATGAAGAATTTTACTTTCACTGCCTAAATTAAAATGGATTGCACCACACAAAAAAGTTGTTACATATTAGTTATTAGAAAATATTTACAACTTACTGCCACGTGTAACTGTTATGATTGTCAAAACTAGCTTGCCTTTATGACCCGTTTATCCTTAAAGTGCCCATATTACAGACTGATCTCATAAAGTGGCATATGTATGACTTGCCAATTCATAAGCCATTTTGGCGTGTTATCAAGATGCATAATCGCGTTTTAGCGTGTTTATCAACGCAATCCGCCCGCCATTGACCTACTTTACGAGTGAATTTTCACCGTAGCGAGTAGTATAAAGGGACGTAAGTCCACGGAGGGAGGTTGGTTGGAGTGGTGGATGGGTAAAACACAGGACTTTCACCCAGGAGAGCTGGGATCATGTCCCATGTGTGGCGAGTTTCAGCCATTTTTCCTTCTTTTTTTAAGCCTTCACCCATGTTTCTTTCCTAAACCCAACCGTTTATTGTTTTCCTAAGCGTGTTTTTGTCGCTTTTTTGTGTTACTAAAGCCTTTCCCAGTGTTCTTTTCCTAAACCCAAGCTTTTTTTTTTTTTTTTTTTTTTTATGCGCGTGTGATGTTCTCGCGATAGTACGTCACGTTCTCGCGATAAAACGCAACGTGGCAATGCCACGTGGTGTGTATGTTTACATCTGCTGTATACACATGGATAGCTCAAAATGCGTACAGATAACATGCCATTTGGCTTTAGGAAAGTGGCGTGTATGTTTACACAAAGTCATGATGCCATGTTGCATATTATGAAAAAATCACTTTTTCTGGGATTTGGCTTGTTATTTTGTGTCTCTTTTTGAAAATTAAACCATGTAAACCTATCCTGGTACAACCTCTAAATACTTATTATCAACATGAAATGAGCATAATATGGGCACTTTAAGAAAGACGTAACTTGGAATTCCAAGGACTTTTCATGGACCCTTCTGGCAGAGTGCCATGGGCCCCTGGTGATTCACTTTGAAAATCACTGCTAAAAAGCTAAATTCACATATGAACACACACTATTGACTCCCTGTTACCAGACAGAGTAGACAACATATAGAGACAACTCAAAGTAGGAATACAAGATAAGCAAATGTTGTTGTGGACAATACAAATTGTCTAAAGACACACACACACACACACACACACACACACACACACACACACACACACACACACACACACACACACACACACACACACACCTTTGTTTTCCTCCTCTGGCATGGTGTGCTAATGGAGGTCTGGAACAGTGGACTGATAAAGCTGTCATACCACCTCCCTCTCTGCTTTTTTCCCCTCTAACACAGAGTGATAAATCAAATCTCTGCAATGGCATCACTTCCACAAAGAGACTTCTGTCTGCTAACACAGACGTACGTATGCATGCACACACACACACACACACACACACACACACACACACACACACACACACACACACACACACACACACACACACACACACACACACATATATACAGTACAGGCCAAAAGTTTGGACACACCTTTTCATTCAATGCGTTTCCTTTTTATTTTCATGACTATTTACATTGTAGATTCTCACTGAAGGCATCAAAACTATGAATGAACACATATGGAATTATGTACTTAACAAAAAAGTGTGAAATAACTGAAAACATGTCTTTTATTTTAGATTCCTCAAAGTAGCCACCCTTTGCTTTTTTATTAATAAGGGAAAAAATGCCACTAATTAACCCTGACAAAGCACACCTGTGAAGTGAAAACCATTTCAGGTGACTACCTCATGAAGCTCATTGAGAGAACACCAAGGGTTTGCAGAGTTATCAAAAAAGCAAAGGGTGACTACTTTGAAGAATCTAAAATATAAGACATGTTTTCAGTTATTTTACACTTTTTTGTTAAGTAAATAATTCCATATGTGTTCATTCATAGTTTTGATGCCTTCAGTGAGAATCTACAATGTAAATAGTCATGAAAATAAAGAAACACATTAAATGAGAAGGTGTGTCCAAACCTTTGGCCTGTACTGTACATATCACACACATCACAGACAAATGCATTAGATCTGTGTGTGTCTGTGCTATGAGAGTGGCTTTGAAACACAATCCCATCACCTGTCCCTCTCCATTGTATTGTTATGTATCTTCATTATTACACACATACACACGCACACACGCACGCACGCACGCTCGCACGCACACACACACACACACACACACACACACACACACACACACACCCTCTTAGATTAGACTACATTCCACTGGATCCAGTGGCAGTGCTTTGCTCACTCTCTGGGGAAGACTTCATTGGTGGCCTGGGTCTCTGTCACAAGAGTAATGTCTGTTCAGGGAATAACTGTACTGCAGTAGCAGGTTTCCTTCGAGACAAAGATCATACAGTAAATATGAGGTATAAGACTTTATTTCCTTGGGGGGATTTTGGTGGTCAGAAAAGAGTAATGGCCAACAGCGTAATTACTACTAGAGGGCTCCTTTTCCACATGAGTACCTAACCTCTTCCTCTCCTCTATGTTTCTCTTTATGGTCTCGGCTGATGGGAAGCTGGTGGGTTTTTTTGTTGGCTTTTTTAAGGCTGCAGCTGCTTCTGTCTTTGAATATGGCTGCAGCAGATACTTGAGGAAGGGAAAAGGGGCCATAGTACTTTGCAATCGGGTCACAAAGTTAGATTTAAGGCGAATTTGGTAGCACGTCACTAGGATTTCTTTATCGAAAGGGTATTTCATGTGTCTGTATATGCAATAATAGACTTTGCAGCAAATTAAATGAAGTCATTTATTACTTAATTATGTATTCATTAGATGCTAAGATTTCAGGCTAAACTCACTTTTGCACTCATACTCTGTTTTGAAATGGCTCTGACCGTTCGTTAAAATTTAGCTCTGTTTTGTGGCCCAGCACAATGACTTTATTGTTTGTGTCAATCGCAGGCTACATTAGCATTAAGGGGTCCAGCAGTTAGTTAATGGCTGTAGAAGAAAGACATCTTTTCTCAATGTGATTGTTTTTACTTGTTTCTACTTTGTCTCATAAATTAGTTAGTGTCCTTTCCATCTTTGAATTGCAAACAAATCAGTGTTTCCATGAAGGAAGGAAAGGAAGCAGGAAGAAAGGAAAGGGAAGCATTTCTTTTCCACTACCTCCTCCAGCTCCTGCTTTTCAATTGACAGGGAAGTCTTTGATGCTGTGATGAAAAGTGACGGCTGTAATGCCCAGGGCAGCTCATGTTTGAGGAGCTAGGTGAATTGAAACAGATGGTTCAGGCGTCCTGAGCTCCAAGGAAATGTTCTCGCTAGAGAGAAGTTCTGCCTTTCACCAGCATCACCAGCTTGGTCCAGGAACCTTTTTCATAGCAAAAACTGAAATCAATGCTCTGTAGAGGTTCATGTTCCAACCCATATTGCACTAGCCTATACATTAGAAGTTGGTGAGAAATTGTGAAATAAAAATTATTTATCCTACCCAAGCCACAGCTACTCTGTTCACAAACACATATCTAAATGGCCAAGATTTGCTAAAATCAGACACAGCTTAATTAAAGATCTTTTGACAAATATGCAAAGGTAAGTGATTCAACTGGGGTTCATAAAAAATGATGTCTTTTGTTGGTTATTTTTTTTCTCCCCTGAGCACAATCGTGATAAATTAGTCTAAAACTAGCTGACCCACACTTGTTCTTATTACATTAATTAAAACATAAATGTACATGTAGGAGCTGAAGGCAGCATCACACACTGCTCATAAAGTGATTTGATTGTTGGAAGATGTAACAGATGCTGTAATTCATTTTGTATCAGAATTACATGCTGCACTTCAGCAACATGGCGTTAGCAAATTGTTTATGAGGCAATTTGAGATTCAGACTGGCTTACGCAGCCTGTATCAAACACATTAAACACATTACATGAGGAGAAGAAAAGTAGCAGAGAAAACAATGCTGTGTAACTAATCTATCTCTCCGTTCATTTAAAAATCAGCTCTACACCTGGTCACCCTGACCAGGTATACATGTTTTACAATTTTTTCTAAGTGTGACTAGCAGGTCTCATAATGTATCTTTCACCTTTTAAAACAGAGAGAAAACTAATTGCTTGCTAATTCAGTAGCTTTGTGGCAGGAGAGACACTAGAGCAATTGTTTGTTTCATGAGAATATTTAAAAATGACTCAAATTGAGAAAACAAATGAAAGGAGCATGATAAGATGTTTAAAAAAACAAGATATTTCCTCTTTTGTGATAACAAAAAAAACAAACATTTAATTTGGAAAGATAAGAAGGATAATAAGAGTTTTCTATCTGGCTGCTCGGTCTAATTTGTTTTCTTGCCCTAGTGTTTGATTTGTTTATTTCAATGCAGAATTCGCTCGAACCTCATTAAAAGCAAGTAACCCCTAATAACAAGAGAGCACTGTTGTCTTCTCAATAAACACAAAAGCTCTCAGGTTGTTTGCACTTACTATACTGCAGAATGCAGTATGATTAACTGCATGCCACCATCTGTCAAATAAGTTCAAAATGTCAGTTCTGAGATAGCATCTCTAATCTAATCACAAATAAACTTCATTCAATGTTGATGCTAGGGCTGTCAATCATTTAAAATATTTAATTACTTTTGTGATTAATCGTGATTAATCGATTGATTGTCCATAGTTAACTCGCGATTAATCACTAAATCAAACTTTTTTTTTTTTTATTTCTAAATGTACTTTAAAAGGGATATTTTTCAAGTTTTTGATGCCCTTATCAACATTGGAGAGGACAAATATGCTTGCTTTATGCAATTGTTTATTATTACCACAATACAAAACAATGACAAATACTGTCTAGAATATTCTCCAGAATAACATCAAAAGTACTGTATGCTCAAAAAATATGCTGAAAGCATAATATGGCAAACTCAAGCTCATCAAGCAACAACAGATGGGCACATATGACTCCATGACATTTTATCCAGTGTGGCCTGCCTTTGGCAAAGGGTAGAATTCTCTGCCTCTGCCGTATGCTCGGCCAGCAAGGGGTATTTGAGACTCGACATACTCCGTTGGTAAGTTAATTCACATCGACAGTACATGCAAATAACTTTAGTCTTGTCGAGAGAACCATCTGCAAAGGCTTTGAAATTGAACTCGCCATTCAAAAGACCCTTTTTGTTATCCATTTCTGCCCAAGGAGGTTTGTTTCTGCTAGCCATCCACAATGTTACTGCTGCATCGCTTCCTGATTTTCCAAACTACGGAGTGGCCTGAGTCCCAAATCAAAGAACATGGGCACTAACCTTGCGTCAAAAAATAATAATTAGTGGTGTTAAAAGGAATTTGCGTTAACTTGTTATTATCGCGTAAATTTTTACAGCCTTAGTTAATGCACTAATTAACCTGTTAATCATTGGAAAAACAAATGATGTATGAGAGAATATCGAGATTAGAAATTGTTTAGCATCGACACATACAATCCATTTGCATGAAGCCCAAAATGTAGTCCGTTTAAACCGAACATGTTGTGTCTGCGTCTGAAGACAATATATGGCCTAATTAACCCACTAGGGGCAAAGAGTTGCTTAAACACAAAGTATCTATTAGTGAGGGACATTCCCCCCTCAATATTGCAATTAATTATTACCACACATTAAATGAATAATTAATATGTGGGCCCTAAGGCCCTGGGGCAGTTGCCCAATTTGCCCAGTTAATTAATTGCCCAGTATTCCTGCAGACCTCAATGTAGTTTGAACGGAACAGCTGTCCACATCTACGTATACACATTTACGGTTACTATAATATTATAAGGATGACAAATTACAAAAGCTGAGCCAGATTTAACTTTTTTGGGTGACCATGCATTGGCACCCCCGCTGTAGTTGCTTATTAAAATGAATGATGGGATTTCATTATTCCAAGCAGTCCTATTTTCTGTCTGAACACGGCCGGACGATTGTATTCATCGTGGTTGTGAGCAGGGGCCTCATTTATAAAACTGTGAGGCGAATTTGCGTCAGAAGTGGCGTATGGACGAAACAGAAATATTCAGATTTATAAAACTGTGCGCATTCACGTACTATGTCGGATTCCCTTTATAAATCACAATTGACTCTAAATGTGGCGTGCAATGGCGGCTTCATGTCACGGCCATAATTGCCCTTAAATAGTGAGTGAAACGCCCCAAATTAATATTCAACCATACCGACATCATGTGCACTGAGGAAAACAAAGCAAAGGACTTTCAATCAATGTGAAGTTGTAATTCTTGTTAGAGAGGTGGAAAAGAGGAAAATGTGTTTGGAGGGCACAGTGTGGGCATTACTAATGTCAAAAAAGCTGTAGAGTGACAACATGTTGCAGACGCAGTTAATGCCACAGCCTCAGAGGTCGGACCATGGCCCAAAAGAAATGGTCCGATATTAAAGTTGATGCAAAAAAAACGCCTAGCACAATTCCCCCGAGAAAGTGTTTATGCCACAGGACACCGGAGCTGACCCCTCTTGAAGTGGGACAGGCACAGCGTGGTTTCTCCGAGTGCTCCTCTGTAACGCTGGGCCCAAAACAGCAACAGGATAGCTCGAGGAAGTCGGAACCGGCTCTGAGTCTTCTTGCTGTCGGTCTTCATTTGCCACGTCTTCCAACATTGCAAAGCCAGCCATTGTGCGTCATTACGCATGGCATGCCTTTACCCATTCATTGGATCGTATCTAAAAAACTAAAGGTGTCGGAATTAATCTAATTGTAAATGACAAATAGTTCTGTGCAAAGAGCATGTCATTAGTAAAACGTTCTAAACACTGTATAAAACAATGATACTATATGATGACCTTATTAAAACGATGTGCTCCGCCAGACGGAGGCATCGGAAACAGCATTGGTCTATTTGTCCTGTTTATCGTATAATTCATGTGAATAAATTCCATAACATGCCAATATAATTACAGAACATTTGAGTTTTCTGTGCGAATACATTTGTTTGAATTTACAATAGCATCTTGTTTTATTTTGTCTGTTTTTCATCTCAGAGGGATCAAACAAGGTGTTTGTGTAGGATATTAATTGTAAGATTGGCTTTGTGAATTCTTCGTATCATCAAGAAAGGGAATATTTAGATTTTTTTACACAATGGTCTCAGATTCACACAGTTTCACGTGTTTCATCCATCTGCCGTTGGTGGCACATTTTCCCGTAAAGTTTGCGTTTTATAAATCCAAATTCTTGCGTAGAGAGTGGCGTACGTCTTCTTTTGTGCGTACGCCACGTTTATTAATGAGGCCCCTGGATCCTGAAGCTGGATGGATAACCCCTCGAGACACACTCACAGCAAATAGCTTTTTCCTGCACAGCTATTTTGGAGAGAAAAGGGTGTTTGTTGTCAGGATGAGATCTCATCCAGTATTGATACCCTTGTGTCTAATACGTATCTGAGCAAAACTCAGTTTCCTCCTCCTGCAGGCAGCAATTGATCACGGCTCACTCACTCTCCAAGCCAGCCATCTGTTAGGAAAACAATTTTTGTCATTGTGGATTCAATTGGAGCAATCAATCAACTCGACAGATGAGGTTGCCTGCACTGAATTAACGAATTCAGGAATGTGGTTGAGGATTAACGGTTTTATCAGGTTACAGTGAACTTAATCCTCACAGTCATCTGGTTGGGAACCCACAGAACACACTAATCCTGCAATAAGCCTAGTCTGTTTAAACATTTGGAGACAGTGAATTTGGCACATAACATTGATTTTCATCCTAAACAAATTAGAGGACTCAGCAGCATTGATGGCAAACAAAGCATTAGAGATATATTGACTGCCTTCGTTTACGATGCTAATTGCCTGAAGTGTCATTTGCTCCCCAACAGAAAGAGGGAGGCATTTTTTTTCCCATTTCATCCTCTCTTTGTGGCTATCAAAGGTGAAGAGAGAAAACACTTGTAATGAAATTTGTCAAGCCTGTTTTATTTATTTGTTCCTCTTTGTTTTACTTTTTTTCAACACACTTTTCGTCATCTGGCTTGATTTAAAATGACATTTCCAGATGTTTGCTTTGACAGCTTCTGCACTAGTAGATGAAAAGGATTGAGAGGGAAATAAACCTGTTTGAGTCTTGACTCACTCGGATCTTTCACCCGTGTCTTTAAATTAACCCATAAGTCGCGAGTCTCTAGTATCATTAACTCGGATCAGTTGAGTCCTACTACAATTCAATCTAAAATGATAACAGCGTCACACACAAACCTTTTGCAACATTAGCTACTACTAGTCCTAGCCATCTTAGCTGTCAAAAGCTTTATAACTTACAATTCCGTAGACAACAACTCCACAAGTCAACTCAAGCGACTCAGTGAGCAGAGACAGTCCCTAGATTAGCCGGAAATAGGGACTCATGAGTCATGAGCTCAAATCAGTCGGCTACGTTGTCATGAGTGGTGTGTAGAGCGAGTGAAGTCTCTCCTCGAGTCAGGGTGAAAAGCAAATCCACAACAAAAGCCATTCTTTCACTTCTGAAATAACATACAATGTTCTGCACGTAGCCTAGGCCTACTGTAGGTTTGGTGTATAAATGTAGCATATTAAAATGCAATTAGGTCGAGCAGACGTTGCAAGCTCGGTAGACCATGGGACTCATGAGCTCGAGTCAGTCGAATCAGCCGGCTACGTTGTCATGAGTGGATCTGTAGCAGACGAGCGAGTATAGTTTCTCCTCGAGTAAAGCTGGTAACATGGCAGACTCAAAAATGCCAGATCTGAAATAATGAGTCTGCACCGAGTGAATCCATTAGGTTAGTGGTTAGAGACAATGGGCTAAGACTGAGTTTCCTTGGCGATTTAGCAATACTGACTCAGTGACTCGCAAAACCCGGATTAATTTAGTGAGGGACTCAGAATAACCTGAATCCTTAAAAGGAATCGAGTTTGCCAGGCCTAGAGGGAAATGCAATATGAACCACAAATTGAAAAATAAGACATCAATTAAATACCACTGATTACAGGCTATCTGTCTCTATGTGCCTTTATATCCAAGAACGAATAAGGCACGTAAAATCCACTGCTCCTCTACCTTAAAAGAAAATGCAGCGTTGCCTTTAGATGCAGTGTTTGCTTCATTTGAAGCACAAGTGCAGTGCTTGTTCAAAACATGCCTGTTTGTAATGGGTCGATTGCCTGGCCTCCTGTATTGCTGCTTGTAGCTTTCTCCAAAATCATTGTACTTCAAAATAACTCACAGAAGGCCCCCAAAGTGCTTAATAACCCAACTGTAGGCCTATACTACTGACTTAATATCTACCTGACAGAGAACGTTGCAGATTCAGATTCTACTCACAAAAAAACACTATAAAAACATGCTGCATTAAACTATCCAGCATTATATTAGAGTTGAAATTCTCCACCTTGAGTGATAAGGCCTCTCTTTTTACTTTAACTAAACATATGAAAGCAGAACTTGCATTGTGCGGTCACAGGTGGTTTTTTAGTGCATAAGTAAAGCACCTCCTGAATTTCTTTTTTTTTTTTTATAAAACTCAACCTGCAACACATGGCCCAGGCTGTAGAAGCAGGGAACCTGGCTTAGCAGCGTGCAGAACGGCCGGAGAAATGTACGCAACAAAACAACGTGCTGGAGAGCCCCAACCTGTAAACACATGTTGCAGCGCGGCTCAATCAGGGATTCCAAGTGTCCCCTATTTCATCGCTTGTATGTAGGATAGACAGCAATGAGTTTTTGGCAGATGATCAGTTTTTGGCAAGACACCTGTTGCCGGTGAACCGCAATCAATGAGCCTTGTAGGGATTCAGCAACTCCCCGCCCCTTCTGCTGTACACAGAGATATCCCCATTTATAGATAGATGGATGGATGCTGGGTCACTCGTTCTCTCTCAGGCAGAAGCAGAACTTAGAAACAGTAGCAGCCATTTCAGTTCATTTCTTTGCTTTCCTGGGTGGCTGCTCACTCTTTTCCTCTTCTATTTGATTAATGGCACTGTCTCTTTGGTGGACATTGTAATAAAGTCAAATGAGGTCTCGAATGGCTATGGCTGTGTGTGTGTGTGTGTGTGTGTGTGTGTGTGTGTGGGGGGTGTCTGTTCTCTGTCCTTACGGCAATAAAATAGTGTTTAACTTTTCCCTTTGGCTGAGTTATTGAAGTCAGTTACTGTATTAGAGATGCCCTGCTTCGCTACACATTGTTATGTGTTTGTATGTTGTGCTAGTGTTCAGTTTTAAAAGTTTAGCTGTTGGCATCGAAGAAACACGCCTTCTTCCTCAATGCATCAAAATCCTCTCAGTTTGTCTCCTGAATAATACAGCAACAAATGAGCTGCTATAATTAAAACATTGTAATCTACAGCATCTTTTTTAACCTACAGTGATGTTACTTTGTCAGAAAGACATGTTTGGCTTTCCATGCTGAAATTTGTCACAGCAATTTCCAGAGAAATCTTGCCTGAAGCCTGGTAATCCTCAGTCACGCCTTTCACCAGGCAAGACTTTTTTGTTTGTAGATACTTTGCTTCATAAAAAGATTTTCTGCGATACCAAATAGGCTATTTGGGAAGTTAGTGGGTAGTAAGTGTGGCAGTGCACTCTTTCTACTGGTAATATGGCTCACCAGTTTCCCCCCTCTAAGCAATTCATGAATGTGTCAGGAGTGACATTACATCCTGACTGAATGTTTATTGTTCTATTATGCCAGTATGTCACACTGAAAGCATTTATAAACTGTCATGTAATGAGGTTTCCATGTCTTCTCTTGGTGGATTATTGTGGATCACTGTTAAGGCCACAAAAGTTTACGTCACCACGTTTGTTTGGAATCAGCTAGTGATAAAAAAAATACCCCTTGAGGAATGTTACAAAGAGGCATCAGTATGTTACAACTCAGTAGTGTTTAACACTGATGCTGTATGAACCAACAATTATACACCTCCTTAGGCTATGGTTATATTGTTTAAATGTGTCATTTTCTTGCTTTGCCTCTTCATCCAACACTAAAGCTCTGAATCTTAAATGCTTATGGAAATATGCATACCCAAGATGCCAAGTTTTATTCACAATTACATTCAATGGACATATTTAAATGTATCTCTTTCTCTAAAATGTTCCTTATCTTTGAAGTTTCGAGTTCTCACCTAGAATTTAAGTAAAGTTCTATGTCTGAACAACTTTTGGCTGCACAGCATGACTTTATATCATCCCAAGCACAATGTGAGCTGTTCACATGTGGTTTGACGCATTCGATTGCACAAAGAGAATCTAGGCTGACAGTGCTCGGACCTGCATCTTATCCTGAAATGATCAGAAGAGAAAAGCTGCGTTGAGTCAACCGTACTGTAACCTCAGTCAGAATTTGTAGTAAATCTCTAAAACACACATCCTGTTTTACTGTCAGCTGTGTTTTCCTTGTACAATATCCCAACTTTTTTGTGTGCAATGCACATTTGCTGTTTAAAGTTTTCTTTAACGGCAATGTGTTTTTTGACATTTATATCGTTTATATCCAAAAATGTTGCACATTTGTAAATGATCAGCAAATTTCTTTTCTTTGCAAGTTCCAAAAACAATAACCGTAAACACCGTCTGTGTTCAATGTGTTCTTTACATAAAAAGCCAAATTAGCAAAAAATTGGTAAGCATTAGTGTCCATAAAATGAGGTTGCCACAAGCAGTTTTTGTGATATAACAACAGCAGGAAGTATTCGTCATCAGGAAGTGTGTTCTAGAGTTGCAGCCTCGCTGTCAGCACCCATTTACCGTTCTGCTTCCCAAAACATACTGATGATCATTTGGTCCATTTTAATGGCAGCCGATAATCACCATCTCCGATAGGCTCCCTAAAGCACTCCCCCACGGTGCTTTTGCTTTCCTGCCTCTTAGTCAGCTCGGTCACAATGTGTGGTTTGTGACCTGAAGATTGGTAAAAGCCACCAGGAGGCTAAACGCCATGCCTTCTTTTATTCTTGATCACCGTTTTAGACAAAAGCTGCACAGTGGAATAGATTGGGTGACCTGTGGGTGGGAACCTGGCAATGAGCACTGTTGCAACTGAAAGGCAATTCACTGACCAACATGCAGCATACTGAATTGAATGTCTTCACTGTCTAACGTATTAAGGGCTGTGCTTCTTTTGTTGAGTTTTTGTTACAAAAACATGCATGTATGGTATATTTAAACTAGTGTTAAAATTATTACTTTAATACCTGCCTAAATATTTTGATACAGATAATGAAACAATAGCATGGAAAAAACCTACGTTTATGCAATGCCATTTAAGTCAATATTAATTAAATAAATAAATATGCCTAAAACATAAATAAATACGGCTATGAAAAAAATAAAATAAGACAATGTATAAATATATATATATATATATATATATATATATATATATATATCATATTTTTATTTTTTTAAGTGGGAGTGGTTATTCACCGGAGCAAAGAGGCAGTTTAATGTGCACTAATAGTAGTAAGCTAACAGCTGTTTCCAGACAGTTCTGTAGGTTTGTAAGTCTTTGGGGGAATTGGGTAGAAAAGGTGCCATCTTTTGCAATGATGTTTTGAGAAATCTTTATCCAATGCACATGTCTCCTCCAAAGAGTTTTTGCAACGGATGGTTGTCTATATGTGTAAGGTTAGTGGCTGTCTTTCCTATCTCCAGTCAGGAGTAATGTAGGTTCTTATTGATAGGCAGCTGACAGTAAACAATGTACTCAGGAGTGTAAACAATATTCAATTCATTTTAAATGTATAACGCTTTCTATTACCTATTCTATTCTATTATTTTAAACAGAACTAATGCTAATTGTGTCAAAGCAAAACTCAACAAAGAGACAGACCACAACAACAAGAAATGCCTCCGACAAGACTGCCAAGAAAAGAACAGGGTGGTCCATAAAAGCTGCAAGAGGGACAAGAAAGCACAAATAGAGTAGCTGGCCAAGGAAGCAGAAGCAGCAGCCAGAGAAAGGAATGCCAAGGAACTGTACAGAATAACCCGCCAACTGTCTGGGAAAAAAACGGACCACAAGCCGGCCCATCAGGGACAAGCAGGGAAACCTTCTCACCCAAGAGTCCCAGCAATTAGAGTGCTGGAAGGGACACTTTGACTCCCCCCAGACATTGAGGATGCGGGAAAAGATCTATACATCTACTGTGGTAGGATATCAAAAGGAGGAAATAAGGAGAGCCAGCAAAAAAACTGAAGCTAGGCAGGGCACCGGGGAAGGATAACATCCCACCTGATACACTGAAAGCAGACATCAACGCCTCCACTGATATCCTCCATGGGCTCCTAAATGACCTCTGGGAAAAAGAGGAGATTTCCAATGATTGGAAGGAGGGGTTAATTGTCACAGTCCCCAAGAAAGGAAACCTCAGCGAATATAAAATCTGGAGAAGCATCATGCTCCTCTCAATCCCCAGCAAAATCCTCTGCTGAATAATCCTAGACAGAATACAAGAACCACTAGACAAGATTGTCAGGAGAGAACAAGCAGGTTTCTGGAAAAACAACTCCTGGACAGATCACATTGCAACACTCCGAATAATTGTCGAACAGTGCAGTCATTACTATTCATAAACTTTGTTGACTTCGTAAAAGCTTTTGACAGTCTAGACAAAAACGTTCTGTGAAAGCTGCTCTGACATTATGGAATACCCATAAAACTGGTCAACATCATTAAATGCATGTATGATGGATTCACAGGTCAAGTCACCTCAAATGGTAAACTCTCGGGACACCCTCTTTATAAAAACAGGAGTACGTCAAGGCTGCCTACTGTCCCCCCTCCTCTTCCTCATCGCCAACTGACTAGACAATGAAAATGTCAATGGATGGTCAAAGGACAGGACTACAGTGGAACCCTTTTGAGCAACTGGAAGATCTTGATTTTGCTGATGACCTGGCTCAGATCTCAGGAACACATACACACATCCAACGCATTAACACAGTAAACAGACAGGCCTCAGGATGAACGAGACCAAGGTCATGAGGCTCAACACCAAAACCCACCAACCTATCACAATCAAGGATCAATCCCTGGAAGATGTGGTTGAGTTTGTATACCTGGGAAGCAACATCAGCACAGATGGGGAGCTGATAAAGATGTCAAGCAAAGCAAGACATGCCTTTAGAAGACTCCAACCTGTATGGCTCTCTTCCCAGCTCTCTAGAAACACCAAAATCAGAATCTTCAATACAAACGTAAAATCTGTCCTTCTATATGGCTGTGAAACCTGGAAAACCACCAAATCAATCATCGATAAACTACAAGTGTTCATTAACAACTGTCTCATATATATATATATACATACTGAGGATTTGGTGGCCCAACAAGATTTCAAATGTAGACCTTTGGAGACGCATGAACCAGGAGCAAATCCACATTGAAATCAAATCCAGAAAGTGGGGGTGGATCGGTCATACACTTAGGAAGGATCCGAGGAACATAGCAAGACAAGCTCTGGACTATAATCCCCAAGGCAAGAGGAAGCTAGGGAGACCTAAATCCAACTGGAGGCGGTCCACGCTTGATGAACTGACCAAGACGGGGACCTCCTGGCAAGAAGTAAAGACCTTAGCGCAGAGGAGAGTGAGGTGGAGATCCATGGAGGACGCCACATGCTCCCAAGAGGGCCAAGAGGATTAAATGAAAAAAAATGAATGCTAATTGTTTGATATTATCTTTGTCTTACCAGCAAAGTTCCTTTCATGAATAAGCAAATTTGTTCTCACTCTGTTTGATGGGGTCATTGATGGTAGTCCATGGCAACATCATTTCATGGTTGAATGTTGCTGCTCCTGTACTCCTGTTCTTCAGGTGTAAATGAGCACAAGGCTTCTACAGGAAGTCATCAATACTGTCTGAAAACCTTCACAAGACTTCAGCTGAAGGCATCCCATGTTGTAAAGTGAGCTACCCATCTCATGGGCATGAACTCATCATTTTTAATGATGAGGTTCACAAGGGCAATGTCATCTGCAAATGTAAATAAACTAACGCATGGGTGGCGGGATGTAAAATAATTTCTGTAGTAGGAGTGTAGTCGGTAAACATAGTTAAGTATAAGTTAAGATCAAGTGGGACGTAAATGCTAGGTTCTAACTTGATAAATTGCTTTTTAAACCGTCAGAAAATGTCAATACTCTTGGGCAATTTTATATGACACGGTTCTGATGTAAGGTACAGGAGCAATGAATGTTCTGGTGTCTAGAGATAAAATCAAGGCCAAAGCTGTTTGTGTTACAAGCTGATTCTCCTTGTGCAGTCAAACAATGGAACTGAGACATATTCAAAGGCAGCAGCACTGATTTCCAGTTTGGTCTGCTTGCAGGGAGTGTAACGGAGTATAGTCTTGTATTGTCAGACCTTATCTCCACAGCACAGTGTCAGCGATAAACGGAGTGTAATGTTAGTCAGAGCTAACATTATCAGAATATCCACAATTTGGCTATGATTTACACTGGAAAATCCAACCAATGAAACAGCGATGTGTACAGTTTGCAAAGCTTCAGTTTCATGGGGTGGCACTAGTGCTACCTATTTCAGTTTCACTACTGTTTCTTACTGTTACTCTACTCTACTGTGTTTTCGGTTATGATTGACTATCAAACTAGATAAAAAAAGGTTCTATGGCATTTATTCTCTGTATGCATTTCTTAATGTTTTACAAAGGGTTTAACCTGAGCTAGGTCATACAACAAAGAAAGCAATCGCGTCCATATAGGGTTAGTGGTATACAGCTGTTAAAAAAGTTAATATATATATATATGTATATATACAGTACAGGCCAAAAGTTTGGACACACCTTCTCATTCAATGCGTTTCCTTTTTATTTTCATGACTATTTACATTGTAGATTATTACTGAAGGCATCAAAACTATGAATGAACACATATGGAATTATGTACTTAACAAAACAGTGTGAAATAACTGAAAACATGTCTTATATTTTAGATTCTTCAAAGTAGCCACCCTTTGCTTTTTTTGGTAACTCTGCAAACCCTTGGTGTTCTCTCAATGAGCTTCATGAGGTAGTCACCTGAAATGGTTTTCACTTCTTTGTCAGGGTTAATTAGTGGAATTATTTCCCTTATTAATAAAAAAGCAAAGGGTGGCCACTTTGAAGAATCTAAAATATAAGACATGTTTTCAGTTATTTCACACTTTGTTGTTAAGTACATAATTCCATATGTGTTCATTCATAGTTTTTATGCATTCAGTGAGAATCTACAGTATAAATAGTCATGAAAATATTGAATTGAATCAGAAGGTGTGTCCAAACCTTTGGCCTGTACTGTATATATATATTATTTTTATTTATTATTTTTATTTTTTTTAATGCATTGGTATCAGATTGGTACTCAGTATCGGCCAATGCTCAAGTTCAGGTATCATAATCGTTATCGGAAAAGAAAACATGGTATCACAACATTTCTGAAATAATTATTTACCGATGCACACTGAAAAAGACAAGCAAGCCTTTTTGGACTCTGTCTTTGGTTAAATGCATCCCAGCTCTCTCTCTTTTTTGTCTTATTTAGCTTAAACACCTCTCAGAAAAAAATCTTTTTTATATCAATATAACCAGGATATAATTTTACATTTGCAACTTGTGCAAAACTGAAAACACCTTTAGAAGCTGTTGTGTCATGCTGTCCTTTAAAGGCTCAATTATTTATTTAACCTTTTCACTCTTGTCTCTCAGTTCAGACGTCTCATTTTTCTTTGTTAATGACGGGGGAATGTTTCCAGCCTCTCAGGCGAGCTGTCGCACAGAGTGAATCAATGAGGGGCTATTCTTTACTGTAGATCCCTTTGGTAGAGTGCTCTTCTGGAAGGCCTCCAGCACAATATCACTCTCAAGAAGTCTGATTATGTACAATGGTCCTTGGCCCTGGACACAAGCTTTTGTGCTGTGTGTTACTTGAATGTTTTTGTGCTTCTTGTTTGCTTCGGAACAGTTACAGTTGACTATTACATATAATATTGTGAAACTTGAATGTGAATTAAAACTAACCCTTTAAAAACACCAAAGTCAAATAATAACAGAAACAAACTAACTGATCAAGGCAGCAGTAGACCAGCAACCCCTGTGTTCTGCAAGGTACAATTTGGGTTTTTGTCAAAATGAGTCTGGTGGCTTTAAAGAGAGCATAGATGGACGGCTTCAGTTCCCCATTGGAATGGGCTGTCTAACGGCAATGTAAAGTTGTAGAAAAAAAATCTAAATATAGCATACACTTGAACTGATATGATTTTTTTAGGTAGGCCTTTTTTAGGTGGCTAAAATATGTTTAACTGCTGCCCCCGCCAACAGCAGTACATTGCTTAGCTTCCATGCTCGTACCCCTGCCTGTTTCTCCAAACTGGGGGCGTGCGGACCATCATCTTCTATAGACTATGGAATGGTACCTCATACAACCCAACTTAAAATATTCTGAACTCTTTAATGATAGGTACACAGCAACACACATTGTAACTGGAAAGAGAACAGAGAGTAGCTTCCAAATCAGCAAAGTAGTTCCCATCCTTTCAATCCTTTCTCCTTTTCTTGTCCTGCTCATATATAGCTCTTGGCAAAATTAATTTAGCCATTCCTTATTCACAGCAGGTTTATTAGTTTGCTTTAGTCTTTGACTCTCTGAAGATTCTTGTAATTACAGATTTGCACCACTGTGATCAAAAATGGTGTGTAAGTGTGTAGTTATTTGTTATTTTTAGGTTTACGTGTTCCTATGGGCGATATTATGTCTCTGTCAGTGTTCCTGTGTGTATGTGCACTGTCAATAAACAACTCTTGTTTGTTTAATATCGGAGGTTCAAAAGCACTCGTGTGTGTACCCTGTGTGTCTTTGAAGCATTGTGTTAATGGATAGGTTATATTATGCATGCACCGCTGCTTTTACTCTTCAAAGACAAAAAAAGAATACATTCTTTTCTAAGTTATTGAAAGAAGAGCTTTCTAATTTGCCCAGGTGCAGTTCAAAGAATAAAACTTCCTGTCAGCCTGACACATTTATGAGATTATTGTTTCAGGTTTGTCAGTAATATGAGGGAGATGTAGCTTGTGTAGCACCCTCAGGGGGTCTATCCCTCGTAACTGTGACAAATTGTAAATCATGTCTTTTATTTTTGCTGTTGCAAATCAATAGCACGGTGTAAATGATATCTTATTCCATAATTTTCACCTCCAATATTTTCCTTACCAATGAGATGGGTGGGATTTTTGGCATGTATAAAAGAAATCCAGTAGTTTAACACCAACTGATTTGTTTTCCTTTCTGTGAGTCATCAACAGAAATTACAAATATTATATTTATAAAATATCACTGCATACAGAGAGCGGAAGATCTTGAGGATTGCTGTTTACACACACATATATACAGTATATCTCTGTAGAGATATACTGGGGTGAAATATATACTTATTGTATAAGGGAAGGCAGAAATGATTATTCAATAGACAGAAAATCACTTAAATATTTAGATTTTTGATTTTATCTAGCTGTTTGTGTTGTTTTTAATTATTGATTTGACTGCTATGGTGACCTTAAGTGATGTGAAAGGCACCCATAAATAACATTATTATTTATTTATTTTTTACTGAACCCACATGTTCTTCACATACAACTTTTATGAGGCATGAACGTATTTTTCAGCTATTGACCGGAAAACATGGGGTTATGGTTGTTTATTATCCATAGCTGCTTTACTCTGCAGCTACTGTATAGCCTCAGCTTTTCAGCCCAGTGCAGATTCACTTATGTAACCCAGACTCTTTTTGTCTGTTGATTTTAGCTTTTCAGATGAAAATGCAGCTGGAAATACCACAGTTACAGTTTTTTACAATCACTTTGCTACTAATTTCAGAACCTTGACGTCATTTTTCAAAACTCTAGACACAAAACTCACAACCAATGATCAAAATACACATTTTTCAAAACTCTAACACTTTTTTCAATTGCTTGGATACAATACACATAAACAAAAGATAATTTGTTCATTTAACAAAGATCACTTGTTCAATATGACACAACTTAACATCAAAGTACTAGTATTTCAAAAAGCAATTCACACATTACATTTCAGATAATTGTCTATTCATTTCATTACAATCATCTAATTATCAATCCATACAACTACTCAAAATGATAACTGTTGCATTACTCTTAATGCATAGTTGTATGGAAACAGACAAACAATATTCCATGTTTAGATCATGAAATTTCAAGATAACAAGATGCATTGTCACCAGTTAGCGTGGAGCATGAACCAATTAGAATACAGTATCTATGGATGTAATATTTCATCATCATTCTTTACTGTAATGTACTACTGTTTACCAGACAATGTTTCTATGGTCCCATGTACTACCTTCACTGTACTGTACTACTGTTTACCAGACACTGTTTCTATGGTCCCATGTACTACCTTTACTGTACTGTACTACTGTTTACCAGACACTGTTTCTATGGTCCCATGTCCCAACTTTTCAGACTATTTACAGTATTGACAGTATTGCACTGTATGGATTCAGGCCCTTGGAATTTCTTGTCCAATTCCTCCAACTTGCTACTGATGATTGAGATATATAATTATAATATAATAATACAGTCGTGAAAAAATTAGGACACCCATGTTAAAGTTAACTAAAAAGAGGAATAAAAAAATCATCTTTTGCAAATTGATCTTAATGCCTTAATTAAAAAAATGAGGAAAAATCCAATCTTTAAGGACACCAATTTTCTTTGTGAATGAATAATGTATCGTAAATAAATAAATGTTCTTCCTTAAAATACAGGGGGCATAAATAAGTACACCCCTATGTTAAATTCCCATAGAGGCAGGCAGATTTTTATTTTTAAAGGCCAGTTATTTCATGGATCCAGGATACTATGCATCCTGATGAAGTTCCCTTGGCCTTTGGCGTTAAAATACCCCCACATCATCACATACCCTTCACCATACCCCCACATCATCACATACCCTTCACCATACCCCCACATCATCACATACCCTTCACCATACCCCCACATCATCACATACCCTTCACCATACCCCCCCACATCATCACATACCCTTCACCATACCTACAGATTGGCATGGGGTACTTTCCATAAAATCATCTCTATATGCAAATGAAACCATCTATTAGACTAACTGAAATCAAACCATGCCAATCTCTAGGTATGATATATATATATATATATATATATATATATATATATATATATATATATACTTATACCACATTGGTCTGTAGTATTATCTCTACTACTGCAGTACTTTTACAGGGATGTATTTACTTGTAGTACCATAATGAAACATGTATCACCTATTTTGTACTACAATATTTAATGATTGTACGAACGATGACCCAGTGAAATTATGGGTAGCTTGTGTGTGGGTGATCTAAAGTAATGTTTCAATGGTATTTCACAATATATTTGTTTTTTGAACCAGTGATTGTGCAAGTGCAAGACTTCTTTAGAGATATGAATGCACAATCCAATGTTTTGAACATTGGATAGCCTGTGTTACAAGTGATGACTGTTGTGAGTTTTGTGTCTAGAGTTTTGAAAAATCACATCAAGGTTATAAAATTAGTAGCAAAGTGATTGTAAAAAACTGTATGATAAGTATGGTGTAAATCTTAACTGTTTTAGTTTATGCACTGTCAAGAGCATCCAACTCTTGCATACAGCATCTACTTGGCAAATTGTAATATTTTGGGTCTCCTAACAATGTCTCCTAAACGTTTTTGTACTAAAATGCTTTGCCAAACATGTTTAGGAAGAAACAAAATAGCTGTCTTGGTTATACTTGCTACATTTGCTACATTACAACAATTTCTTACAATACAAGAATCTAGACTTTAATATTCTGCAAGGAGGTTATAGTGAAGGTGTTGGGATGTCAAGGCATGCTGCTTTCTCTAAACTTAAGTTGCCTAAACAAAACCATAAAAACATGAATCATGCTTCAGCTGCCAAGAACAGATATTGTAGGGAAAACAACTGAAATAGTGGATGAATGTTTCGCACACAGTCAGTATTAACGTTGTGCATTGGCTGTAAGCAATTTGCAGAATAAAACATGAAGAGAATATATTCGCTCATACATACTAGATATACATAATGTTGGGCAGCTGGGTGAGCCAAGCTATGCGCACAGGTTTTGTGATATGCTGACCTCAACAATGGGCGTCCAATGGGATTCTGGCATTGACAGGTGGTGGAAGTTATATGGTGACAGTTCTACTGTAAAGGAAATCTTTCAACATGTCAGAATTCCTAGAGTTATGTAACGCTGTGCTGATCTCCTGCACTTGGATAAAATATCTCAAGCATTGGGACAAATGATCAGGAAGGATATGAATCCTGGATTGGAAAATTTGCATCATAGTTAGCTGCTTTGTAGACAATTCGCAAGTGTGAAAAGTTTGTGTGAGGAAGTGCACATACTCTTCCGCTCTTGTGCAATTGGTCTGAAACCAGCATTAGATAATTCACCTAACTTCTTTGGACTGTGAAAGGAAGCCTATAGGCCACTTACAACCACAATGCCTCCCTACGTGGAACACTTTAAAACTAATAAGGCACATTACTCTTACTGTGACACACAGCCACACACAGCTGATGAATGAGGCAATTAACACGCATGCAGAATGACCACAGTAAACTCCATTTAATGGTCATCTGGTGAGACAGCTAATGGTCTGGGAGGTCTGACATACTGTCAGGCAGATACATTAAAGGTTATAAATTCTGTGGGGAAACAAAAGAAATGTTTTGTTAATATTGTTAAATTGGAGCAATAGGCCTTAAGTGGGAGCCTATTTTATTTCAACACGTCTCATATTGACAAAAATGTGGAATGGATTCTGGATACAAGTTTTAACTCTTTTAACTGTTGATCCAAAATGTGTTGCAGTGCAGGCACAAAAAAGAAAAGAGAGAACAAAGACAATAGACTAAAATCACAAGCTTAAAATGCACACACAGGTAACAAACCAACCGCAGACGACAGACACACAGTCCCAGACAAAATCAGGCACTGTTGAAAACTAGTGGATACTAACACATTTAGACCCGGATCTTCTGTAGTGAGAGACAGGCCTTCAGCATGTTTTAGGCCAAAGACCCTTTAGCTTAAAGAGAGAGAGAGAGAGAGAGAGAGAGAGAGAGAGAGAGAGAGAGAGAGAGAGAGAGAGAGAGAGAGAAGAGAGAGAGAGAGAGAGAGAGAGAGAGAGAGAGTAAGGAACCCCCTACTACATATACTGTATAAAATTGAGTTGCATATTAAACTAGGCCGGATGGATGAAAATGAATGGATAGTAATATATTATTTATACATAATCTTTTAATGTTAAACTTTTTTCACAAATAGACCAATTTATCTTTGCTATTAAAATGTTGGATTCATATTAATGCATATTTTAAGACATTTTTAAAAATAATTTGGCGGACCTATGGAGTCACGGACCCCCGGTTGAAGATCTCTGCACTAAAGCTTGGGTGAGACTGTACTCTGCAGACAAAAAAAAAAGAAAAAAAGCTTTTCAACTCAGTTCTATGACTAAGAGGAAGTTAGTAGAGGGAGGAGAGAGTTGGATTAACATGGTCTTTCTTTCTTAATAATGCTAAAAGCCTTGCTGCAGCATTCTGAACAAGCTGGAGACAGAGTAGAAAGGTCTGAGTGATAGTACAGTAGAAATGAAAATACTGTAGATGCAGACATTGAGGCATTTGTCTTTTGAAAGCTATATTTTTGAGACACCGGCTGATGGGGTGCCAAGTGTCTTATGAATGTGTGTGCAAGATTTTTGGGGAGAAAAAGAACACTCAGTCATCCATTTGACCAGGATGGTTTCCCCACCTGAAGCTTATTTTACTGTGTGGATCAAAGGTCTCCATCTACCACACACCTCTGCACAAAGAGCAGAAAGCACTTTTACACAGCTTGAGAACACTTTCTCTTGACCTGAGCATGTTGAGTGCAAAACCCACTCAAGTCCATCAGTCTTTTATGGAAATTGTCAAAACATTGCAGCTGGAAATACAAGAATATAGACATTCGTATTGTGCAAAGAGGTTCTATTGAAGGCATTTGGGTGGATGACTGGGCATGCTATGTACTGTAGGTTAAGACTGCTAAAATACTTCATTGAGTTTATTACAGTTATTTGGCTTTGACTCTAGATCGATTTGGGTGTCATCAATAAAACTGTGAAAAGAAATAGTGTAGCTTTGGATCATGTACAGGCAGCTTTGTCCATTTAAAGCACACTAACCTCATACAAGTCTTTATTTGAGCCTCATTTAAATTACTGTAATGTCATATGGTGCAATACCTTTCCTACGTATCTTGTGAAATGACAGACTTTACAGAAGAATGTTTTTATGTGGTATTTTAAGATGTACAATAGTGATTATAATACTTGATTTTCCAAGTGTTCAAGCCTTATTGGATCGTACAGGAATGTATGATCACCAAAAACGTAGAGTCTAGTAAGAAATTAGACCTGTTGCTTCATACAACTAGGAACATTTTCAAAAACAGACTAGAAGTTGCTTTAACCAGCTCATGAACACATAAACTGAGGTTATGAGGTTAAAGGCTTTACTTCCTGTGCTCTGAACAACTAAGTGTAAAAATTTGTATAATGAAGACAAGCGGTAATTAGAGCATTGATGAGTAATATGAGCTGGGGTGTTGTACGGTTTGAAAATCTGAGGAAAAGAAGTGAAATGCATACATACTACCAATACAAACCAAACTCTAGGGCTGTCCTCGACTAAAGAAATTCTTAGTCGACTAACGCTTATACGATTTTGTCGACTAATCGATTAGTTGATTTAATTGACAGAGATGTGCGCTTTGAGAGGTGGTTAAGACTAGAAAAGCACAATATAAATGTAGTTAATTAACCATCTGTAAAACTGAGTTTCTCCACAATTAATCCTGAAAAAAGCACCACTTTAAATCTTGTGTTTACCGTAAATGTGCTCAGAAGTTTCTTGGAAATAAGTAATTAAGCATGAATGAGCATAAAAAATGACTAATCGAGTAAAGAAATCTTAGTCGACTAAGACCAAAACGACCGATTAGTCGACTAATCGACTAAGAGGTGGCAGCCCTACCAAACTCATCACTCCACACATTCACTCATGGATATGAACTGACTGTATATGATGTTTGCTAACTTAAAGGACTACTGGACCTTTGCCCCAGTATCTAAAACTGCTTGTGATAAATCTGTTCCAACAGGATAATCAGCCATATAGGATTTAACTTCACAACACATTACACTGAGGTACTTTGTCAGCTATGAAAGAAAAAAGTTGACAGTACTTTATAGCAGTTAAAGCTAAATTCCTCTGAGGTATATTAGGTTAAGCACATGGCCCTGTTGAGTAATAATTAAATTGTTATTAAAAAAAAAAATTTAAAACTTAAGTGAGAGTTTCTGTAAATGTCAAGCATGCGCTACAAATGTACTTCAAATTGACTTTTTGTTTTTGGGTATAATCAGGACTAATTCACAGCTGGAAAATTACTATGCTTTTGTTCTTGCAGTGGTTTTTAATGATCATTTAAGAGCCAGGAGTGGACAAATAGAATTTTTGTTAAGCTCTTATTGTTTTCTCTCTTTATTCCACAGAGGGATCCAAGGGAAGAAATGTGGCACTATCGTCTTGTCCGCAGAGGAGCTGAGCAATTGTCGAGTGAGTAAGCCATAATAATCTCCCCTGCCAAACACATTAGCAGGCAAACATCTGTCAGCAAAGCCTGGTTAAACAGAATTCACTCATAAAGTGGATTGAGCCGGATGGAAGCTTAGAGGGGCAAATAAAACCAGGTGCACAGCTATAGACAAAGAAAACTTCTTGTTGACAAACAAATACTTTTTCTGCCTAAAAAATAGCTTGTTACATCTCCTTGGAGTTGAAAGGTCATCGTGATGAAATAGCCAAATCTCTGAGGCACCTATAGTGCCAGCCACAGACATAGTGGGTCCTCTTCTTCGTATGCCCTTCCTTGTTCTTTAGAAAAACATCTATTATATATATTATATATTTATTTATTTATCAATGAGGGGTAATGGATAAAAATGAATTGGTATCAGTGCTGAAACTTAGGTAGCCTATCATAGTGGCGAGTATTTATGCGTACCTATCTGCTGTGTCTATGAATCCAGCTACCCATCACCCTATCTACAGTATCTATCACACACTTACGCCTAGTGTCCTCCTGTCTAATGAAATGGCCCAGAACGTGACGGTTGAGTGCTGACCGTCCCCTCATCCAACACTGTGGGGTAAAGCTTGGATGCTTCACTGGGCTCCTAGCACGCAGATTAGAAGAGGATATTGAAAAGCAAGAGAGTGCCACAGAGGAAATGGCACAGAGAGAGAGAGAGAGAGAGAGAGAGAGAGAGAGAGAGAGAAGGAGAGGAGAAGGAAAACATGGCACAATGAAAATAAATTGCAAACAAGAAGTGATAAGATGGAGAGAAAAATAAATGTGTGTGTGTGTGTGTATGTGTGTGTGTGTGTAAAAAACATGGAGAGACAGAAAGAGTCCGACACATAGCAACAGATACAAAGTGAAGTGAATCAATAAAGAATTATTTCATGCCCGGCGTGTACCAGCCCTCAGCTATAAGAGCAGCTTGGCTGATGATAGTGTGAGACCGAGCGTTGGTTAATTAAAACGCAGCCCTGCCTGACCTTGTCCCTTGTAGATAGTCTCACACACACGCACACTTTCTCTTTCACACAGTTGTTCACAACCTAGTCTCGCTTTGCCAGACCTTCCTCCACAGTGCTGCGGAGCAGGGTCTGGCTAGTCCACACAGCATTCCGGGATGGGAAAAATATCACAGAAGCACATCAAGCTTGAGCTACCATGGTAGCTTCGGTGATATTTTAATTCGGCTTTACGCAATGTGCCTATGGCTTTTGACTGGTCTACGAGTTGTCCGGGAGTTTCGGAAAATAAAAAGCGCCATTCAGAATTGTGTTGCTGCTGCATTTCTCCATCATGCCTGCAGCCAGCAGTAGTAGGATGTGTTAGGAGGAAGTATGACAGCTTGATGATAAGTAAAGGTGCGGCAAAGGGTCAAAATACTAGTCTGTTAGGCACGGCGTGAAGCAGAGTGAAGTGAAAATAAATTAATAAATGGCGGCACGCGATAAAAAAAAATTAACGCGTTATGCTTGGCCCGTTAACGTTTAACGTCAAAGCTGACAGCCCTAATTTTAATGTGTTTACAGCTTGTTTCTGCTGCCCGAAAGAAGCCTCAACTTTAGTAGCTTTAAAGTGAGTCTAAGCATTTAGATCCAGACTGACAAAAATATAATCTGTATTTTCTTTTCTTCCAACACTTTGCTGAAGCTATATGATTCTCTATATAAATAATGTAAATCAAAGATTACGGGTCATTTTACACATTTCCCTATAATTTAGCCTGACAACTTTGGTTTCATTGGAAATACTGAAACCTTGAATAGAATTAAAAGTTGTCAGAGTTATGCAAAGCGCTTGTCTGCACAACATGAGTTTGTAATGACGGGCCCGCCGGTGGGTCTAACCAGGTTGAAGGGGTTAACACACATTTAGCATTCATGAAGTGACAATATTCATCAGCTTCTATTCGTGATGCAGTCTCAAGAAAAGTGAGAATGTGGTGTGAGTGCTTTTGTGCTTGCTTTTTTACGTGCATACCCTGCTCTTGTAAAATACTAAACATTTGTACATGCTTGTGATTAAATCTCATCAGCCATCTTACACCTGGTTTTCTGTTAAAGCTAGTACTGTCCAACTCCTGTTTCAACCTTCCTTGTGATGCAGACAGTGCAGAAAGAGTGTGGTGTGCAGTTTGTGTTTCTGTTTTTGTGGAAAGAATTGGGATGTTCCACCAATAAAAAAAAAGACTTAGCATCAAACAACCCTGGTTAGTGCAGCTTTTTTATTTTTATTTGAGTTGGCAGGTTTATTCTTGAGACATTATCATGAAATACAAAATGTAAAGAAGTCTTAGGAGAGAGACCCTTTAATTGCTTTGATACCTTTTCAAAATGTGTTTCACTTCAGGAGTTGAACATCATTAGAATAATGATCAAAGGAAGAGCAGCTAAAGTTAATAAACTGAGGTCATAGCAAAACAGATAAAGTGCCAGATAATTAGTTTTGCTAGAACAGAAGGTCAATGTGCCCTTTTTCAATTTGCCTAATGTGGTCCTCACAATCTCCACTGGAGAAAACATAAGCAAGATGACCAATCACATTTCTTGCAGACTCACATTTCTTGCAGACTCTACATAGTAATGGTGATACCACGTGGAGGCCGCTAGTAGCTGTAAACCAAATAAAAGCTGAATATGAATATTGCCACAAATGTCCCTTGTTGGATGACCCTGCACTCCCTATATGACACACGTACTGACTTTGTTTGAATTATTTCTCAGTGTAATGACAAAGCTTACAACAGATTTAGCAACCAAATCTTGTGTAGAAGAACATTGAAACTGATTTCCACAACAGTTTGGCTTTGATAAATGTGAACCATATGGACAAACTATCACGAGAAAGGAACAGAACTGGTAATTAGGAAAAGATTGTTCTCCCATTTGATCAAGTTTATGAGGCGTGCAAAGTAATCAATTTAAGTATATTGAAACATTTCTCCAACTCCATGTGCTGCTAAAAATGTTGGCAGCTATCTAAACATTTGACTATGAAAATATTGGGTTGCATACATTTGGTGAACTATTGGGGGGGGATTTACTTCCTTTAAAATGGAAGGGTCTGCAACACGAAACCCTGATCCTGACTTGCGATTAATCCGAATTATGTGCACACTTTTAAAAGGATATTTTTCAAATTCGTAATGCTCTTATCAACATGGGAGTGGACAAATATGCTTGCTTTATGCAAATATTTACTATTACTGCAACAATCCAAAACAATGACAAATACTGTCTAGAATATTCTCCAGACTAACCTCAAAGGTACTGTATGCTCATAAATCTGCTGAAAGCATAATATAGCAAACTCATTAAGCAACAACATATGGGCACATTGATCTAATTGTAACATTACTTGGTAATACTAACACAATGCAGTGTCCCACTTTACATTTGTAAAGGTTAACTAAACATCAACAACACAAAACAATGGACCTTGTGCATTACCATCGTGCATTACATTACAATGCTTGGCCAGCAAGTGGTATTTGAGACTCAACATACTCCGGTGTTAACTCAATTAACATCGTTTCCTGACTTCCCAAACTACGGAGCGGCCCGAGGCCCAAATCACATAACATGCTTGTGTTAATTGTGCGGCAAAGAAATTAGCAGCGTTAAAAGGAATTAGCGTTAACTCGTTTTTATCGCGTTCATTTTGAGCTAGTAAAAAGTTAATGTTGTTGCTCATAGCAGAAAATACAAACTTACACTTAAGCCTATTTAAACCGATCTAAACCTGGAACCAATAAAACCAAAATTAAGTAAAGTATAGTGTATGATAGAAGGTGTAAATATGGGTTAATAGGTGTGGCAGCAATCGCTTCAGGGTGTCGGGTCAGGACACTATTCCAATGTTCAGGTGCACACACGGAAAAGAAACTGTCAATTCAATCACCGCAGTCTAAACTCAAGTCCAGCTGATGTCTGCTCCTCCGTGCTTCTCACTCGCTGCTGCGTTCAGGGGCCGTTGTCAGGGTGGGAACAGAGAGTGCACATGCAGAGCGTGTGATCAGACACAGTGGATACATAATGGGAATGCATACTCAGGGCATGGCCTTTTTTACAGCCGCCCCCAAATTTGGTATGCAAATTTGTTTTCAAGGTCCATTATGGCTCGGCAGCATCTCGGGGGAAAGCAGGCAGTCTGATGAGCCGAGCAACTGGGCGAGTGTAGGTACGATCCTTCACTTGGACAACTGCAGTCCTCACACGGCCGTCTGCTCCAGGTATGACAGTCTTTACGGTTCCTACTTGCCACAGAGCCCTTGGAGCCTGCTGATCTACAATGAGAACTACCGTCCCAATGGTGATGTCCTCTTCATCAATATTCCATTTCTGTCGTGCTTGCAAGGTGGGCAAGAAATGCTGTATGAATTGCCTCCAGAAATGATCGGCTAGGACTTGAGTATGTCTCCACCTTTTGCGACTAAGCAGTTCTGTCTCTGGGTAAACGACTTGTGGCAGGGAGGAGTCCGGCCGCCCCATCAACAAGGAGTTGGGTGTAACAGGATCCGGGTCTGCAATGTCCGTGGAGACATAGCCCAGGGGCCTAGAGTTGAGGATGCTCTCCACCTCAATCAAGACAGTCATCAACACTTCCTCGGGCACAGTTTGAGCTCCTAGTGTGGTTCGGAGGGCTGTCTTCACCGATCGCACCTCTCTTTCCCACGACCCACCAAAGTGTGGAGCTCCAGGTGGATTGAGGCGGAACCGGATCTGTTCTGCTGCTAGCAGATCTCTGAGGGCAGGCTCCAGGGTATTGAATGCTTCATGCAGCTCTCTACTTCCTCCTTTGAAGTTGGTGTCTTGATCGGATAAAAGCTCAAAGGGCTTTCCCCTACGAGCAATGAAGCGTCTGAGGGACATTAGAAAGGAATTAGAGTCCATATTCGCCAGCAGGTCGAGGTGGACTGCCCTCGTTGTAAGACACTTGTACAGGATGTCCCATCTTTTTTCAGTTCGTCTGCCTATTTTGACGAGCATAGGGCCAAAGCAATCCACCCCTGTTGAAAAGAAGGCAGGTCGAAAAAGCCTCAAACTTGAGGGGGGCAAATCTGCCATTCTCGGGACCACTGGTTGGCCTCTCCACTTCCTGCACTCAGGACAGTTATGTTGATGCCTCCTCACTGCTTCTCTACCTCTCAATATCCAGTACCTCCTGCGCAGCTCGGCGAAGACACGTTCAGCTCCAGGGTGATGCAACTGCTTATCACAGTGCTGGATTAGGAGCTTTGTGACTGGGTGAGTGGGGGCTAGAAGGACGGGGTGCAGAACATCCTGGCTCAGGCTGTTACACCTACGGAGTCTACCTCCAACTCGGATCAGGTCAGAAGACTCATCGTATTCGGGAGCAAGGGTAAGCAATCTGCAGCTTGTCGGGATGGTCTTTCCTGACTTGATAAGTGTAAACTCTTCAGGAAAGCTCTCCATCTGAGCATGTCTCAGGAGGGCCAACTCGGCTTTAGAGTAGTCATCGGCGGCAGGCTGAGTGGTGCTATCGGCCGCCCCGTGGAGCAACTGTGCAGTAGCTTCCAGGAGTTCCTGATATGTGCTGAACTGCTGAACATCAGGTATTGTAGGACTTGTTGTTCCTGTGAGCAGACCGCTGAACGTTGTCTTCCTCAGCTCTTCTACCTCTTCTGTAGTGTCTCCCTCTGGTGCTTTCGGCCAATGCTTGGCCGACAACTGAAGGAAAGGTGGCCCTTTACTCCAGCGATTCTCTCCAGCAAGCTGAGTCAGTGTTTTCCCTCTTGTAATATCATCAGCAGGATTGGTTGCTGAATCAATATAGCGCCAGGCTGTAGGGTCAGACAGCTCATGTATTTCTGCAACTCTGGTTCCCACAAACACTTTATATCGGCATGAATCTGACTGAAGCCAGTTAAGTACTGTGGTTGAGTCTGTCCAGTACACCACCTCCTGGATGTCAAGGGTGAGCTCTCTCTTAAGAACTGAAGCTAACTGCGCTCCTGTGAGGGCTCCACACAGTTCCAGCCTGGGGATTGAAAGCTGCTTCTTAGGCGCGACTCTTGATCTTGCAGCCAAGAAGACAACATGGACTTCTCCTCTGTCCCCTTCTCCGGTGCACGCAGGTACGCCACAGACCCATACGCACGCTCAGAGGCGTCACAGAACATGTGAATGCTGCGACTGCTGTTGCTGCAATTCCAACTGTGGTCAGTGTAACATCTTGGCAGAGTGATCTGTGCCAGCTGGGGAAGCTCACTTTCCCACAACTGCCAGGCTTGGAGAAGGTCTTCTGGTAGGTGAGGATCGTCCCATCCTCTTTTCTTGTCCCAGAGACGTTGCACGATGACCTTGGCTCTCGTGGTGTATGGAATGATAAATCCGAGAGGGTCGTACTGTTGAGCGAGCAGTCGATAGATGTTGCGCATGGAAGGCTCTGGACTTTCACTCTGGTGATGCTTGTAATGCAGTGTATCAGACTTGCAATGCCATACGAGTCCGAGAGTACGCTCTGGGGGTCAGCCATCTCCTGGTTGAACCAGAGGATGCTGCTCTCTGACCTAGACTCTTCAGGTATGTTGTCAATGACTGTGGGCACATTGCTAGCCCATTGCCAAGTTCAAATCCACCCGCCATGAGGAGGGAATGCAGTCTGTTGACCAACTTTTTAGCTTGCTCTTCGGAGGGAAGACTCTGCAAACAGTTGTCAACATAAAAAACAGCGTTCTATTGACAGACGGGCATCTTCTCCTGGCTCAGTGTGTCTCTGGACATGTGCTTGGAGTGCAAAGATAGCACAACATGGGCTGCATGTGGTCCCGAATGGAAGCACTTGCCACTCGTAGACCGTCGGTTCTTCATCTACCTTCATGTCGCGCCACAGGAAACGTAGGAATGGTCTGTCTTCTTCCAGCAGACGAACCTGGTGGAACATCCCTTTAACGTCACTGCTGATGGCGATTGGGTGTTCCCTGAATCGAAGGAGGACTCCCAAAAGGCTAGCTCCCAATGTGGGGCCCGGCAGGAGGTGGTCATTCAGGTTCTGGCCCTTGTATGTGAAGGAGCAATTGAAGACTATCCTGTCCTTCCCGTTGTGGTGCACCATGTGGTGCGGGATGAACCACGAGTGGCTGCTCCCTTTAGCCTCTGTCGGTGACATGGGTGTGACATAGCCAGCCTCAAGCAACTTGTGGATCTCCTTGGAGTAGGTCGCCGCCCTTTCCGGTTCTCTGGCCAGTCGTCTTTCTGTCCCACGCAGCTGAGTCAACACTGCCTCCTTTGGTGCATGGAGAAGGGGGAGATTTTTCTTCCACAGTAACGGGGTGGCATACCTTCTGACTCCGTTTACCTCAATCCTGTTTGTCTTCTCCTCAAGCTGTCGGACTGCCTCTGTGTCTTGCTTCGACCTAGTGATGAGCCGCTCACTCCGATACGGCAAGGTATCCAGCTGCCACAGTTTCTCCACATGGCTGAAGAGCTCAGCTTCTGGATGAGCACAGGATGTAAAAAGACACTGCTGCGGAGTGAGCCGGTGGCGCAGGAATTTTGATGGGCCTTGTAGAACCCACCCAAGTCTGGTGTGTACGGCTGCAGGTCCACCAGGAGGGCCGAGGCGTACCGGTTCCACAGGAGTGATGAGATGAGGGTAATCTGACCCGATGAGCAGCAACGGCTGTGCCTCCTTGATGCTTGGCAGTGGCAGGTCCTTAAGGTGACGGTACCTTTCCTGCAGAGCTTTGACTGGGTACGTATGGCGGGCGAGGCCAAGTTCCTTTGCAGTGAAAGCTCTGTGGATCTGGAATGAAGAGCCAGTCTGTGATGCGGAAGACACAGAGAATGACACTGTAGCTCCGTGGATGGTACGAACCTCTTGTCGGACAGTGCGGAGCGCCAGGTCTTCAGATTCCCTGTGCAAGCCTAAGTAATCAGCAGCTTCATGCAAAAGTATGGTGCGTTCTGAACCATCATCCAATATAGCATAGGTCTCAAGTACCTTGTCGCCGCTCTGGAGGATAACACGACTCAACTTGAGTAATACCTGGCTGCTGCATGTCGGCCGATCTAGGTACAGGGTCTCTGAGATAGAACTCACCAAGCAAGTGCTTTCTCCAGTAACCTTGGGTTTATCCGACGCTGCAGCGTTTTGGCTGATATTGACCTCATGAAGAACCTCAAGGTGCTTTCTTTTCGCACTGTTTGCACTTGGCCTTGAGTGTACACTTTGCTGCTTGGTGATCACGGCCACATCTCCAGCATCTCTGGTTCCCCTTTATCCACTCTGTCTTCTGCTCAATCGACAAGAGTTTAAAGTTGCTGCACTGGTTAAGATAGTGCTGCACCGAGTCACAGAAGGGACAGTACTTCTTTGGCTTATCCTGTGTCGTCTCCGATACAGATACAGTTGTAGCTTTCTCTGGTCTCTCCTGCTGACTACCATGGAGAATAGTAGTGGTCTTCTGGGACTTGTACTCTGTACGCCTGTCTCGGCGTGGGGCTTGCTTTTCTTGACCTGAATTGCTACAGTACTGACCTCCATCTACCTGTACACGAACCTCATATTCAAGCCAATCAGCTAGGTCAAGCAGCGTTGGGATTGGAATGCGGATGGGGTTCACAAATCTCTGGAAGTTGGCTCTTAGGTCGGGTGGCAACTTAGCTAAGAGGGAGAGATACGTGTGAGCCACATCTTAACTCTGTCCAGCCCTGGCCTCCCAACTGGTGCAACATGCCCACTAATGCACGGACTTGAGGGCAAATGACTTGAAGGCTTTAATGTCACCACTCTTGATGTTTGGTCCATCCATCAAATTAGAGATTCGCTTCAAGGCCAGCAGTTGAGGTTGACCGTACATTTCGGTGAGTGCCCTCATGGTATCGCTGAATGGGAACAGGCCGTTACTGTATGAATCAGCAATTAGCAGTGCTTCTTCACACTTCAGGTGGTCAGTCAGTATCTGGAACTTAAAGCGTTCTGAAGCATCAGGTGGGAGGATGTTGTCCAACGCGAGCTTCAATCTTGCGAACTCACGTGGGTCCTCGTGTTTGAGGTCGGGGATTGTCGGCTTAGGTCCGCTATATGTCTCCACATGTGGGTGTCTGCCAAAGGGGGGTCGAGCCTGAGGCCGCTCCGCTGGGTGCAGGTAGTCATAATATCGATCATCTGGGAAACGCTCATTCCAATGCTGGTACTGATCATCAAGGCCATAATAGGTGTCATAGCCATTAGCAGAACGATAGCGATCCTCAGGATAGCCTCTCCGATCTGAAGGGTGATTCCTGCCACCTTCCCAATAGGGGGGGTCATTACGTTGGGCTTGCAGACTAGGTTGTCGATATGACTCAGCAGGGTAAATGTGGCTGTTGTCATAGCGACGATAAGTATCAACAGGAAGTGGGCGGAACTTGTCATCACGCCGATGGTACGTAGCCTCATAGAGAGGGCTGTAGCTGTCATCAGGGCAACGATAGGCATCATTAGGCAAAGAACGAGTCCTAACATCAGGTGTACTGGATGTAGCGCCACTATGAGGATGATAGCTGATAGCGGACTGACGCTGAACAGCACCAGTTGGAGAGCAGTGTGTGTCTTCTTGGTGTTGCGGCGGCGGCAGTGGGTCTACTGTCGTCAAACCTCGAGGCATGGGGGACGATCTGGCTTCTGGTGTTTGCTGAAAGGCGTCTTTGTAGCAAGGGGTTGACTCACCAGAAGCTAATGGAGAAGATACTGCATGCTGATGACTGGACAGACCTGCTCCCTTTAGACTGTCACTAAGCTCTGTAATTGGGTCATGTTGGCGGTATTGTGGGGAAGAAGACTCATCACTGAATTGCACCTGTAGAGCATTTTCACTCTGACGTGGGTCCTGATGACCACTATGTTCCGTCAGTTTACTAATGGGTGCAGGTGTGTATGATGTCCCATGATCCTCAAGTTGTCTGGGCCGTGACATGACATATGAAGGAGCTAGGGCAGGAGAGCTGGCGATCATGTCTGTAAGGCGTTGCACATCTTTACGCAGTTTGTCATTGTCCTCTTTCATGCTACGAATACATCCTAAAACATCAGCAGTGATAGCATGTCTGGCCTGCTCATCCACTGGACTGCGATGCCTGATAGGGTAACTGACCTCATAGTCCTGAAGGTATGATGGCAGGTGGCTCTGTCTGCGTGGGCGGTCCACATCTCTTTCTGAGTCTCTTTCATCTGGCCTGAACATCTTGGACTGACGCAGTTGCTGGATCCGGCTCGAAGGACCAAAATTGTATGATAGAAGGTGTAAATATGGGTTAATAGGTGTGGCAGCAATCGCTTCAGGGTGTCGGGTCAGGACACTATTCCAATGTTCAGGTGAGAGTGTGGGGAGAAAGGAGATGCAGAGTCCAGGGTTGCAGTTTAGATGGTTTATATAAACAAATAGGCTTGTGTTTCTGTGCGTGTGTGGTTCTGTAACAACAAAGCACAGCAATACAGACTGTTTAGAAAGAATAGTTACAGACCAATAGCAAAGGCAAACCTAAGCTAAAACATAGCCAGCTACAAATAGCATGCACAGAGCAATGTTAATAGCTAACAATAGTAACTGGACTGCAATGAGCTATCAATTAAAGATTAGCAAGCACAACACATTCATGTAACCTATATAAATGACAGTCATAAGAATTATAACAAGCATTTAAACTAAATAAACAACCGAAATATTCAGTGCACAGCATAGAAAACAATAGCCATTAAAATGTAGAACAGTTAAACAGACTATTACAAGCTAGCGGCTAGCTCTGAATCCTGTTGTAAGCTAACAGAAACCTAAATACATTCACGGCTAATAAACACTTACGGTGTGTTACTTAACACAACAATTAAACTCACATTTCCATGGACGCACACACGGAAAAGAAACTGTCCGTCAAAAATCGCCGCAGTCTAAACTCAAGTCCAGCTGATGTCTGCTCCTCCGTGCTTCTCACTCGCTGCTGCGTTCAGGGGCCGTTGTCAGGGTGGGAACAGAGAGTGCACATGCAGAGCGTGTGATCAGACACAGTGGATACATAATGGGAATGCATACTCAGGGCATGGCCTTTTTTACATATAGCCTAAGGGGAATCAATAGTGCCAACAATAGCTGCTAGCAAATTAGCACTGCCAACACTAGCGACACTAGCGACCCACGCAAGGTGATACTCTTCTCATTTCGCAAAACGGCTTTATACAACCGCCAAGCCTGCTTGAAAACACATGACTTACATTCAGCATACTAAACACTGACTTTCCTGTTGTTTTTGTACCTTACTAACCTAAAATTCAGGAAAGAAGAAATAATGAGAGCGTAAGAGCGTGAGATGTAGCTAGTTTAATCTCATACTGACACCTAATATAGACATAGCCAGTTTTTTTCATTGTAATAGAGGAACAGTGCTCACCATAACTGATTAGATTATTTTAAATAACAAACAAATGCACAGTATATAAAATATTATTAGACGAGAAAAAATTCCAGTCCAGTTGCAGTTCTTTACAGCAAAACATTTTTAAGGCTGGTCCATGAGAGAATTCATTTTTAATTTGTTTTCTAACAAACTTGCAACAGGGTATGTGGGCATAGCAATGTGTGCTCCATCACACAAACATGCTGATACAAGCTGAAGAGGCTTTTGAAACATTCTCATTTTCTTATTCTCATTTGCTTCACACGACAGATCCACGTCTGCTTTCCTCACTTCCTGTCCTTCCTAATTTGAAAGGCAGCTATGGTGCAAACTGGAGCTTTTTTTTTTTTTTTTGCTGAGCAGAGAACAAGTGTAATAAAGAAAATGTTAAATGTAGAAAATCTAAACCTGGAGCAGCTGGGAGTGGAGCGATTAGAAGATGCTAGTAGGGAGTGGGAAGCAGAAATTGCTGACACTCTATTCCACTCACGTACACTGGCAATCCTCATTAAATGCTACAAGACAACATAAATCACAGATTTTGTAGCTTTAAATCAAGCACGAAAAGGAGAAGCTCATCCAGGCAAGGAATTACCTATTTGTAGAACCACACATGTAAAAGAACTCATAATCACTGAGGACCATGTACTGTGTCGTAAATTTGAGTGTTGACTCGTAAAGGACTGAACACCCGGGGAGCCACCATACAAACAACAGGAAGTAATTTGCTCTTGATTATCATGTTAAGTCCCCTTCTCACCCAATTGCATCACTTTGGCCTTCAATTGAGTCACTACCTTATTTCCCCCCCTTTCTTTCTTGTTCCCCCCACCCCTCACTGGCTCACCTTAATTCAAGCCTATGTGTACTGAATGTAAATGTACGCTAGCTATACTTTTACTACTTCTCCTCTCTTCCCCATTTCTTCTGTCTTAATTAGTGAATCTATAACTCTTTGTGCAGTAAGACTCGAATCCTCTCCTGTCACAAACACTCCTTCATTATTCCCCTGAGGATGTGAATGTGTCTCTTATCTAGCCTGGCCTCCCTCTTTAAATATTGATACTCTGATTCTCTCCATATTAGCAAATGGCTGTTGATCACAGACCTTTGCAAGAGTGTGTGTTCGTGCCACAGAACCTTAATGAGACAGGAACAGATGAATGTTTTATATCCTCAACACATTCCATCACCATAAATGCTTTTATGTGCCTATTAGCCCCGTAGCAATTTCCTGGTGTCTCTACTGACTTAGAATGGCAATTTGACAACACCAAATTCTGCTTCTCTGAATATCAAAACTTTATGAGCAACTTGATAAGCAAGTTCATTTAATTCCCATAGAGCAAAAAAAAAAACAGTGACACCTTGTGTTGAGTTAATAAGCTCCATTATGTTAAATTGATATAAAGCTGACAGAATGACAGTTTTGGTGGATCAGTTGCTTTAATTAATTTTGGCCTATTTGGGTTAAGAAGCAGCACTAATTGAGCCTTTAGACAGTTGTCACTTATTAAAAAGGTTCATTATGAAGATACGATGTGGATTCACTGTTGAGTGTTATTGTTTAACACACAGATGGAAATAATTAATTTAGTAATTGGTTTTGTTTAAGAAATTGCAGTTTAATTTAGTGTCTTATTTCAATCATGTTGATATTATACCCAATGTTATGGTTATTATTCTCTCTCTTGATAGTTTAAGAGATTCACCTGAAATCCTTTTTTCAATAAGATTAAATGATAACATGACACAGCCCATGTAAGGCAACAACATGACAAGTTAAACTCTGAAAGAACATTTTACCAAAACAATGCAAGAAAACTGCATAGTTGCCAAATCTACAACGCTCCTTCAGGGTCACATAACCAACAAAGAAACTTACTGTACAGTAAATGTTGCCAATGAGCTTGCCTTTGATCTGATGTAGTAGATGTCTACAGTAAGTCTCAGAGAGCCCCTGCTGCATACTTGCTAAATTCCATTGATTTAACAATGATTTTCCATTTTCATCACATCCATACGTTTGAATTAGAAATTCAATTTACTGTTATTGTTGTAAATTCTTTTTGCTGAGGACACAGACCAAAAAGATATTAAAAGCTAATGGTTACATTATGCTTGTGTGCATGTGTGTGCCTAATACGTAAGTAAGCTTGCATATATTGTATGCATTTATGCACATGCATATGCATGCAGGAGTAGACAGGGGACTGTGGAATATCATTTTAAAATTTAGTTGAGTGAAGGTGCTGGGATCTTACTGCACTGTATCTTGCACTTCAGCCTTGGGAGTTATCTTGAGCAGTTGAGCCCCAGAGAAAACTGAAGCTGGGCTATTTCTTTAATCACATGTACGGGGACAAACTTTCGTCACAATATGCGTCTTCACACTTTCTTTTAAAGCATCTACGAGTGCTGCAAACCAGAGCACTACATTGTAAGCTTGAACACTGCTTTCATGTGTAGAGAGACTACAATGTCACAGTCAGTAGTTGTTAAAGTTAGGCACTTGTTGAAATAGAAACATACACACAAACATACACAACCAGTACCTAGGGATAAAAGACAGAAAGCCACAGAAATGTAATCAGTATATTTCTACCGTCACATATTCAAGATGACACAAGCATTCAACTGCTTGTGTGCGTCAATCATGGCTGCCAACATTCCCCAGGAGGATTAAAGGAGTGTTTTTCAGAGAATGAAACAGGGTAGGAGGGATGTGTCAAATGGCAGGCGTGTGATGTGTGTGTGTGTGTGTGTGTGTGTGTCCTCGGGGTGAGGGCAGGAATACAGATAAAGTTCCTCTCCGACTGGAGTGGAGTGGATGTGATCATGAATGTGTCAGAGAAAAGTGTTTACTTCACGGTGCCTGACTGTGTGTGATAAAGACACAGAGAAGACACTTTGGTAAGATGCAAGCAGGAATTAAAATGGGCATCGGGATATGTGCACAAAAACACGCCTGCTCTCACTCTCACACACAGTGTGTCACACGTGCACACACTCTTTTGCTGATTTGCCACTCAGCACACAGCCACAACACAAGGTGCAAGCTGCAACATTAAAAAGCTATTAAATTGTCATTAGTGGCACCATGGCTGCCCAGTGTAAGGCCTCGAGCCATGACAGCAACAGCAATCTACTGTTGTAGCATCTGAATCCACTATAATGGACCCACTGTGTTTCAAAGATTAGCCACAGTCCATATGCCAGAGATAAGTCTGGCCCCTTCCATGCACTGTCACCACACAAGGAGAGCCATGAACAGGGAGGGGAAATAGTAAACAAGTAGTACAAGCCTCAACAGCAACCAAGTGATTTATATTTGGGGTTGGTAAAAGCACTACATTTCATGATAAACACCTGGTGAAGAAAATGCAAAATCAGGTTTATTTGTGTGTGAGAGAGAGGCTGTTCTACAGAGAAAGAGAAAGTTGGTTTGCAGTTAATTTATCTCCCAGCATCTGCTGCTGGTCTTTGATTTATTTAAAAAGGTATATATAACATTTTCATGGTCTTCGTTACTTCATCTTGTGAATCCACAATAGCCTTAGGTTACCTCAAGACACAGCTAATTCTTCATATAAATATACCATTGGCATAAATAATTTGTTAACTGATTAATTACCAAGCTAATGATAAAAGGTACAATCTAATTTTAGTCATTAAAAGTGAAAATTGCAACTGCCGATTGTACCTGCAAACGTGTTTACATTTTAGGGAATGCAGGTGATAGATGAAGATATAGTTAATAAAAGTCTGATTTAATCTGATCATTTAAAGGGAAATTTTCTGAATAGCAGAGAAGCAGTATGCTGTTAGCAAAGGAAAATATAATGATGAGCTAATGTTTTACTGGCTTATTGATGTAAAAAAAGATTTAAAAAGGATGGATGCATGCTTACACTTTAAAAAACTGAATTTAAAAAATCTTTGGTTGAAGAGGTAAATACTTGATAAATCAGTGCTAAAGACTAAAGACATTTAAAAAAATCTGAAGATGTGGAGTTAAAAATAATCCCCATTGAATGTAGGCACCAGGTTTTGGAGTTTGAAGAATAGTGGAATAAAAAAGACACTATATAGCGGGTCTGCTGCACAGACTTTATCTTTTTTTTTTTAAATCTCTCCATCATGGAGTCCGACAAAGTCATGCTGAATTGATGGAGTACTCTTTTCATGCTAAGATGAATTAAGATGTACTGCCTTAAAGGTGCAATATGTAATATTGTGTGTAATGCTGGCAGCTAGCGGTTAAAATAGTTACTGCACTACCAATCCAAAATACTGCCGAGTCGTTTCCCCCGCCCCCTCCTGCCCAGACTCGAAGTTCACGGAGGTTGCCAGGCTGAGACCGCAGTATTCATAACAATGTTGCTAGACGCTTTTCTCACATAGCCAGACATTACTCCACAGCACAGCGGAGTAGCTAACGTTAGATGCTAGTCTCACATAGCCAGACATTACTCCACAGCACAACGGAGTAGCTAACATTAGATGCTAGTCTCACATAGCCAGACATTACTCCACAGCACAGCAGAGTAGCTAACGTTAGATGCTGGCTATATTGACAGTCATAAAAGCCCGTGCTCACGCGGAGCTCTGTAACCAACTGACAGACACACTTTTTCGGCATAAAATTACAATATGAACACAACAACCTCACTGTCCTCTCCACACGCCAGTCAGGCACACTTCCTCGGCTTAGAATTACAATACGAAACGTTAAAAATACCACTACCTTGCCGACGGAACACACTTCATTGGCTTAGAATTACGGCAACAATCGCTAAACACACTGCAAACTCACAGTCCTCGCTTTCCAATTTACAGCCCCCCTCTCGTGGTTTAAAATAACTTGTTGGCTCCAGCCGCTGAACATGCTGTAAACAGCCATGACAGTTAGCAGGGTTAGCATGGCGGCGTTAGCCAGGACCAGTTGGGATCACTTTACTGGCTATGTCTCAATTGTTTTTGCGAGTAACCAACTCGGTTACTCTAGCTATATAATTCAATGTGAGTACACAAATGTTGAAATGACAAAAAATGCCCATCCCTAGTAGCTGTAATAAATTAGCCTGAAGCTAATGCTTACCTGTTCAGGAGAAAATAAGCCAACTCTGCGTCCTTTTGGGCTCTAAACTGTCTCAATCTTTCAAATACATCTCCAATATTTACCAGGGTGTTGTTACGTCTCTGGTCACGCAACTGTTAGAAACATGCTGTTTTCTTTTTTTTTATGTCATGTAGAATCTATCTCCGTTGATCCTGTTCGTTTGTTTGCTGCTTTCATGGCTGTACTAACGTTACAGCTGTAGCGTGCTGGGTTTACGTTTTTACAGGTATATCTGGCAACCCGGCCTGCCTGTCAAACTGGGCCGTTGATAACAACACACAGACCAAAACATAAACATAAATTCTGTCACGGAATGTAAATTTCAAAAAGAAAAAATACTGAAATTAGCATTGTTGTCAGAAAAGATAGTATTTCAGTTTAACATGTTTCCTTAATATCTGATGAGGCATTGGTGTCATTTTTGGATTTATTACAGTATAAATATTACATATTGGACCTTTAACTTTATACATGTTTATTTATTTTAATGAGGTTTTTGATTTTAGAAAACCTTTACCTTTTTTGTATGGTAAAGATAATCTTTCAAGGTTAAACCATACACTGAAGGAACTTGCTATGGTAACCTTTCTAGAACATAATTTTAATTAAGAAAATAATGGGAACTAATCATGATTAAAGTAATAATTGGCAACCTTAATGTAGAGGTAATTACTTAGACATTTTTGACAATATGATGATTGATTGCAATTATTGGCTTAATAACTATGTTGGCCCTGAGAGGCCACAGCACACAACAATAAGACAACACGTGCAAATAAACCACAGCACTCACTAATAAGACAACCCGTGCAAATAAACCACATCACGCAACAATAAGACAACACGTGCAAATAAACCACAGCACTCACTAATAAGACAACACGTGCAAATAAACCACAGCACGCAACAATAAGACAACACAGGCAAATAAGACAACACGTGCAAATAAACCACAGCACGCACTAATAGGACAACACGTGCAAATAAACCACAGCACGCACTAATAGGACAACACGTGCAAATAAACCACAGCACACAATAATAAGACAACACGTGCAAATAAGACAACACGTGCAAATAAACCATAGCACGCACTTATAAGACAACACATGCAAATAAACCACAGCACGCACTAATAGGACAACACGTGCAAATAAGACAACACGTGCAAATAAACCACAGCACGCACTTATAAGACAACACATGCAAATAAACCACAGCACCCACTTTTAAGACAACACGTGCAAATAAACCACAGCACGCACTAATAAGACAACACGTGCAAATAAGATAACACGTGCAAATAAACCACAGCACACACTAATAAGACAACACATGCAAATAGCCCACACCACAACGGAAGTGTTTCCAGGGGACACTTTTAAGTGATGCACACGTGCCTCAACCATTGGCTTTCCAGTACATAGACAGACCAACAACAGGACAATTTTAACAATTTTTGCCATCTTATTCATCACTAAATTCACTTCTGAATACGTTTTAGGCGAGAAATTAACTCTTTAGATTTCGAATATAGGCAGTCTTGCGAAAATCGTTGCCAAATTGACAATTTGTTTCAAAGTTTTCGGAATTGAGTAGCTCCAAAATGTGACGTTTTAGGCGAGAAATGAACTCTTGGACAGCGGACAGCGGCTTAACCCGATAACAAAGCCGTAAAATAGGCTTTCAACTCAGGACAGCGCCACTTCTCACAAATACAGATAGGATTGGAAATGAGAAGTTTAACTGACACATAACCGATCAGCTTCATGGGAAATTAAGAATCAATGCCACCAACGCTCCACTCAGCGCCAACTGCAATGTTTAATTTTAAATGAATGTAGCCTACCGGCAGTCTGGCACAAGTAGGGTGCTCAGTATTTTATTATTATGCATCTGTGTGTGTGTGTGTGTGTGTGTGTGTGTGTGTGTGTGTGTGTGTGTGTGTGTGTGTGTGTGTGTGTGTGTGATGGCCGGCCAGCGAGGTTGTTAAGCCTGCAAGCGCTTGTGGAGTTTAACTCCGAAAATGCATTTAACCACAGGTTACTTTTAAAATGGATACTTAAACAAATAATCCATCAACGGCGAAATAAAAGCCTCTTATTTACGAGAGCGGTCTGAGAGACCTCCAGCTTAGAGCGGGGTCTCTGAGCAGGACTGTCTGAGCGACGAGCTAGCGCCCCGGCAGGCGCTGGCTGTCGCGTCACTTTTTGGAGCTACTCAAGTCCGAAAACGTAGAAACAAATTGACAATCGGCAACGATTTTCGCAAGACTGCCTATATTCGAAATCTAAAGAGTTAATTTCTCGCCTAAAACGTATTCAGAAGTCAATTTAGTGATGAGTAAGATGGCAAAAATTGTTAAAATTGTCCTGTTGTTGGTCTGTCTGTACTGGAAAGTCAATGGTTGAGGCACGTGTGCATAACTTAAAAGTGTCCCCTGGAAACACTTCCGTTGTGGTGTGGGCTATTTGCATGTGTTGTCTGATTAGTGTGTGCTGTGATTTATTTGCACGTGTTGTCTTATTAGTGCATGTTGTCTTATTTGCACGTGTTATCTTATTTGCACGTGTTGTCTTATTTGCACGTGTTGTCTTATTAGTGCTTGTTGTCTTATTTGCACGTGTTGTCTTATTAGTGCGTGTTGTCTTATTTGCACGTATTGTCTTATTTGCACGTGTTGTCTTATTGTTGCGTGCTGTGGTTTATTTGCACGTGTTGTCTTATTGTTGCGTGCTGTGGCCTCTCAGGGCCACCGTAAATAACTGATGTAGCAAAAACTATGGATTTAATTTATATCTTACAACATAATATGTTAACCAAAATGATACCCAAAAGTTCTGGTTATGGCTCTAAATTGAGAACAACATTAAGTGCATCGTTATTTGGCTGAAACAATAAGCAAAGTAGCCCTCAAAACATATTAGAAAAACATAAAGCCTGAAGCAGAAACTGTGCTTTGTGTTTGATGTCTGTCTGATGCAGAAATATACTTGAAGCATCTAATGCTTTCCAGATGCTGTGACAGGTATCAGAAGAAGTTAGCTTGATGACTAATACTCATGTTAGAATTAGACTTGGTAAGCAGCTGGCACTAATGTGAGCAGGACCACAGCTTGGTGGATATGCTACTATGGTTAGGGATCACACACACACACACACACACACACACACACACACACACACACACACACACACACACACACACACACACACACACACACACACACACACACACACACACACACACACACACACACACACAAGTAGGTGGTGGTTATAGATAAAGCTAGAGTGTATTGTAGGCTGACTGCCAGTAGCTCATAGATGGTAAGCAGGTGACATTCACACCACACAGTGAATGACAAACAATGGAGTCATATGTCTACATCCTTATACAAATAAGTGAAGCACATTTTTCCAAAATATAATATATAATAATATATCTTTGTATAATGTGATTCATGAAATAGCTCTCTGAGCTTTTCTTGGAGTTTTCCAGCAACTCTGTTACATCTGTGAGTATTCGTATGGAGTGGACAGTGTACAAAGACTGTGTATCTGTAGGCATGTGTGTGAGCATGTGCTGGACAGGACATTGAGTCCTACTATTCTTACACCCCCGCCTAAACTTTGTTCTCGTCTCCAGCAGATAGATGGTGAAACATGGGGGCTGCGATGTGACATGTTGACATAAAAGAGATTGAAATAATCACCCAACTGAACTGAACATCCATTAGGTCCTCTACTCAAACATGTTCAGGAACAGCTTCGTACCTTAACATTGAATATTCTGTGCTTCATCACCAGTTCCTTCGCAGTGGTATAGAAGGACCATTGTAATGCTACTCAACCTGAATCTCCATTGACCAATATTTTTGATATTGATATAGTTGCTAGTACTGCCAATCCCACTGTGAATCAACACCATTTTTGCAGCACTTTCACTTCATTGTTTGCTGTATGGCTGGGTCTTAACGGTTCCTGATGGCATTTAAACTAGGGATAGGCCGATTATTGGCCCTGACCGATTATCAGGCTGTTTTTTGGCAGTTTGCAGATTATCTGTATCGGCGTTTTATTTCCCTGACAACCGATCAAGTTAATTAATTATGTGTCTGTTCCTCTGCTTCGGTTTTACTCACCACTGAGTCTCACTGAATGTCCCTCCCACAGCACTATCTGACTATCTTTTACTGTGTATTATGTTGAAAGTTTCTAATTTGTTAAATAATTGCTTAAAGCATTTAAATAAAAATTTGTGTTGGAGTTTGTAATCTTAATTTTGATTTAAAGATTTTCATTTTCACTATAAATGCATATCAGTTTCAAATATCGGTTATCGGTTTCATTTACTACCAAATATCAATAATCGGCCTTGAAAACCCAGCATCGGTCGATCCCTTTAAACATGCAAAATGCTAACTTGTAACCATGCTTGTACAGCTGAGCTTACAGTTGAGGCTGACAAAGTAAGAAATGGAGTAATTAAATTTAAGAAAATCCGAAATATTTAGAGTTGAGCCAGACAAGGTGATTCTGTGATGTCCTCTGCGCAGATAGGCCTGCACAGAATCGATCACCGTCAATTGCCGCCCGTTGCATGCCGGTTAGATTTGTTTCCGACTTGATCCAGTATATATATAATAGAACCAAATTATAAACCAAACCACCGGTTAAACTTTACATTATTTGCCCAAATAGTAGAAAAAGATATAAGAATAGCAAAGTTGTCTGATTTTAATGTATTTGACTGTTGGTTGTCTGGTGTGTCACGGCCATTGCAGCCTTACAAATATGCGTGTATGGCTATTATTGCTGTAGTTCTGACTGAGTGGCTCAATGTACACACATGCTAATATTGGGCTGACTTATTTCTCCTCATATACATGTTGCTCTAATGTAAATCTAATTAAATATCATACATAAAGCTTCTCTTTTTTCTGTAAAAAAACAGGATATTCACAATTTTCCAAGAAATATTAATAAGGGTAAACACACAAGAAAGTACAGAGATTACAGTATTCATACAGCATTCATTATCTTGTATTGTGATGCACAGACCGCTTCCTCCATCTGCTGCCCTATTATAAGATGAGAAGATGACAGAGAAGAAGCAGGGGAAGAAGAGCGAAATAGGCCACATAAATAATACCTGCCATTCTATAATCATGAAGACTTTATGATATACCCTTCCCTCCGCCGCAACCTATCTCACACTTCTCTCCTCACATCTCCATGCATCCCTGCAGGATAGCGCCACTATGCAGTTCTGTGCCAACAAGCTGGACAAGAAGGACTTCTTTGGCAAGTCGGACCCTTTCATGGTCTTCTACAGAAGCAACGAAGATGGAACGTGAGTGCTCAATGTGATTTTTTTCATTCCAAGTGTTTCGAAAGGTAGCTGCTGGTAAGTGCTGGTGTTGCCAGTGTGTAAAGTATGGCAGAAGAGCTGCAGTGGTTACTGAAGCACGCATAACTTATGAGGCTGCATACAGAGGCAAGGACACTGTTCAAAACACAACCACAATTCCTATGACTATGTCTTGCATAAATGACTCCAGGAGAGCAAATACAAGAGGCAATTCATGTTTAAAAAAAACACAATCTGCATTTTTCATCAATAGGAAAAACACTGTCAGTTTCTGAGGCAATTCACATAGGGATGCACAACAATCCCTCATCTCCATACGCCTTTCCAGAGTACTGTTTAGCCTCCCAAGGGGCTGTGCAGTTGTGGCAGCGTCAGCGGAGATGCTTTAGCAAGTGCTTCATTAGCCGTCTTCCAATTTTTCCTCAGTATTTCTTTTTTGATGCATAACAGGGTGAGAAATGGATCCTGACAGATGTGCTAGAAGTATCGTTTGTTGGTGCCAGTGGGGGGTACAAATTAGAGGCCTGCGCGGCTTAAGGACTAACAGGGTTTTAAAAGGCTTGAGGCACTTAGTGGACCACAAGTAATCCAAGGCTTTGGGTGAAAACAAAAATGAAAAAAAATTGTGAAAGCTGTAGCTTTTCAAGAGAATATTTGGGGGTTATTTGACAGGAATTTATGTGGCTCTCCTCTACGAGCATTTCAGATATCCATACAGAAAAATAAATTTGCATATCATTGTCACCCTTTTAGTCTAGGGAAAGGATTTAAAAGCCAGACTGAAATATCAAATTATTCTCTGTGGTCTAAAACACAATATAGCTGGGAGACAGGCCAAGCGGTAAACAAAGCTGGGTACAGCCCTATTTAAAGCATCTTTCCTGTCACTGTAGGATTTGACATTGTCTTCCTGTTTCCGTCTCTTCAGTTTCAGGCTCCTCCCCGTATTTATCTCTCTCCCTAGCTTATGTAATTAACAAATGATATTACAATTTCTTTCTCTGCCTTGAACATATCTTTTCCTAACTCCCATCCCCCTCTTCCTCTAGATTTACTATCTGCCATAAAACAGAAGTGGTGAAGAACACATTAAATCCAGTGTGGCAGCCTTTCACTATCCCGGTACGAGCTCTCTGCAATGGAGACTTCGACAGGTACAATGCAGCCTCCCCCTATTCTTTAACCCTTCTGATCCTCTCACTGCTAACAATTTATCCACACCCACACACACACACACACACACACACACACACACACACACACACACACACACACACACACACACACACACAAACACCTTCTGCCTTTCATGGCTTTCTAACTGACGGCAGCCATTACTGGACCCTATAAGCGTCAATGAGATCAACCAGCAGAAATCAATACCAGTTCAATATGGTGCAGCATTAAGCCTCCAATTATTTTTCCTCTGTCACATTATTTCTGCTGCTGTGTGCTTAGGACATTCCTCGGTATCGATATTTGCTAGAATGGCACCGGTCAGGCATAATGAGCCTCTCTAATCTCCTAAACTTCCTTGCGGTATTTCTGCTATCAACGCTATTCTGTTCAGATATAATGTCTGAGCCATATAAATGTACTATTATAACACTAACAATATTCATTATCGCTTTGCTTTTACACTTTTGCTCTAGAAAACACTGGATCACTTATTACTGACTAAATATATCAAATAATGAAGGGTTGCTCCTTCCAATTTGCACATAATTAATGTAGACATGCTGTGTCAGAGGGGATATGAATTCATTTTTATCCGAGTTTATCCGCCTGCCTCTAATTTAAAAGACAGTGCTGGAAAGAAAATAAACTAAATCATGAAGGAGCTGTGAGAGAAGAAGAAAGAGTGACAGATTTCATACTGAAAATCTCAAATGTATCTGTTCTACCTTCTTTGTATGCAGTAAAACTCTGATTACTGAGAATGCTGAGTAGTTAGTGTGTGTGCAGAAAACAGAGGCAAATCCCAAACAGAATGAGATGGAACAGAGCTGGGGTTGTCTCAGGAAGTATTTGATACTTGGGAAATATTTAGCTGAATCTGTGTGAGCTAGCCAATTACACATAAGGGGTCACTACCCTGTCTCTCTCTCTCACACACACACACACACACACACACACACACACACACACACACACACACACACACACACACACACACACACACACACACACACCTCTAGAGTATAATAAAATGTGACAAGCCATGAGCTGAAATTCTACAAGTCTTGAAATATCACCAAGACAGCGCTATAAACAGGTTACATACTTGTGCGTGGGTGAGGAACAAACTTTGTGTCAATGTTTTTTATGTCAATATTTCTATGACGGGGGAGTGGGACGGTCTTTTTAATTATATAGTTCTTAAGATCCACTAATAAATAGATTTTTTTCAACGAAGTTCCTAAGGCTGTCAATTATTCTGATTTATGTAATTACTGTTTACATCCATCAACTGAGGGAAAGCTTCCAGTGATTTATAACCTAAAGAGAAAAAGACCAATTTCTATTACATGTATAAAAGTCTATGTTTAAAAGAATTATGAATCACATCTTTTCAGTTGTTAATTGTCAGTTTGTCAAGCAAAAGAAAGTGCCTTGAATATAGCCTGCTGGTCTTTTCCGAATGTCCTACACTTAGTTATATGAACGAGGCATATAATAGAGATTGCCATGCAATATTGTTGTTTCTTTATTTTCCTTTTGGTCTACTGCAGGTACCAATGAGTTCTTCTCAAGGCTGAAGTCCAAACGTCCACCCTCACATACTCTACATGCTCTCCATCATCACATCAAGCAAAAAAATATGCTATAAAACATGACTGACCTTGATTGCTTCTATGGAGATGAATTAAAGTATTTTTCGTAATAGTCCTTCACTGTACTGATATTGGCAACTTATGCAAGATACATAGTTTACATGGTATAAAAAGTATGAGGTCCGAACATTTGGATTCAGCCCAAAACTCATACAATGGAACAGTTATTCCAGTTTTTTTATGCACACATTGAAAAATATCATTAAAACAAGTGTATGGAAACACACTTATAGGGATAACCTGAAGGAGGTGTGTTGTCTCCCCTCACTTCTCTATGCTATGTCTCAGAGTCTGAGGGCTCAGCATTTGATTGAAAAGGACTTGCTTGATTATATATAATGAGACATACACAGGATGCAGATAAAAGAAGCATTGAAATCTTTATTGCTGTTGTAGATGGGAGGAGAAGCAGTGACTGTGGATCCAACTGCTAGCTATGAGTTGGCACTCACTCTACTCTCTCTCACTCTGTCACATGTTGAAGAAGGCATCGAAGCACCTTTATCAGTTGAGAGTAGTAGCCCGAGAGTAATGGCCGCAGATGAGCTCCTGCTGATTTACTTTGCTCTAATTAGCTCAGAGCTTTAGCTTGGACATGTCCCTCTCATTAGATGCACCAAAGGGCAAAAGGAGAATTCGGAGCAAGTTCAACAAAGGGTGTTTCCAAAGGGGGCACTATTCTCCAAACTGACATCTCTAAAGGAGCAAAGGGAGCAAGCCGCCGTGTCTGTGAAAGAGACGATTTGTCCTTCCAGCCTATTGCCTGACTTTCTTTCTCGAGCCAGACAAATAAGCACTGGTACATAGACACCTGAAAACAGTGCTGCAATCTATTGTTCCTGCTGGAACAAAGTGCACTGATAGGCATAGGCGATCCATTTGTGATTTTATTCTTTTCATTACGTGGGAAACATAGAACTGTATCTATGGAGCTTGTTTAAAGAAACTCTCAGAAGCTGGAAAAATACACTTTGTATTTCAGTTCCATGGTCTCTCTCAGTGACAGTCTTGTATCAATGACAACAATGAAAGTCCCTGTGGGAGGTGGATGGAACGGACTGTAAAGATCTCACTGACAGCTGCACTTCATTTGGGCTCTGCCGTGTTAATTCAGAGACCTTTTTTAAGGCCAGTGTAGTGTTGCATGTTCCGTTTTATTTAGTGCCTGATCTAAAATGCTGTTACAAAGTTTCTAAGTGAAATGTTTAACTTACTTAAAAAAAGGTTTGGCTTCTTAATCAATTTGAAAACGTTTGTTGGCCAGTCATTATTTAGGTGTGGTGTTGTGACCAATTCCCACTGAATACAGTTGTTTCTCAATTACAAGACAATGTCAAACATTCATGAACAATATAATTCCATAAGGAATAATGGCGTATGCACATGTGCTCTTATAATGTAGTTAAGAAGTGAAGTGTAGTTACAGCCTCATGTTACCTTACACATTAAATGATCCCAAACTGTCACATAGTAAGGTTTGAAAAATAAGCACTGGTATTGGATTGGTACCTGGTATCAGCCAATATAATTATCTTTGGTATCAATATTTGGGATGCACTGGTTTAACTTTTTCTGTCCTAAAGACCACTGTTACAAAGAATAGGATTTGTGAAGTAGACATTAACGTTTTTGTTATGGAGGGGAAAAAATATGTTAAATTCTTCTGCTGCAAATGCAACATCCATAACAATGTGCAGCCACACCGAACAATGGCTTACGGCTACTGGACCATGCACAGTGTCGCTGCATACAATCTGTCATCGGTAAAGTGTTGCTTGTTATTGCTAGGAAATAATACACAGAAATCCCAGATCTGAATTGTCGCCAAAGGCTATCTGTCTGACATACATATATAAGTCATATCTGTTTTACCTTTTAGAATATTTTGCAAACACAGACAAGGATAAAAACACCTCCACCTCTCAACTGTGTTGGCTGGCGACTGGGTGGCGCACTGATTAGAACTATCCTTCAAGTGTCGAGGATCCAGTTCCTTCTCTCCATACATACATACATACATACATACATACAGTACATACACAAACTCTGCTCTGGAGACTAAATTTTGGCAAAGTAGAGGAGAGTATAGGATTGAAAGTAAAGTAGGGAAAGGGTTAGGGGAGGAGGACAGGAGGAGAAATGAAGGAGAGGAGAATAAACGATCACAGGCAGCAAAGGCAAGTATACTTGCAGTGTTCGGAAGGAAAAACAGAAATCCAATATGTCAAAGGCCCTGTTCCAGATGAGTGGATAAAGGAGAAGAGGATAAGGGTGTGTGAAGAGAGAGGATGGAAATGGAAGGTGCTTCCAAGTTGTTGTATAACTCCAGCTCTCTATTGTACAGTATGTATAGATTCTCTATATCCCCTGTATACTGTGTTTCATATGTGAAGGTGGTACAAAGGTATATATTCTTATGCTGATAATTCATTAAAAACATCAAAAGGATCAATTCTTTCTCATTAACATGCCAGCCCAGGTGACTCAAGCATAGTCTATTACCGTCCCTGGCAAAAGATCACAGACATATTCGTGTAATTGGAGCTGAAGAATTGTTCAGTGTCAAATGCAGTCTCCCTTTTTTTCCTCTCAATTATATGCGCCTCCATTACCGAAGATGAGTCATGTTCATTAAAGATGCCTTAGAATAGTAGCTGAAGATAACTGTGGCATATTAGTTTTGGAGTGTATATTGTTCTGAGAGTTCGGGGCCACTCAAGGATTTGAGCATCTGAGTCCTTTAATGCAGCTCTAAGTTAGGATCTAAAATAAAATGCCGGTAAATGCTTTAAGCCGGGATGATGACAGCTTCCTGGTACTTTGAGTAACATGTCATGCATTACAAAACGCACCACTTGCATTTAGCGCTAGTACTGCATATGGATTGGTTAGGAGAAGGACCTGTCTTACCCTTTCTTTCTGTGCTGCATCTATCTTACTCTACCTATTCCCTCTCTCTTTCCACACTGGAAGAGAAGCATCATGTTTCCTTCACCCAGGTGCACATTTTCTTCTCTCTCACAGTCTTGAAGATAACCTCAAAAGAACAAACTGTCACCACAGAACGACAGGGGCCAGGTGGCAGCGAGTTAAGTTGGGCTTATTTCAGGCATCTTTTAATTCCTCAGTTACAGGAAAAGAGTCACTGATGTGTCGCTTGCTTCCATTTTCTTTGGATCTGGGCCGGTGTCAGTACTTGTGTAAGATGAAGTGGGGAGACATGGGGGGTGAGATCAATGTGACTCAGGAATGAAAGTCCCAAAAAAGTTTTTTTCTCTTCTTCGCTCTGCAGGGACATTGTTTCTGCTGCATTTGTGTAAAATGGCATCAGAGTTTGTTTTTTGTCTGATGTTCTTTTGAATGTTGGAAGTGAACATGTGCTGCAGTTTGCAATTTTTGACTGAGTGCTTTATACAAGTTGACTTTTTTCTTGCATCGTGCAGCCAGCTGCTCAGCTTTGTTCCAAAGCCATCAAAAATACCAGTTTTAGAACAAAGTGACATCGGTTTTAATTGATATTCAGGTACCCTTAGCACCATTTCAAAACTCTTTCTTTTAAATTAAATTATATCAATGTACTCAGTACAATATTTGAAAATAGCTATGTTTTTGAGTGACCTACAGTATGATTACTTGAACACCACTTAACCCACGGAATCTCATTAACACACCAAATCTTTTTAGGTAAATACATAGACATCCTCAATGTTTCTTTTCCTCGTAACACTCAATAGTGATGATGAGCTTTACAGTATGTATTTGGCACTGAAAACTACAAGGCTCAATGAAACAGGAGCCCACACCTGTGGCTGCTGTCTCCTGTCCTCATTCATTACAAAAGCTGTAATGGTGCTAATGAAGTTCTTGGAAAAGTGTTTTTTTCCACAGCGTGCTGACATTATAGCACCTATTCAACACATGCACCCTAAATGTTCTCACAATGTTTGGCGTTGGCCTCGTGGTTGAAACAAAAAAGTAATTTCTCATTTTAATTTCTTTCTTTAAGACATCTTTTCCTGTCAAAATGTAACCTGATTGTGCGTTTGTCTGATTTTTCCCCCCAGAACAATCAAGGTGGAAGTGTACGATTGGGATAGGGATGGGAGGTAAGTGTGATTGCAATCGTCAATTAAAAAATAAGAACTTAAACGTGAGCCAAGTTTAAGGTAAAGGTTTCCTGTCATTTCCTGTCATGAAGTTCCATTTTGTCCGGCATCTGTCCTGTAATTTTTACCTGATGTGTTTTTCTTACTCACTGGTGTTTCTTTCCTTTTAATTCCTTTTCCCAGCCATGACTTCATTGGGGATTTTACAACCAGCTACAGAGAGCTAGCTCGAGGGCAGAGCCAGTTCAATGTGTACGAGGTGAGTTTGCACAGTTCCAACAACACGTCTGTTGGCTCCTGAGATCAGGAATCCCTCTATGCTGGGCATCTTATATCCCATTTCTGACACAAGTGACATTTCTATCTTTGACTAACATCACTGTTGCACTGTTTTCCATTACTCTAGCACATTCTTTTCCATCTTCTACTCCTGCTGCAAACCAATGCATTTACAATAAAACATGTTGAAAAAGTAATACCATACTACTGATTAATTTCTTTAAAGGGCATTCGTATTGTACAGTATCTGTGCACGTCTCCCCACCTTCCACAAACAGTTATACATCCAAATAAAGATTTTTTTTTGGTATTGGTCTTCTTAAGTTCTATCAGACTATAACTACTTGAGAGTCAAAAAAAACATATACCATTAAAAAAATCTAGGTTTCATTAAAGTTGTGTGTTAAACAAGATGAAGAATTGTTTTTTGGAAAGCGTGGCTATACGTGGCTATATATCCTATGTAGTTTGCTGCTAGCATTGAGCCTGAAGTCGGACCCCCCCGTGTGAAACACCAAACTCCTTCCTACATACATCGCAAAATGCTTTGTTTGCATCGAGGAAAACTGCAGTAATCCAGGGGTATTTCCCTACCCAGTCCTCCCTGTACCTGCAGAGACGTTTTTGCTTTTTAGCTATGTGTTGATCTTGATCGGGTCCCGGGACACCAGCTTGAGTCTCCATTTCAAAAATGAATGAATGAAAATTTGCGTTGCAACTTGCAGCCAATGAGCAGCCGATGGGAGCTGGTTGCAGGATGACTCAATCACCATGAACAGTTTTTAATGTTCTATCAGACTAGAACTACTCGAGAGTCAAAAAAAAAAAAAAAAAAAATACTCAAGACTTTGCTCTAATTTTCGAGCAGGATTCGAAAATACAAACTTTTCATCTATACAGTATGTACAATTTAAGTGACTTTAAACTAATCAATATGTTCTATAAGAAAAGAGTTAAATTATTTTATTTCCTTTATTCGGGATTCGGGACAACTGCTTGGATTTCGGGACTGTCCCGAATTTTTTGGGACGTCTGGTCACCCTAGCGTTATAAAAAATAATATTTTTTAAACACTTGAAAGTGAAAATCTTACCATAAAGGAGAACATTTCAAAACCTTCAGGCTTCTGGGGTTTGGTGGCCTCCAGCCGAAGGACAAATACCTGTCTCTTGGATGTCAGCTCCATTATACGCTACTCTTGATTCCTCTCTACCTCCAAGTGAGACTGAAAGGCCCTTTAGTTTTTGCATCAGCAGATTGTTCAGTGTGTCAGACAAATTGCCATCCCTCCGCGTTAAATTAGGGGCTGTCACTTTCATGCCTAGTAGCAGCCATAAAGGATCGAGGTAATGAGCCGAGATGTCTTTGGTCTCCGGATTGACATCTCTCTCTTGTTCTGGAGCTGGTAGAATACTAGTACAGTCAGTGTAAGCCTTGCAGCTTAAGCTTGTCTCGCCCATTGCTGCCCTGTAGCCTTGTGGTTTGGTTCTGAATTTTCCAAACTTGTCCCATAATAGTGTGACTGATGTATAAGATACTCAAGATAAAGTGTTTCTATATAAAGTGTTTATAAGGGATCTTACATTAGCTACACATTCTATTAAAACACATCTGTTACTTCATGCAGACACATCTATTCTCACCTTCCTTAAGTCCTCTCTGTCACTGTGTCTCTGTGGATGGACAAACTGCACACATCTATGTGATGGAATGCGCTTCTCCTCATGCGGTCCACATACACACCATAACATTTGTTGTAAAGCTACAAGGTGTGAATGTGTGTAAAAGGGAGTGAGAAAAGTAATGGGAAAGCTATTTTAATGTGTGCAATAATACATAGTTGCTAGCTAAAGCCAGCACACAATAAATATATAGGGAGTTTTATGATTATACGCTAGTAATGCAGTATTTTGGTTGGATGGTTTAAAGGTTGACCGTTTGTTTCAGAGTCTCAATAAAATGTAAAGGGCCAAGGAAAACAGACTTGCATAGCAGATTTGCAAGATTTTGTAACCAATTTTGGCTAAACTAAAAAACAATTCAAATATTGTATTACTGACACTGGCTTACACACCTGTATACAATATGTATATACTAATTTGTATTTTAAATTCATATATATATATATATATATATATATATATATATATATGTATGTGAATAGCCTATCTATATTTTTGGTTTGAAGCAGTTATTTGGCTATATTGTGGCCAAAATGTTTTCATTTTAGATCACCTGTACCTCTTGTTTTTTTAGGTGATTAATACCAAGAAGAAAATGAAGAAAAAGAAATATGTTAACTCTGGGACAGTGAGTATGGCTCTAGCAGCAGGACTGGCACTGTGCCTCTTTCTTCTGAACCACATCTACTTCTTCTTCTGTTAAATGAGTCCCTCTTTAATAATCACGCAAATGTGACTCCTTGGAAGAAAATGCATTAATTCTCCTATCACACACCGACAAATTAAAACATTTGGTGAAAAGCTAAGAAACAAGATTTGTTGATTCAGTAGTTTAGAAATTCAGCTCAAGCTACAGTAAATAACTTACTCAATAGTACATCTGTGTGTTTTTGCATTTCCTGTACACAAACACACTGTCCATAATATATTATGTCTGGTATTGTAGGTGATTATGTAAGATGTACTTTGAGGCAGTTAAGCATGTAAGTGGAACAAAATGAAAGATCAAGGCGCTGCAGAACTTGAAGGACATACGATCTGAGAGATCAGAGTGGACGACACCAACAACCAATTGAGAAACCAATTTTCACACAACTTACTTAGCAGTGTGGGTTTGTGCACGTAATGCACGTAATGCATACAAATGCACATCATCCTCTATCCAAACTTGTCCTCTGGCAATGTAAATTAATCAGTCATCAGAAACCAGCCGGCTCACATCTTTTACTAAAAGCGAGTGTGTGCTGAACCATTACAAGCTGTGGAGGAGGAAGCATTTCTGTATTTATGGAGGAAAAGATCATTACCCCAATGTTTAATGAAATGTTTCTCCTTGTCTTTAATTCCAGGTGACCCTGCTCTCGTTCTCAGTGGAGTCAGAGTTCACATTCTTAGATTACATCAAAGGAGGGTGAGTGGGAATGACTTTCTGCCTACTTAAAGAAATCAAGAAATGGCCTCTTGAACTCCTTGTATGACTGCAATTCCTGTTAAATGGCCATACTCCAATGCATGTGCATGTGTGTGTGAATTTCCTGTTTTTAAGCCAATGGAATATCAGTTAGGGAGATACACGTTTGATTGGACAAAAGGGGCAGGACTAGTTAAGAAATTGTGATGGTTTCATTGGTGAGATATGGTTTCCATGAAGTTGAATTGTCCATTTAATGGGGTATTGAAGATAATGTCTATGTGCTTAAATCTGCATTCATTGTTTAGTTTTTTGGCCATGGCAGCGCAACATGTTGTAAACACAACATTTATGTTTTATAACCGTAAAAGTTGTTATGGCTAACATACAGCAAACTATTTACACATTCAAAACGACACTTAGCGACATTAATATTGGAGCAGTGTTTCTGGCTACCTGGCAAATGTTGCCTCTCCTTTCAAATCTATTTTGCTCTTCACCAACTCCCGAGTAAAAATATCTGGCTCCTCAGCTGCTACTTGGAATGCTCCGCTAAATGTTCACTAGCTAGTCGCCAACTCTGTCTGTCTGCCGTTTGGTGCTATAGGCAGGGTAGGTGCAGTGGGTTTATCGGAGCTTTTACTGAAAAAAAGCTGCTATTTGTGTCTAGAGCAACGCTGAAAAGGGCAGTGAGACTAATACACATTCAAACACCGAGTTCGGTGATGATTGTCCATGGGTTTGTCATTACAAGTGACCCCTTTCACATAAGTCACATAGTGATTTGAGCAATTGTTATATTTGGGCAATTGTTATTATAGAAAAATTCCTTATAGCAGTTTTAAAAAGGATAATTCTGATTAACAATCAGTAGCAATGATGGCAAAAACCTACATACAGTACTAAAATAAGAAAAAAATAAAAAATGTAATTATTATATCATAAGTATTTAACTTTGTTAATATGATGTATAAACAGTAGGTGCTGTGTGTAGTATTAAAGTGCCAAATATATTTTAAATGAGCTAGTTAAGGCCAAACTGATTTCACAGTGAGTACCAAGCCTTCAACCTCAGTTTAGTTTTAGAGCTGGAGGTGTGATGATCAAGTATGTCACAGGTGAAGTGTGCCTTTCAGACAGGTTGGGCTGTGCTTTGATCTCCACTGTGCCATCTCTGCGGGTAGCATGGGTTTTATGGTCTGTGGCAGAGCTGACAAGTGTGACAGATTTCACTGACAGTTCCTGGCTTTGGCTGATCTATGATACAATAACCTTAAAGTTTAGTGGCCTCACTTCAAAAATATCTTCCCCATCATTCTGCCCCTTAACATTACTCTGGCCCTTACTGTGTGACACATTAGAGAGTTGGTTCTTACAAATGTGGAGCGTCTTTCTCTTTAGAAAATGGATGAAAGTTCGAAAAGTGTCACTTAAACTGTCCAAGCACTTGGCTGCATGAAAACCGGAGAAATTTAGAAAAGCTGTTGGAGCACTTTTCAAAAAAATTATATTTGGCATTACACCTTTGATCATGATGCAAAATGAACTCCAATTATCATAAAAATGCTTAATATCGCAACCGATAATAGGTTGATCCTTAGGGTGAAGTACGGTTGTAAAAGGGAAAAGCTAAAACAGGAAAAGCTGAGTGTCTGATAGCTAGTTTAAAGAAATATTAGTAAAAATACAGCAATGTTGATATTTTGCTCAGAATTTTGCCCACTGAAAAATGCAAAACTAAATGTTACCGTAGTTAAAAAGGAGCAGTGAATAACAAAAAAAAAAATAGACAGTAGGAAAGAAAGACAGAAAAGAGTTAAACATACATACATAACAAGACTGCAATGTCATTTGGAAGTGTCAAGGAGACTCATTTTACAAGGGTTCAACAGAGTGGCGAGTCTACAACTTTTTTTCTAATACGGACACACACACACACACACACACGGCTGACAGACTCTTCTCAACCTACCAGTCGCTAACACTCAACTAATCAAATTAGCCACAAAGATATCTGTGCAGTCAGGTTGGGTTGCTGCAAAGATGCAAAGAGTGTCCAATTATTGGTCGCGGTCATGTGGGAGGCGGACACAAGCCTAGTCTGTAGCTTTTTTAAGTGCACCAAGCACTACCAAACTATTTGTACTACTGTATGTACGGATAGATGGATGGATCTTGATTTTTACAAAAGAAATCGTGATTTTAATTTTATCAAGAATCATGCAGCTTGTTGTAACACATTCATGAATATATACAATTAGGTTTACTGTAATTAATGCAAAGGTTAGCAGATTCAGGCTGTGGCATATTCTCCATCCACAACCCCAAACTGAAAAGTTAATGTGAATCTTTAACACGTTAATTTTATTATCATTCCTTTGCCTTCCTCTCTGGTGGCTCTCACAGATAATGAGACGCTGTCGTTTGGGCCCCCAAAGGCCTCGTCTCATTGTCGTAAATTAGTGAGAAGAGGCAAGTGCTTTATCAGCAGGGGAAAATTGGATTATGATTTGCTCTTAAGTGCTCCATCAATTGCATGTTACCCAGCTCAGTGTCTCAATGGCTCATCTGCACCTCCTGCTATGCTTTTTTATGGAGGTGAGAGTCAGATAAAAGTGTAATCACTTAAATCTCATTTGACAACTGAGCAACTGCACTTTGTTTCTTAACGCAGATGAAAACAAAAGACAAATGGCAATTACAGTTTTTTTCGATTGCTAAACGACAGTGGTCACCACTGAAGCCACGTGTGCAAAACTCTAACCACAGTCTGCATTACCAACAGTCACCTGAGCTTAACAGTTCACACCAGCTGCAAAAACTCATTCCAAGCAACACAACTCTTCACACATGTCTCAAAACAGACTCAGTGCAGCCAAACACTATGAACAATCCTCATCTAGATAACACACACTGTCACTCAGAACACTAGCATCAAACACCAATACAGAAAATACAAACTTTTCATCTATACAGTATGTACAATTGTGACTTTAAACTAATCAATATGTTCTATAAGAAAAGAGTTACATTATTTTATTTCCTTTATTTTATACAAGTTTTGAGGTAAACGAGAATGAATGAAAATCCTCAGCTTGCTAACCTACAGTAAATTGTAGCTGTAACTGAGGATTTTCATTTATTCTTGTTTACCTATATATATATATATATATATATATATATATATATATATATATATATATATATATATATATATATATGTAGTAATTTACCTAATTACTGTAAATGTTACAAACTAAAGGTACGAAATAGTCCAGAAGTTTTACATTTTAATGTTTTTATCAACAAATTGGATTTCTTCTCTTGCCATGAACCTACATTATCTAGAAATACAAATGACTGTGGTGTTCCCATTGCTTACACCACATTACTTTGTGAAAAACAGTATGTGCACAGTTATACTATAGTAAAGGAAGTGTTTTTCACAACTGTGTATGTAACGTCAGACATCTTACCTGGACATATTGGTGTCTTTGCTCTTTTACCTGTTCACTCTTGTTCTCAAACGGTACAATGTATAACTGTTTCATTCTTATTTGGTGTTTCTTCATTTCCAAAAAAGGCTTTGAGCTTTCCCTATAAACTGTATATGCAGTATGTGTTCACTAACAAGTCTAAAACTAGAAAGCATTGCAATCAGCAGTGTTTGAGTTTGAAAACTGTGTTCAAGCAATGAAAAATGAACTAGAGTTTGGTCCACACGAACTGCTGCTGTGCAGACTGTAGTTAGAGTTTTGCACATTACTCCAGTTGTGCTCACTGTCGTCTAGCAATCGAAAAAAAATATTAAATATTGATAGGTTTGTAACTATATCATAAGAAATAATTGCCGTATTTTGTGTATGATGATCCTCTGTTTTAGGTATCATCTTTTCTCGTATTGAAAAATGTGTGTGTTAGGGTGTGTGACTGGGTGTGAGAGCACCGGAATTTAATGAGGCCTGGCTTGTTGTTATTACTGGCTGGTCTCAATCGCTGATTTTATTTCTCCCTATGTCCTCATCTCCATCCCCCTTCTAGGACGCAGATCAATTTCACTGTGGCCATCGATTTCACAGCATCTAATGGTGAGTGATACTAACGGCAAAGTGTGTGTGTGTGTGTGTGTGTGTGTGTGTGTGTGTGTGTGTGTGTGTGTGTGTGTGTGTGTGTGTGTGTGTGTGTGTGTGTGCGTGTGTGTAGGCAAGAATAGTGCATGTCCAAGTTCAGAGTCAATCACACAAACAGACAAGCAGACAGTGCGGGCGCACATACTGTACACACATTGTAACTATAAGTAATAGCCTTTCCTGGATCTCTCCTCCACCTAAATACTTTGTCAATACACTTTAAAAGGTTATAGCAGGCATTTTAAGAAAAATGAAAAAAGTAAATGGGGTAAAAACCCCTCAGCTAGTCTTATGACATTAATAATGCCTAACACAACGCTCCAAAAGATTTATCCACAAAGAAGAGCTCTACAGTGTGGAAATTTGAATTTCCCAAGTGATTATTACTTAACTCATCCCCAGAACAACTATAGCTTAGAAAACTGTAACTAGGCATGGCAGGTCTGTCATGTCTGTGCTTTGGATTTTTACACATGGTCTACATGGGTCTGTAGTAAGAGAAAAAACTAGGTAAAAAAAAGTTATTTTAGCCTTTACACTACCAAAAACACAAGAGCAAAAGTGTAAGGAATGGATTAAACAGTGTGTTTATCTGCTCTAATGTAAGCTGCAAATGTTAGCATGTCCAGCTAACTATCTTACTACCTACATTAGTAACAACCAGCATTATTTCAAAACCTGTGTAAAAGTGAGTCTCAGACGGCATTTTCACCAACTTAAAAATATATTAAAAAGTGTATATTGGAAAATGTTACCAACCCTGCCTTTAACCATATGAATATATGTTTGTGTATCAAATTTCGTTTCATTTCAATTCAAAACTGGTCTGCAATATGTAATAATATAAGTAAAACAAACACATTTTTTATATCATATAAACCGTGAACATACAGGGTAGCTGAGTGGATCCATAAATAAATCAATTCATATAGATTTCATTGTACATAAGCCAGTCACATTTGGAGAGAGTAGCAAACTGACTGCCTTACTGAGGTTGGGATATGCCACAAACAACTTCCTGATCTTGATAATAAATGCAGTCTCTTGCCCCTCCATACTTATGTCAACAATTTGTCCCACATATGGTTTTCCCTCATACTTAAGACAAACTGTCCTTCTGTGTATCCTTCATCTGAAATGGTGGCTGAATCCTCAGCTTGGGCCTCTCCAATTGATGCACTTGATTAGGCACATGCATACAGCACCTGAGTAGAAGAGCTTCAAAAGGAGAGATTTATGTCAGTGACACGATTGTCTACAGTGATTGCAATAACTAGCTTCTACTCCATCAAATTGGGTTTGCCCAATTTACACATATGTAGGGTTTATACTGACTGGGCTTGGGGCTCTCTAGTGGGTAAGCTGGACTTTGATATTTATTGTTATATCTGCAGGAAATTACAATTCATATCATATGGTGTGACAATCAAATCATATGGTGTGACAGGCAGACATGTCACCCCATATGATGAAGTGTCACACCATATGATGTTTTCAGCACTTAGCACAACCTTGAGTCTTGTAGCTACACATTAGCATACTAAAAACATGCTAGCTATAACAAAGCAGAATAGATTTACATGTAATTATGACAAAATAATAAAATGTCTTTTGCATTTTTATGAAAAATGTGTCACACCAAAAGACATCTGGAAGTGGGACTTTTGTCAGAGTGTCAACAAGATCTGATTTATTGTAAATATAAAAATGATAACTCACCCCAGGTTGTACAGTAGAAATACACTGATAGTACTGTACAACTTTGCTGAAGAAGGTCCTCTCCTTTCCAAGGGTGTCAAAACAGTTGCCCGTTCAAATATCCCAAAATAGTGTCACACCATATGATTTTGATTTCTGTGACAAAATCCTTTTGATTAGAACTGACTCAAAACATTATGCTTGTAATTTGAAACGGGTAGGCTCACAAGTAGACATCTGTATTAATTTTCTGTATTTTTTTGAGAATTTTTGCATTTATTTTTCTTAGTTTTATTCAAGTTCTCACTTTGAGAAACAAGTGCCGGACAGTCACACCATATGAGTTTTGTTATGTTTGGTTGGAAATTGTGAAAAAATGAGTGATGATCTGTTTTAATGTTGAGTATGTTCACATAAAGCATAATGTTATGCACAATATTGAGAAGGTTTTTGGCAAATATATTTTTTATTCATACATGTTTGACACTGAAGACAGCAAAACTGCCATGTCACGTCATCCACCCATATATAAAAACCCAAATACCAACACATTCTGACCAGTCACAATAACTGATACAACCATACCATGACCAGCTAAGCCCTGCGCTGTGCCAGTGTTGCACGCTATACGTTATATTATAGAAAAGGACAGAAATGTGCTTAAAAAAGTAGCAGATGTCAATTTACATACATAACTTAACACATTCCAACTTCTGGTGTGGATAAAGTTACAATGCAAAGTTGCAGAGTCAAAGCACTTCCTTGTTGCTGAAACTCATAGGGTCAATAAACTGCAAATGTGCCGTTGATGAACAGAAATCTTGACAGGCGTGGCAACATTAACTAAGAGGGCGGGGCTTATCGAACTGTCCAAACTGCTGAGATTTCCAACCATGTTGTTGGTTAAGGTGACATACAATTTGTTGTTACACTCTAGACTACAGATAGAATCACCTATGCTACATTTTGTGAGCTCACAGCCTAACCAGGCAACCAGCAGGATTTCTGCTATCAGATAGCAAGTGCAACTAATCAGATGAGTACATGTCATTTCCTGAAACACACTCAGAATATCCCAGCTGACTATTAATGCTACATTTCTTAATGATGTGTTATTACAGAGGGGATATTTGAGAAGGTCACAGTTAGTGAGAAGCTTTCTAAATTCTCAATAATTAATGGAAGTATTACATTCTCACACTGGCTTTCCTCCCACTGTTTGTTAATGGATTGCCCTTGATTGTCGCACAAACTTCTGGATTTTAAGTTATGATTCATCATCCCTGAGGACTAAACATGAAAGTTCATGCCAATTGTGATCAAAAGCTGCAGCAAACTAAATTGTTTTTTAATAGTCTTTGCACAAAAACAGCCCATTGCATTCTAGAAGTGACGTCTTTGTCGCTCATTACCCACAATAACCTCAAGATTGACTGACTGGTTGATAGGTAACCCATCCCAGTCCACATCGCTGCACTACATGAACCCCTACCAGCTGAACGCTTACGCTATGGCCCTGAAGGCTGTCGGGGAGATCATTCAGGACTACGACAGTGACAAGATGTTCCCCGCTTTGGGCTTTGGAGCCAAACTGCCCCCTGATGGACGGGTTTCGCATGAGTTTCCACTGGTGAAGTCAACCTCTCCTTATTTCACTTTTGATTAATCAGTTCATTGAGTTTTTATCGAGGCTATTTCATGCTTATAATTTCCAACGTCCAAAATTGTTCCACTGAATCTTCTAATTTATTGTGTTGATCCTAAATTATGGATTTTGTGCATGACTAGGTTCATCAGAACCAAGTAAATGGCATCTAATGAACCCAGTATACTTTCTCCCCTTAAAGAATGGAAACCTGGAAAATCCATACTGCAATGGTATTGAGGGCATCTTAGAGGCATACCACCAGAGTCTGAAGACAGTGCAGCTGTACGGGCCAACTAACTTCGCTCCTGTGGTGAACCATGTTGCCAGGTAAGTGAACAATCCAGCTGGTGAATAGCTATCTTGTTAAAGTGGCAAAACAACAAGGACAAGACTACATAAATCTAGATCACTCCCTTCCATTTGTCAGGTTTATTGGAAACAGTAAGAGACTTGCATAATCTATTTTCACTTATGCTTCCATGTACCGGTATATAAATTGGTCTTTAGGCAGGAACACGCAAATTCAAAATGCAAGTTTGAATTTTATATTGTGATAGTTTCGACTTATTCATTTTTCCATTCAAATACTATAAACATATTGGCAATACAGTGAAACCTGCACAGGTTTTCTCACATATATTTTAAAAGTGTTTTGTATCTGCAGAGAGCAGGACACATTGTCCAATGCTTTTCCAACAAACCTACTGACAATTATATCATTGATCTGTTTATCATTTCTTCTTCTTCAATTGTTTAACAATTCAGAAGAATTCAGTTTTTTGTGCCACAATGTTAGCGAACAGATCATCAATATTATGATCTTCTATAAGATTCCAGTTATCCAAAATAACACATCAACATTTTTGACTGCTGGCCTCAGGTGGCTTTGATTTCCTGTGTCACTGCTTTTCTGACCCAGTACACTGATAACATATGTCCTGCCAGACACCACAAACAGGATGTAACATGTATGAATGTGAATTTAGATTGACTGACAGCTATCAAAAGAGTAGCAGATTTAGCTGATGGAATAGATATACTGACATATCATATATCATAAAACAAAAAAACTATGCAAACTGTGACATAATCGGAGTGGATTGTTGTGCCCCCGACACCCACTTCCACCTCTCACCAATTCCCTCACCATTTCATTTGTTGAGCCATATCTGGACAATTCCCCATCTGATTACCCCCATTATCCGTAATTAAAAATGGCACTCTGACAAAAATTGTTTTTAAACTGTGGCAGGGAGCCATAGCTTTGAGAAACCAGAACCAGTGTTGGTATTTAGCATTTGAATAGATGAACAAGTAGGAAGACATTTTTAACAAAAAGTGTTAATCTGTGAATCAAGCATTGTAAACCAGCTGTGTGTTAAACTTGATTGTTTGGGCTGATTGAATGTGAATGTGTATTTGTGAGGCATTTTAGTGAGTGTTACCTGAAGTACAGCAAAAACAAAAGACATTTTTTTATTGAATTTGAATTTGCCTGATAAGACATGGTTTTTTTTAGATTTATTTTCTACATCAAGGTTTAGATCCAATTTTAATCCATCAATAAATCCTTAAGTTAGATTTGCTCTTGCATTAATGAGATCATACAGCTCATCACTGTCTGCATCTCTGTCTGTCTGTCTGTCTCTGTTTGTGTGCATGTATGTGTGTGTGTGTGTGTGTGTGTGTGTGTGTGTGTGTGTGTGTGTGTGTGTGTGTGTGTGTGTGTGTGTGTGTGTGTGTGTGTGTGTGTATATGTGTGTGTGTGTGTAGGTATTCAGCAGCAGTGCAGGACGGCTCTCAGTACTTTGTGCTCCTCATCATCACAGACGGCGTCATTTCCGACATGGCCCAGACCAAAGAGGCCATTGTTAACGTAAGAATTTGGGTGGTGGTGGTGGGGGGGACTATATAAGGCTGGATATGTCAAGTCTCATCTGGAATAAACTAGAAGTAAGCACCTGAAGTGGAAAATGATTTTACCTTTTGGGAAATACACTCATTTGCCAAGAGTTAGATGAGAAGATTGATACCACGCTCATATTTGTAGGAGAAATATGAAGCAACAGCCAACAGCCTTGCATAAACACTGAAACAGGCGGAAACAAAAAGGTAACAAAATCTCTGACGGTTGCCTGGCAACATCATGGTGACGACAACACCATTATTACATTTTACTGGAATTGTGTTTTGTGATAGATAGATGGATGGATAGATGGATGTAAAAAAATTAAAAACTATTTTAGAAAGTTACTGCCACCAGCCAAGAGATCTATCTTCTAAGAGTCTAACAGATAATCCTCCCCATAAAACCACAACTTGTGGTTTTTACCCTTGTACGGATTAAATGAGATGAAAGATGTTAATTACTAATCTTCGGACAGAGACAGGCTAGCTGCTTCCTAAGCTAACCTAACCCACTGCTGTCTGTGGCGTCATATTTACTGTACAAACATGAGTGGCATGTCTTTTCATGCAATTATCTGCAAGAAAACAAATGTGTATTTCCCCAAATGTCCTACTATTCCTTTAAAACAACATATTAGGGCATTAGCCCAGCATGAATATGCAATATGCGATAGAATATCGCAATAACGATATTACTTGTGATAAATAAACAGATACTTAAGTGCACTCAGTGTCTTTTGCGATATGTCGCAGCCTTTCGCAATGTGTATATTGCGCCAGTTGATATCAAACGATAAAAAAAACAATATAATGTGCCGCCCTAATTGTCATAATGGATTCATATAACTGACAATTATTTTCTGTAATTGCAAGATCAATATATACACTAATGATTTACCTGACAACTATACCAAAGTAGCCCAACACCCAGGTTATGTTTTTGTTCTTGCTTGGAATTAATCCTCTACTGTCCTAAAGGAAATACAGCACTGAAAAAGATGTACCTGCTTCTGTAAATTAAAAAAAAACACATCATTGTGCTTTATTCCTCTGAGCTTTCACCAAAACCTTTTTTTTCCTCCCAGCTTTAAATAGTAGTTGGCTGGCTTCTTTCTTCTTCCTCTTTTCTCCCCCCTTCCTCCTCCTCAGCCCACCACAGGCACAGAACACCCAGCAGACTGGATTTAAAGGGAATTTGCGACTGTTAGTCAAAACATTAGAACAGCCACACCTTCCTTTTAAGATCTTGCCTGCTGCTCTATCTCACTGCCTCCACTCTGTCTACTGATGCTTCCACTGCTTTTCCTTTAACTCTCCACGGATCCTGGGCGAGGGGGAGGACACACTGCTGAGGTTATATTAAGTCTTTTCTCATATTTATTCATGCTGGAAGATTCCTTCAAGAAAAAGCAGTAGGAAGTGAGATGAAGCCTGAATGTGCTATACTCTCTGTATGTTGAGTACATCTGGAATGGGTTTACATTTGTGCACGCATGTGTTTGTGTGTGTTTCGGTCAATGTGTGGACATGTATCACTTGTCCCCCCTTGCGATTGCTAGGCCTGTGGTATTGCTGGTTGTAGAATTCTCCAAAACCAAATTGTAACCCAAAATGACTTACAGAAGGACCCCAAACCACTTAATAATAAGAACACTTAGGCTACTTCTTCATCAAAGGAAGACATTGTACTACTATGTTTACCTGAGAGAGAACGTGGCAGATTCAGAACTTAATCATAAAATATCACAATTAAAATGTGGAGTAATCTGACAGTAGTGCTACCCGGCCCGTTATGAGAGCCAGTGAGCAAATATCTGCGTTAATCAACCATCAGAAACGGAGCGAGTGGCCTACAGAGACAATTTCACATTTAGACACACATACCGAGGCGTCTCGCTTCATTAGATAGATATAGACTAGAGTTGGGCCGATTTCACCGGTCCGGTCCAGTGTATGAGGCTAAACCAGGTTGAATTTTTTGTTTTGTTTGTCACTATGTCACCTTCTGGGAAATTAAAAAGTAGCTTACATTAGCAACCTGTGCCGGCAGCGTCACGGCACTAAATCCAACTTGTATTGCAAGCAGTGTTGGGCAGTAGCATTACGAGTTCAACTTCTTCTAAAAAGTGTTGGCATTTTCTGAATCAAATAACTTGTCAGTAGCTTAAGTTAGCTCTTTTATTGATCAAGTAGTGCGTTAGCGTCCACCCAAGCTAACGTACATTTCTCCGAGCATTCTGAAGCTCAAGCACAGAGCTTTCTGCTGCGGTCTGAAATAAAACTGCTAACACGGACATGTGCCATTAAATGGATGTATAAAAAACAAATAGCTTTGATTTAGTAAATTACTATTAGTACCGCTATAGTCTGACGGCAATTTACTGCCTAGCCGAGCAGCGCTGTAAAGGAAATTACATTTCAGTAGCGGTGGGAGTATGGATAAGAGGGGGGGAATGGCCTAACCCAGATTTTCCACTGGGCACGTCTGTGGTGCGTTCCGGCTGCGCCACGGTTTTATTCATATCACACCGGGAGTGTCTCAGAAGCGGAGCATCTTGCCTGCCCGACTCACAGATTTCATTGTCTCTACAAGTGCTTGAAAGAACAATCACGTGTTTATTAAGCTAGTATCGACCTTCCACTCTAAACATTCCTGCAATTAAACTCCATGCCTTCTCCTTTCTGGTGTTGTCCTTATAAAAAGGGATGTGTGGTGTTGTATTATGTTTTTCCACCTCCAAGATGAATCTCTTGTCGTCCGTGGTGTTGTAGAGGAGACATAAACAATATTTGGGGGTGTCTTTTGGTAAATTGACTGGATGCTCTCGCTGTTTCACATCATGCCTGGCTCCACTTCATGTTTGAACGCCCCGCAGCTCGCATGAAAATAAATCTGCCGCGCATCTTTAGCGGCGCCTCCAGAACGCAGCGCAAACGCACCCGGTAGAAAATAGGGGTAATATAGACCCATGTGGTGAAACAATAAGGAGGTTTATCAGGCACAACAGAATTGGTTATACCACAGAAATCCATCCAGTCAATCACTCAGCTTCCCCCTCCTCTGCTCACAGCTCGGGTCCCTCTGCTGCCTCCTTCTCTCTCTGTGGAGCCCTCGCTCACAAATTCAAAGACTTGTGTTGTCTCTCTCTCCATCTCAAAGATGTAAATCTTTTCATCTGCTCTCTCCTTACTCTTGTCACCACATTCTGTCTATAACAAAACTCTCTGTTGTGAAATAATTTTAAAGGCAGCAGTCAGTGTTTTGTGCTTCTTCTCTTTATCAGTGCCGGGGCCCACTGAAAGTACTTCACAGCCATTTTAACTCCATTCACTTTGTATTGGATGCAGGACTTTTTGTGTAGGTGGTAACTGGATACCTGGTGATTCGAAACCAAGAAACAAGAACAGAAACAAGTACTGTAGCTACACACCTCTCCATGAATAGAGGCTACACAGGCCATTGCTCTGTATAAACTACTAAGTTTGCTCCAAAAGGATTCCGGCAGGATCCAAATTCCAGTGGTAATAGTTCTCACCTATTTCGTCACCCTGTCCTGATTCAACATTTTCACTTTCCTGAAGGTCGTAAACTTAAGCATATCGTACAATAATTGCTAAGCCCTGCCTACTCCGTTAATGTTGCTAGGTCCATCAAGCTTTCCATTCTCGCAGAGCAAATATGCAGTTTACAGTGATAGTGGTGGACAAAAGTAGATTTTATCAGTTGTAGTCAGCTAGCTAATTAAGCTAATGTAATCTTCGACTGTCTCTTAACGTTCCTAGCAGACTTGTTTTAAAAACGAGAACGCTGTAAAAGTTAGTTTTTTTAAATGCATTTGATAGCTTCACGTTATTGTGCAAAAAGACAGATGTTGTTGCACACACACACACACACACACGCACACACACACACACACACACACGGTTATAAGCTTCATTAATGCACGGCCCCCTGGACATGTGTGACTACATCGCCTTAATTGGCAATTACTGTTTAATGAAGGTTGTAGCCTCCAACAAGATTGTTTTTTTTGTCCTGTTAATTAGCAGGATATCTAACATTTTCTGTTATTAATAATATCAAATTTAAAACTAAACGATACTGTCTTGGCAGAGGTATGTGCTCTCTAAGTGCACAAATATAATTAAACTTATTCAAGATTAAAGTTATTAAAGTAAAATAATTGAAGCAGTGCAGAAAGAAAAGAAACTGAACCTATACTAATGCCAATTGGGGATGGTACAGTGACTCAGGAGACCTTGTGCTGACTGCACCTCTCCAAACATATATCCATAAACCTGTTCATGTATACATGTCCACATAAATTATGCAAGAACACACACCCATCAAAGCATGCACATGCATGACATTTGGATTCAAGCAGCACATGCAGAGTGAGATGTTGAAGTAATGAGTGTTGATTGATGCTGTTTTGTTGTCTCAACTGGATCTCCGCTGGCAGTCAAAGTGACAGAAGAATGGCAAAAGTAGGGCATGGTGGATTGCCAGGTTATTTTTGGTGGCATTTGATGTGTGCGAATATATCTAGTATGAGTGTTTGTGTGTGCGTGGGAGGACAGGCACTGACAGGAGTTGTGTTGAACACTGATAATCGCGCTGATGTGCTGCAGCTGAGACGGCGTCGAGTGAAACTGCTCGTACCCACGTACATTTGTCTTGTGCCAGAGATAAAACTGGACTTGTTATAACTGCTTTGTCAAAATATGTGACTGCAGAAAAAACTCATTACACATAATATAGGCTTTTGTATTGAGCATTTGTGCTGCCATCTTTCTGGAAATTACAACAGACAACAACATAGCCTTTTAGAGTGCAATGCAGTTGCTGTGACCAGTGTTGAGTAACGTAAAAAAGGTAAAGGTAAAGGTACTTTATTGTCACATACACATACATGTAGCAAAATTCATTCTCTGCATTTAACCCATCCCTCAAGGGAGTAGTGGGCAGCCAATCACAGCGCCCGGGTACCAAGATCTGAGCCAGTGCCTTGATCAAGGGCAGGGCACTGACTGGACAACCTAGTGCATGTTTTTTGATGAAAAAGTAGTGTAACGCGCTACTACTGAAAATTTGGTAACGAAACGTATATCCTTTTTCAATTCGGCGCAACGCTACTTTTCACAGGGACAGATTTGACAGCGACACTGCCTTCTCAGCTGCGCGCTCAGCTACACACTAACACCGTGTAACGCCAATGTGCATTCAATCCGCGCTGGACTCGTTCATAATCTATCAGCCGTCACTCTGTGAGTAGAGAATCCAGTCTGCAGTGTAGTTCAGACACTTCACTGATAAACCATAGACTGGCTTTATTGCCAACAACTCTCAGTTCTTTTAAATTAAGGCTGAAGACATTTCTTTTTGATGTTGCCTTTCTTTAAATAATTGTTAATTTCTTATACTGAAGTTGCAATGTTGAAATTGTATGAAAATCTATATAAGCATATAAAGAGAAATTAAAAAGTAAGACCGGTGGGACCGGTCCGTTCTGGGAACAGCAAGGATTGCGGGTGGATTACATGTATAGTCCCATACTAGCACCATAAAATCTCGTATTGTATCTGCTTTTATATTTTTAACTGTTTTTAACTGCTCTTTAATGTTTAATTTCTTATACTGCACTGTAACTTTTATTCTTATATTTTAATCGTTTTTATGTAAAGCACTTTGAATTGCCCTGTTGCTGAAATGTGCTATACAAATAAAGCTGCCTTGCCTTGCCTTTATGGTCAAAGACAGTTTTTGTATAATTAACTTTAGTCTCGGCCAGAGACGCCAGCTTTTATAAGTAACATAAAAGTAACGAGTAAAGTAAAAAGTTACTTTCCATAGGGGGTAACTAAGTAAAGTAACAGATTAGTTTTTAAAGAAGTAACGAGTAACGAGCAAACACTACTTTTTAAAAGTAACTTCCCCAACACTGACTGTGACTCAAGCAGAGTGTAAAGAAAATCACTTTAGTTGCATTGAATAAAAGTCAGATGATCAAAGCCTTTAGATTTTATTCATAAAGATCTTTCTGAAAGAATCTGTTTTGGTTGCTTGAAGGGAAAAGAAATTACCACAACATACAGTGTGTAAGCATATGGGTTACTTGTGCTGGTTATAATATGTTGAAACATCAACAGCTGCTAGATGTGTTGGCACCAGAGATTAGAAATTCATGGTTCCAAGATGATGTACCCTAGACTTTGGTGATCTCCTGCATTTTCCTCCAGCGCCACTTTTGTGTGAAATGTCTAGACAAATATTGGATGGCTTTCAATGAAATGTGGTATTTTTGTCCCTCTCAGAGTACATTGTATTAACTTTGGTGACCCTCTGTAATTTCAGTTTGTCCAATTGTTTTATTATCTAATACTTGCAAAAAAAATAATGACATTCCCTTTAGTCTTGGCTATATTTTATGTTTAGTGCTAATTAGCAAATGTTAGCATGCTAACATGATAAAACTAAGATGGTGAACATGGTTCATTTCCCTGCCCTAGTGTATGTGTTTTTCGTAAATGTTGGTATATTTTGCGGTTGACTGATTCTCAATCCAGATTGTGCCTTTGTTTGGAGACGGTAAACCTCCACAGAAGAAAGACTAACAGCAGTTATGCTATCTGACCTGAGGTGTGGCTTGGGAGTGGCTGGGCGGATGACTGAGGATGGTCGCTTTACTGATTGAAGTTGGCACCTCCTCCTTCTCCCTCCTCTCCCAGCTCACAAATGCCAATATGCCACACCTGCTTGCCATGTAAGACCTAGTCTGTCAAAACGCATGTACTGTACATTGCTGAGCAAAAGCCCGACATCCGGCGCCTGATGTTCCTCCCCTCTCGCAATATCCGCTATCGGGGCTTAGCGCGGATCAGGGCGGTTGTGATTGGTTTAAAGAAATACAAACAAGCCACAGTGTTTTTTTACCCCCTATCTCAGAATAGATAGATGATGTAGCCAGACCATGCTGCAGTGCTGACACAGTGCTGTGGAGATAGGTCTGGCAATGCAAGACTATATAAGACCTTATCAAGGTGTCTGCCAACACTTTTTTTCCTCCCGGTGAACAAATGTCACCGTTCAGCCTCAACCAGCTTCTTAAGAGTGTTTAATATCAAAACACAAATCTTTTTGCAGGTCAGCATTTACAAGCAATCCAAGCTACCAAATATTCTGTGGATAAATTTGATTTCTTTTTTTTTTTTTATGCTATGAAAACAGCTTCAGTACTGATACTACTGACCAGTTGTCCCATTATCTCGGGGGACGCTGTTAGTGTTGTCAGCAAGTTTAATCTCCACTCCCAAGCCTGATAACCAGCATTCAGTGGGCAAATACATTGTGTGTCATCCAAAGATAAGTCCCGGGGATCATTCATACGACAGGAAATTGGATTCGGGGACATAAAACATCTGGAATAAGGAAAGCAGAGTCAAAAACAAGTTTCTGTTGAAACATTTCCCAGTTTTGCTGTCTTTCTCTGACTTCCTGACACTAACTTGCCTTTTTTCTCTCTCTGGAGGCCTTGTCTTACTTTAAAGGTTAATCCTATAGTTAAAGGGTGATACTGAACATTAGTGTGGTTGTAACCGTTGTGGGTGAGCACTGTTAACAGCTATAATGTCTGATATACAGTACATGTTTGTTAAGAAAAATAAAAGAAAATTCACTTGTTCTTTTTTGATTCCTCTGCAGGGTGCCAAGCTTCCCATGTCCATCATCATAGTTGGAGTGGGTCAGGCTGAGTTTGACGGTACAGTGACTTTAGTGTTTTTGACTGCATTAACGTAATGATTATATATTCTGGCAATGTTGTTATGGCAGACACATACAATGTATCATAGTAAAGAAAACCTCATATTCTGACCTTTTTTATTTTATCTTGCCTACATAATCAAGTCAGTTAAACAGATTTAGACATGGGCCAATAATTGACTTTTTAATTTCATACAACTCACAGGCTATTACTGTTACAGCCAGCGCTAACCTCTCGAGCACCAGTTCAGAAAGGAACACCAGAGAGAAAATTACTGTACAAACTCATTTGAGTCAGTAGAGAAGGGAATGGGTGGGTGGATGCATGCATAACTGTAGAAGACATGGCTGAGGTTAATTGCTGTGTTTGCAGTACTTAGGTAATCCTGAATTGCACAGAGACTATAATAAATTGATTTATTTGTTAATTAAACCTGCAATAAAGTCAGATTACAGCTCAACATCCTCTATCCTTTACCAATGCTAAAGCAAAAATATGTTATTAATATGATGTATGATAACTAAACCTGTGCATCAGCAGAGTACCAACCGTGTGTGTGTGTGTGTGTGTGTATGTGTGTGTGTGTGTGTGTGTGTGTGTGTGTGTGTGTGTGTGTGTGTGTGTGTGATCTTTCAGCTATGGTGGAGCTGGATGGTGATGACATCAGAATCTCGTCCCGGGGGAAACTGGCAGAGAGAGACATTGTTCAGGTGACCAGGCACTGGAAAAACAAGTTCACACAATTTCAGGAATAACTCAGATATACAGATATTATTTATAGGCAATGGTGTTTGTCGTGATTTACAGTATATGGGTCATATTTTGACATATGCATTTGAAATTCATGCTGTTTCCTCAGTTGTGCTGATACATTAAAATGTTTCTGACAAAACACCATCTGTTGGCACTGACAACTCTAACAGATTAGGACATCTGTGTGTGCTTCCTGTGCATTCCCATGGAGACAAGCACGTTAAAAAATTGACATTATGTGTCACTATAGAAAACCATAGGCGTCTTATTCACAGAACTTTAGACTTCAGACTCATCATCTTTCTGTTCCCGTAGTGTCAAAACTAAAGAGTTAAGTATCTGACTAGTGGGCAACGGACAATGTGCAGGGTTTCCCAAAGTTTTAAAGTGCCCATATTATGAAAAGATTTGGGGTGTTATTTTGTGTCTCTGGTGCTTCCACATGCAAACTTGGAAAAAACTAAACATCCATGCTGTTTTGAGTGAGATACGGGTTTCTGTATATAACCTGCCTTCAGAGCTGTTCAAAATCTGCAGGGCTTTCTACGTCACTAGCCGAAACGAGGGGGCTAGCGCTAGCATGCTAGCGGTTTGCCCCATCGTTCTCAATGGTAAAACACTGCTACAACACACACAAGTTCACCATAATCTACAAAAGAACTACTTACATGTCCCTGTTCTGCAGGTGTTCCGCGCAAAGTTGGAACTGTGCCCTCGTTTAGAAGAAGTCTCCCGGCTTATCCTGCCTTGTACTGACTGAAGTTAGAGAAACAGCTAGCTAGCTGATGTGATCCTTACCTAGCTACTGTGCATGTGCAACTCGCAACAAAGATGGTACAGAAGTGAGATGTCTCACTCTGTAGCTAAAACAGAGACCTGAACACACAGGGTGAAAAGAGGAGCTGCAGCAATGTGCAGTACAACAAAAATATGGTGTTTTTTGAAAATTAAACCATGTAAACCTATTCTGTTACAGTCTCAAAATACAATTATGAACCTGAAAATGAGCATAATATGGGCTCTTTAAAGAGAGATGTTGTGGTTCGGGTGGTTTACCACCTCTGCTTAATAGTTTCCTGGGGAAACCCTGATGTGCTATTTCAAATAATACAAAAGACAGAAAAATCCAAAGTCATTTTGTCAAACCCCAGTAGAAAAACATCTCTTTTCACTTGGGCGTGAGTGCAGGATTAGTGACGGATCAGCATACTAAAGCTTGCAGGATCTGGCAACTGTTGACTAACATAGGGGCTTAAACATGAGCCCTCTGGATTTCTCCATTCAGCATATCACCCTGCTCACAAAACCTTCTTGAGTACATTGTCAAAAATTATTTAGAGCTTTTGATGAATCACTTCAACAAAATCCCTAGATGGAATTATGCTAGACAGAGGAAACCATATGTTGTCAAGTTTTGACACCTTCTTCTCTTCCTACTCAGTTTGTTCCCTTCAGAGATTATATGGACCGGACAGGCAACCATGTGTTAAGCATGGCTCGGCTCGCTAAAGATGTGCTAGCGGAGATCCCCGACCAGTTCATCTCTTACATGAAGAGCCGGGGGATCAAACCCAACCCAGCACCACCTCCCTACACACCGCCTGGACACACACACCACCACACACTGATCTGAGGCCCTCCTCTTGGCTTTTCACTGAGGACTGACAGCATGCAGCAGCCACTCAGAGTCCAGTGGGAACTCTCTTCCTCCTGTTTTTTGGTACAAACAGGAGCCGAGGCACCAGGAAATGGGTGTTGAATTTAGTGCCGTATTTTTCCTAGTGACTATTGGAGCCGCATTTTTTGGGGTTTGTTTTGCTGTGATTTATTAATTATTTTTAATTATTTTTGGATGATTTTCCTTAAAGAGAGGCTCAAACTGTCCAGAACTCGTTGGTGAAAGCCTTTTAATCCCACACTGAGGCATCGACTGTTTTACGTCTAATTTGACAGCAGGTTGGTTCAAAAAGGTCATGTTGTGGTTAAAACTTGTGCCTGTCTGTGGTCGTTTCTCTAATCGTATCAGGACATGTGAACTTTGACCTAAGCCTTGCTTGTTAGTCATTGGTGTGGCCTAATGCAGTGATATTTTTTAGGCACCTTTTTCCTTCTGGAATTTGTTTTTATATTGGGGAATTATCTCCATATCTGCTAATGCATCGGTTATGATGAAGGAAAAACTACAGGTACTGTATGTAGTTTACAGTTTATGACGTTACAAACATTAATCAGGCTTTTCATACCATGAGGTGTCACCTCATCTCTTCTTTATTAGGTAAATGTTTATAAGAGCATGTTGTATGAGAAGTGACTTCCCCCATATCCCAGTATATTTATTCTCCAGTGTTATTCAGAGTGGCATGGACATTTGATAGTCGATTAGTTTTGAAGTGGTCATCAATTATTTTCAAGGGATTGCAGATAAAAAGCACAGCCTGTCTCTGTACCAAGGACAAGATAATGATGATGCTACCAGGTTAATTATACCATATATAATCATTTTGAGTCACTTTGTACTGTAGCTGCAATTTATCAAAAAATATGACTTGTTTAAGGTTCTCATTAAGAATGAATAAATTCCCATGAGGAAGATTTTGCACAAGAGGAATATTAACCCATTAATTATAACCTCAGTTTCTTCCACAAAAAGTGTATTGCTTTTGCAATATACCCTACAGTAAATACAAAATACAATAAGTAAAAGACAGACCGTGACACAGGAAAAATAAATAGGGGACACAAAATAAACCAAAACATGTAAAAAATACTATTTATAGCGGGCACTAGAGCTGCCAAGATTCATTGATTAATCAATTAGTTGTCAACTCTTAAATTAATCGCCAACTATTTTGATAATTGATTAGTTGGTTTGAGTAATTTCCTTGATTCCAGCTTCTTAAATGTGAATACTTTCTAGTTTCTTCTCTCCTCTGTGACAGTAAACTGAATATCTTTGAGTTGTGGACAAAACAAGACATTTGAGGACGTCATCTTGGGCTTTTGGGAAACACTGATCCACAGTTTTCACCATTTTCTGACATTTTAAAGACCAAACAACTAATCGATTAATCAAGAAACAAAATCAACAGATTAACTGACTATGAAAATAATCGTTAATTGCAGCCCTGGCGGGCACCTTCTCCACATTACTTTGTTGTAATTTGACTAATTATTGATTGAAGGTTGATGCCACTTATAAAAATCTATAACTTTAACTTTTTTTATAACTTTTTGGTTGATGCATACATTGATGCGTATATGCTACTGTACATATTAATAAAACAAATGTGTACTTTATCAAAATATCACTAACTGAAACACAGCAACAAGGGGGAAAGGTAGAACACCAATGCAGGAATACAGGTTGGTTTATGTTGCAAAAGGATTTGGGGGAACCAAAGGGACATAGTGATTAATTGGGGCCACATCTAAGTTTTGCACCAGGGCCCAGTAGAAAGTTAACCCGGCCCTGATACGAAACCAAACACACCACCTCTGCAACACAGAGGCTCCCATGTCAGTGGAAATCTGTAAGCCCCCAGCAGCCACGCATCAGCAGCCACATAACCTCCGTGGTCACAGACTTCACACTGTAAGTCGGTACTATCACAGCCAGTGTTCCTCACTGGAGATTTACTTTTCATACAGCCTGGTCCTTGCAGCAGTGTATTTCAAGTCTCTGGTGGGAGACAGTTCACAAGTGGTCTACAGGGCTTTAGGATTTATGTTCATTATAATCAGTGCATAAGTAATTCTTTCATGTGTAAACACATTAACAATCTGTCTATACCACAGGGTAATGAGGGATCCTTTTGTGCCAATCTTGGATTGGCTTTCTGTAGCCTCCTGCCATCTCTAATGTCAGGTTAGTGTTAAGAAACAAAAACAAACTGGCTTTCAAGTAGCAAATCCAATTTTAACGCATCAGTAACAAAGCTTGATATTTGAGATGCATCCTTGCACATTGATGCAACAACAAGCCCTGACAGCATGTGTCGCCTACAATAATGCAGAGATCATCCTGTAAAATTTAAGAAAATTAAGTAATATAATCAGTAGGCACACAGGGTTCATAAGTAGGACTAGGCCATAACATCCACAAGGAGGAGATTTTTTGATAAAAGTACAGAATACAATGTAACACTCAAATCTTCTGCCATCATGCCTGTAATCTGACAAATCAATTAGTATTTATGCTCAAATTGCAGTGACAGTTTTTTTCCAGTGTTTTTTTTTCCCTCTCATCGTGTATAGTGACTAGGCACTGTGTATAATGCTAGTCAACTAGGCACATAATGCCTTTCTACTTTAGGCTTTGTACTTAAGGAACAAGACACCATAAAAATAAAAAATGCAGTAGACAAAAGAAGGCTAAAATTGAAGGCAGACATACACATGTTGCATAAAAAGGTTATTTCCATGGCTTGCAGTTTCTTCTTTTACTAAGTTTGAATTGTTTGCCACGATAGCAGTGAGCCTGTGGGGATGCCAATGTCAGACATTCCACCACTTTGGTCCAGACTGAAATGTCTCCACAACTACTAGATCGATTTTCATGAAATTTGGGTTCAGACATCATCCCCTGACTTTTCCTGTAGAGTCATTATCAAGTCAAAATTTCAACTGTTAGAATGCTAACGCACTAAAGTAAGATGGTTAACATGATTAACATTACCCGCTAAACAGCAGCGCCATTGCTGCATCCTGGGCTTAGCGCTGCTCAAAACGATTGTGATTGGTTTAAAAGATATACAAATGATTTTTTTCCCCCTATACCAGAATGTTTACTCGTGCAGCCAGACAACACTCCAGCGCTGACACAGCATGTTGATGTTAACATTCAGCTCAAAGCAAGTGCAGCCTCACAGAACTGCTAGCATAGCTGTACCTTGTTTGTGTCTTCTTTTATTTTAGCATTACATAGACACAAACTAATTCTAAATCTTACTTCAACTTTTTCCATCTTTGTCACTCTTTTCCCCGCAGCTGTTCTTCTTAGTATGATTGTTCCAGTTTCACTCAGTTTTGTTTGCTACTTAACCTTCATGTGGCCCTCATTGGTGTGAAGAGTAAACAAACACAAAAACAATGCTAAAAAACAATAGACTGTAAAAGGTGTCCTTTCCTTTTAAACTGACAAAATGAGGCAGAGGCAGAATTAATCTAAGGTTCTATTCAAATGTCTAATGTAGCAAACTAAAGGCCTTAACAAAGTGAAAGGCAGTCACTGCATCTCATTTAGTCCTGTATTAAAAATCAGCTCAGGTGGATAAGTATGGCTCTTGGGTGGATAAGATGAAATTATTTGAGGGTGTTCAAAATGGCAAATAGCTGTGTGCTTGTGAATCTTTGTGTGTTCAAAGAGGGGAAACCGTTAACAGTGGAGTGGACTGCTATTAGAATGTAAAGTGTATGAACAGCTGGTTTGCATATAGATCCCAACAGCACTTTATCCTTGCGAGGAGTGCTCATTGTACATGATGGATATGTTTTTAGGAATATTGCTGTATTGAAGAAATGTATTTATTTTTGGAGTTTGTATGACAAGCCATCGCTCCTGTAGTCTAAGTCACTAAGGTGACCTCATAACACCCTAAAATGTATAAGTGTGATGGATCGACTGCATGTTTTCTTGGGGTGGCATCAAAGAGTGCCGTCATCTGTATAATAGGAACCAGCCCAAACAGATTACATGCATGTCAGTGCCAAACACGGCAGTAAGCTCTGTGGACTGTTTGCTATTTCCTATCTCTTGTGCCCGGCTCTCCAAACATTTGTCTCACCAGTGGTTATAAACCGTAGCAAAATTAGCATGTTACAGTTAGCGCATTTTTTTATTATTGTTTTTTGTCTAATCCCACTATTTCTGTTTATATCTCTTCAGTTTTCTGATTCGCATGACTCCCTACTTTCCTTTAAATGGGTTTTTAAAATTGTACATGATTATTGTCATATGGTGGGTTGTGAAATGCTTTGTATTGGATTGCCTTAACTTAAAATGAATTAAAAAATGCCTACTTTTATAAAAGTTCTTGGAGCTTTATACTTTAATATCAATGTCAGTGTTTAATTTGTTAGTTAAAAAGCAGCAACGCTGAAGTTCATTTTTAAAATGGAATCGGGCTGCTGGTTGCTGATAAGCTGAGAGGGGCTGAGTGCCAACTGCTTTAGGTAAACTCAAACATTCAGGTTATTTTCACTTTCACAACATTGATATTCCTACAAAACAAAACTGCAGGTTATAAGAGTCTGTACATATTCGTGTTTGCTTTAGAGGCTAAATCACTATGTAGGAATGTAACATGCAAGAAAGTGTTCATTTAGCCACCAAAGGCTAACATAGTGCTTGATAAAGGTGTTTTTAATCTAGATTTTTAGCTTTTTCTCCTATTGAGGGATAAGACATTTTGGATATAATCTTAAACTCCACACAGGAAAATGTAAAAATCTATTCATATAAAAATGTATAAAAATTAAATATATTAAATATTCATATAAAAATTCATGTTACTTCCTAATAGATTGGTCGGAGAATCGGCGCAGCGGGTGCGGTATTGCATTCAATCTATCGCACCGTTGTGACGAAAAGAGAGCTGAGCCAGAAGGCAAAGCTCTCGATCTACCGGTCAGTTTTCGTTCCTACCCTCACCTATGGTCATGAAGGCTGGGTCATGACCGAAAGAACGAGATCCAGGGTACAAGCGGCCGAAATGGGTTTCCTCAGGAGGGTGGCTGGCGTCTCCCTTAGAGATAGGGTGAGAAGCTCAGTCATCCGTGAGGAGCTCGGAGTAGAGCCGCTGCTCCTTTGCGTCGAAAGGAGCCAGTTGAGGTGGTTCGGGCATCTGGTAAGGATGCCCCCTGGGCGCCTCCCTAGGGAGGTGTTCCAGGCACGTCCAGCTGGGAGGAGGCCTCGGGGAAGACCCAGGACTAGGTGGAGGGATTATATCTCCAACCTGGCCTGGGGAACCTCGGGATCCCCCAGTCGGAGCTGGTTAATGTTGCTCGGGAAAGGGAAGTTTGGGGTCCCCTGCTGGAGCTGCTCCCCCCGCGACCCGACACCGGATAAGCGGACGAAGATGGATGGATGGATGGTTACTTCCTAATAGGGTTGCAACAATATACTTTTGTCTCAATTGGATTCTTTCACAATACATAGGTGCTGATTCGATTTGTATTGTGATTCGATAGTGTTGAGTATTGGGATTTTCTTTTCCATCTTTAACAAAAACAAAAAGTTCAATTAATACATTACTATAGACAATATATCATGAGACATTTAAAAAAAAAAAAATTGTTTTCTATAAGAATGCACATCACATGTCAGTCTGACATTTATTTCATTTGTAGTACATGACATCAATTTTCTGCGTTTTCTGTTTTGCTGGAAACGGATGTGATGTAGATGCCATCAGCAGTACCATATAAAGAGAAACTATTTAGGTGAATCATTGGTAAATATAAATATATAATTAATCCATCATTATAAGGGGTAGATGAGACAACAGACAGAAGCTACTGTTGTTTTAAGTCTGAATAGGTCATTACAATCACTGTTTGATGCGCAAGTGGCAGAATGATGACAGAATTATAACCATCTCTAAATTAAAGCTTATGTTTGCCCACACCATTCAGTCCTTAGTACTAGCTAAATCTGACTCCAGATAGATTTATGCTCTTGAGGATACTTATAGTGTACCTGTACTGTAGTAAATCATACTAGATGTCTGTCACTCTTTTGCAGTTCATCTTGTAATCCTGAAACTGTGTTCTTGGTAGATTTGACTAGTGCATTTCACACACACACACACACACAATTAATCTAAAAATAAAATGCTGTTTAAAAAAAGGTTCCTTTTAAAAAACAAAACCACACTTATACTTCTTATATGTAATTGCATTGTTTGTCATCGCTCTTCACTTGTCTTTGCAGTGTTTGTAATGTAGACTAAGTACAACACAAATGAGAGCGGGGGATTTCCAAGTGTCCTCCATGTTCCTCCCCACCAAGAGTAGGAGGAAAGTTTGTTTTCCAGCTCACAAGTTTTGTCCTTTTGTCCCTTAAATTATTCAGTTTGCATTATGTTCTTGTTCTCTGTACATCTTGTCTCAGCAGACTGTGGTGGGGGTGGAACGGATGACAGCTGTCATAGAACTAAATCAAACCCAAAACTGAATGTTATAAAAAAAAAATAAAAAAAAATGGATTCACTTCAGCTGACACAGTAGTCTCTTAACAGCGGAGTACTGCTGCTCTGAACATAGCAGGTGATGTATGGCAAGGCAAGTTTATTTATAGAGCACAATGCAGCAACAAGGCAATTCAAAGTGCTTTACATAAAACATTAAAGAGCAGATAAAAACATTCATTAAAGAGAATAGAAAATTAAAAACAAGCTAAAATAGAATAATACAGGTATAAAATACAAGAATACGTATGTTACAGTGCAGTGTAAGACATTCATTTAAATTACTTGATTTAATAGAAGGCAGCATCAAACAGAAAAGTCTTCAGTCTTGATTTAAAAGAACAGAGTTGCAGCAGACCTGCAGTTTTCTGGGAGTTTATGTGATGCATAAAAACTGAATGGTGTTTCGTGTTTAGTTGCTCCACTGACAAGCAATTATTAAGTATTTCTAAAAAAAGCATGGTATTTAACTGGGCTTTCCTGGTATGTACAGTAATTTCAAGTGAAATTTACTGTCTGGAAGAAATACACTTGAATATACTACTGAGATTTATGGAGTATATTTAGTTCCTGGGTCAAGGAGGAAATAAGTTAGGAAAAACTGTAGCCTGGTTGACACCATAGACAGTATATAAGAATGGACCAACAGATCCCGTTGCTCTGGACGGAGACCAGTGAAGGATATTAGAAACACTTTTCTGGTGAGTGCTGAGCGTTACTGTGCAGACTCCAACTGAGAGAGACAAAGTAAATGTGACGTGAGCAACCTGTCTGAAAGTTGGAAGTCTTCTGGTAGCTGTGCCAAGAGAAATCTCAATCATTCCGAATCTTACAGAGACGGAGAGCGCAGGTATATGTAAGGAGATAACATGGGCACAGGCTAATTATTGCTAACTAAAATGCTAGTTAACATTAGTAATTAAACCTAAACAGTTCATGTAAGACAAAACTGTCTGCGAGCTTCTCCTGTACTATACGGTAATTCCTCTAATAATTCCTATTTTTTACAAAAACGTCTGCTACGGAGCCATAACATGAGCTACAAGGTAATGGAGCCTTTTATACATTGTTGTGTTTCTTTAGAAATAAACAATGGACAAATAGAGTCTTTAAACGCTTCAGATGTAAAGCTATTCCGTCAAAGTGATGTCAAAATGAATGGCAGTCAATGGAATGCTAACAGGAGGTGATCGTTTTGTAGCATCAAAATGGCGCCATAGGAGGTTCGAGTTCTGAAGTGAAGCATACCCCCATGGTTGACACCAGACCCTTCTCAGTTGTAACTGAGAGTGGGTCACCAACAGACGCCGCTCAAATGCCCCTGGGTGCATTGGATAGTCCTTCAACCAATCAGACCAACGATCCGGGTGACGTAGCAGCGACAGCGGCATCAACGGGTTGCTGTGCTTCAGTATCCGCCTCAACAGTTGTGATTGGTGCCTCGATCAGACCGACTTGCAGAGCAAATCTCAAATTTGACGGAAGTTTGTCAGGGTTTTCCCAGGCTAGAAAAACTGAGTAGTTTCCAAAATTTTAGATTGGACTTTTTTTTATTTGACAAGTTACTGCACCATACAGTATTACTCAGAGGCTGAGAGAATAATTCAGACAGGCTGAAATAAATTAGCATTAAGGTTATCCAAATAATGGTTGGATAAAAAGAAGGTGCTCCACTAGGGCTGCTCGATTATGGAAAAAATAAGAATCACAATTATTTTGGTCAATATTGAAATCACGATTATTTAACATGATTACTCATTAACTTTTATTTTTTTTTATTTTTTGGGGGAGAGGAGGGGGGAATTTGCAATCGTTTCTAAAAAGCATCATACAGTATCTTACAATTGCATTCCAGGATATAATGTTAGTGTCCTTTCTCTCACAGATAGAGTCCTTGAATCAGAATAAAATCGGTTCAGCTTTACAGCCAAGTGTCATCTACTTGTCACACTACGATGTCTACTGTTGTGGTTTGCAACTAAAACGACAGAGGGTGGTCACAGACAGGTGCACTTCAAGGAAAAGTTCAACATTATGGGAAATAAGATTATTTCCTCTCTTGCAGCTGGTTAGCTTAGCTCAGCATACACACTAGAAGCCAGGCAAGAGAGCTAGCCTGGCTCTGTCCAAAAGAAAAGAAAAAAAACAAAAAAAAACTGACCAGCACCTTTAAAGCATACCAATTAACATCTTATGTTAGTTTTTTTCATTTCATCTATAAAAATAAAATAACAGCCTGGTTTTGTGCACTGGAATATTTCGGTCACGTTCTGGAGTCTTTACTGGTCGTCTGGCAACATCACAGTGACGAAGTACTTCAAGGAAACTTAAAAAACGTTTATAAAGTTTCCTTGTGGACTTCAGGAAGTTACTGCTCGTTTTTGCATTTTGGTTTTTATACTGATTAAACAAACATATAACCTGTTAATCAGTGAGCTTTAGAGGTGATAGTAGGCGGATTTTGTTACGTCTGGACCAAGCTAGCTGTTTCCCTTGGTTTCCAGTCTTTGCGCTTTAAGCTAACCAGCTGCCAGTGTGCAGCCTTATACTTAAACAGATATGAAAGTTGTATCAATATTCTCATCTCACCCTTGACAAGCCAGAATAGCTTGATACCCAAAATGTTTTATGCTTTAATTTGTAAATTATTTAACATCTATCCACTTCTGGGATGTGATGCGCACGGTTTTTGTAGCAACAACAGACATCCTTGTATTGCTATGTCTTCTCTCCTTCCGATCGCATTGCAATTTTCACGAGTTGCATTCTCCCATTTGAACTTCATTGATCAGCTCAATAATTTAAGCTTATTAAATTCATAGTTTTGAACCAGGTCCTTCAGTTTTTGGATCAAGTAGCTTGTGATTGCCAGGTGTGCCAAATTTTACAGTCTACAGCTTTTTATTTTAATGCGATACATATTTAGTGGTCAATGTTAAAGTATCGGATTGGACTTTGACCGTGGCCATAGAAAACGTGATCGGAACATCCCTAGTATTGTACTAAAAAATAAAAAAGAAATTTAGAATGTAGGTTAACGGAGAATCATCCTAATGTCAAATGCCTCTCCAGGTTTTTCCTCATGGCTTCTACTCAAGCCACTGGAGTGTTTCACAGAACTGAGACACCTCAAACGATTTGCCACATCTATTTTAGTTCACCCAGATTAGCTCTTTGCCCTTACTGTGTTGTCTAATGCATGATGTGCATCAACAAACACTTGTGCTTTGGCACAGGACAGCAGGTTGGCCTTCAACCTTTTCGCAGCAGCTCCATGGTCGTACTCAATGGGCTGCTGTTGTCTACAATCTCCCACAAAATGAGATGATGATGATGGCCGAAGTAGCTGGGATGTTAACAATTATCTGACCACTGCCAAAAAAGCAGTTATGACTTAGCAGTCGCTAGAGACGTGAGTGGCTAATATCACAGATGTTCAGCTGAATTAAGCCCTGAGCACCTTAACTGAGCCCTAAACACACACTCTCAGCAGCCAACAACAAATTTTAAATGTAAACTCACTCAGAAATGTCACCCTAAAAATGAGAGAACTAATCACTTCTATATTGTATCAATCAGCTGGGCAAACATCTTTCATCCCAGAGAAGGAGAAGAGGCAATAAGTCTTAAAAGCATTTTATTAAACAGAATTTGACATCTACAAATGTGTATGTGTCTAAAGCCCTTCTCTTGACAGCGGACAAGCTAAATATCTCCCAATGGCACGAAATAAAAAATAATCACTGGGAAAACCATGAGCGCAGAAATTGTCGGCCGTAACACTCCTGCATCACAGTGGTGTTTATTTGAAATATTAGACAAGAGTATGTTGGGTCCTTTCAAGTACAACACAAATTTACAATACTGATGTGATTAAAAAGAATTGTTAGTCACTTACTAGTTAACAACAATAAGACTCCAGCCAAGTGTAAAGCAACAGTCTCTGATTAAGATGTGTACATGATTATAGAAAGTGACCAATCCCCATGATAATCCTTTGTTATGACTAGGGGTGGGAATCACAGGTTACCTTGCGATACATGGCTCACAATACCGATAATATCACGGCACCGCAATTCTGCCATAATCAATATATTGCTAGACAATCCAATAATGATACATCACAATCACTGTCTAACTATAAATAGAAAATGCCTGTGAAAAGGTTAAGTGCTGGTTTTCTCTCTTTATTCACTGTTTATTAACAACTGTGAGACTGCAGTTCCAAACTGTTAGAAAACAGCACAATTCTGCAGCACAAGTTGTTCAGTCTGTAGATTAAAATGACAGAACTATTTAAAAGCAACTATGGATCCAGACTTTGGACTTAGACATGGCTGGGGCTTCTGTTATTTTCCTCCAACTGCTATCTGCCATCCCGTTGAAAACCTCTTTGGCTAATTACTTATGTTGAAGTTTCCCTCATTCATGTGTTAAGCGCCATCTCAAGGAGCCATGAAGAAGTGACAATGGGAGCGCCTTGTTTTAATATTTTTGGTGCCAGCGTATCGATTAGCATAACGCACGAAGGACAACAACAATGTATTGACATAGATATATTGTCCCAACCCTATTCATGAGTGGAGCTTTTATTATCCAGAGAGTTTTTGCTAAAAGCAACTCATTTGGTGTCGCAGTTTGTCCATCTTGTGTTTGTCTTTATGGTCCTCTTTTCCTACATCTGTCATCTAGATGTCCTCAGTGACATTTATCCACAAGAGGTTTAGTAAATGGATGAATGGATGATGTTCCAGCATAGACGACAGTCACACCCAGTCGTTTGTCCGATTGTCTATGCTGTTGTCTGTTATTACCGTATTTTTCCTAGAAAAAAAGTCTGAAAAAGTGGGGTCGTCTTATAATCGGGGTCTATCTTTCAGCTGTGCAAGTCGCAGAACGTAAGGGACGTCAACTGTTTCAACAGCCAATAGAGAAGTCAGCTATAAACTATAGAAATAAAATGATCGATAATCCATTTTATTTTAGTGTTACAAACTGCTGAACAGAAAAACGAAATGATGGGATGCCCATTACCAGAGCAGTCACTCAGCTGAAGGCCTTGGAAATATACCATTAATTTAAATGTGACACTTTTCATCTAAAAAGATATTGAAAATATTATTTTATTTAAAAAGATGTTAAAAAAAGTCTTATAATCAGGGTTGTCATATATTCGGACCAATACGGTAACTACCTAAAAAGATGGCACATGCAAATGGCACACCCTAAAGAGGCCTGTCTTTTTGGATTAAGACACAAAATGAGGATAAGTAGGAACCAGCTGTTCCTGAGGGAGTTCAATGATGCATAAAGATTAATGAATCACTGCATTCAACGTGACCACAAGATCTCTGTGCTTCCGTCCTCCTGACTGTGGCTGCTGCAAACGTGAGTTTAGTCCCTATGGCTACAGCCTGCAGGTAGTGAAAGAAAATGCAGATAAAATCATTCCAGGTCAGGCTCCTCTGTAAGGGGAGCTGGCTTCACTCTGCGCAATATAAAGGGAGGAGTTCAGGGGTTTCATGCAGCTGTTGCTCTCATAATAGGAGAAGTCAGCCGAGTTGATTCACACACCTGGTAAGGATGTGCAACCTTTGAGGGAGCGTCTAGCATGGCGTACATCGAGAGGACCTCAGGGTAGAACCACATGCAAGTTGGTACTGGAGTCGTAGTTTGTGGAAGTTTTGGATATCACACTTGACAGGGAACGCTGTAACAAGACAAAGTTTTGTGTTCAACTTGCCGAAGCAACGGAACAGCTGGTAGCCTGACTAACTGGTGACCTTTTGCTAAATGTGTCTTTGTCTACTCTTGGATGCGGAGATACAACAGAAAGTTTTTTTTAAACTAACATTGACTGACATTTCATCATATATTCCTCTAATGTGGTTTGTTGACCGAAACTGAGCTCATGATGAGCTTTACAGCCACCTTTTGAATATCAAGTAAAAAAAAAAAAAAAAAAAAAAGTTTAGGCTAAAATCTGTATTCTTTTATATTTCAGCTAGACACATGCATCCAACAAATAAGGAAAAATGTTTTGATTTGCCATTTGAAAAGGCCACTCACAACCAGACAAAAAGGGCAGTAGCTTTTGTCCCCCAAACCCCCAACCCCCCCGCATTCAGGGCTACTAACTCCATGTGAGTCTGGATATATCATCAACAACATAATACATGTGAGTTGACAGAGAAGTCACAGTGTCTGCAGGTATTCAGCAGGACCACTAAAGCCAAAAAATTACAGTCTTACTCAAAAATAGAAATAAATGTTCATAAACATCTCCGTGTCATAACAATGCAGTGTGAAGTTCTTTCCCAAAAATACAAAGACGACGTGATACATTTTAGAGTTAGAGTTTCATAGTTAGAGTTTTTAGGGTATTTCAATTCATCAGCACTACTGTGAATTAAAAGGGTACAAAGAATAAGCCATACAATACCCTAATTGGTCAATAGGCCACAGTTCCCTAGCTTTCTATCTAATTATCTGGAAGTCTGTGGCGTATATAAAGATGAGAGCAAGTGCAAAATGTGATGAGAAAAGGATAATTAGTAAAAGCAACAGCAAGCAAGTAGTGAAGACAAATCTATAATCCTTGAGAATTAATTAATGCACTTGAAAGTCTATATCCGTTTCCTCCAGAGAGTCGACAAACCACAAATACACAATTAAAAAAAAGATGAGCCTCCATCTTTACCATTAAGGGTAAGTTGTCATGTAGATATCACTTAGCTGTCAATCAGTCCAATCTGTGCTCAATAATTTATGAGCTGCAACCTCACCACTGCATTGGAATACAAAGCAAAAATGATACTGTATATAATGCTCATTTGTAAATATTTACAACATTCAAACATTGTCAGACAAAATCCCCAAAAGTGGGACCAGTATTGGTTTCACACACAACACAGAAGAAAAGTTAACAAAATATAGTTCAGAGGCAAAATACCCATCTGAGGCACCAACAAGAACGATATGACAATGGTATGATGTACGACAATATGTGGTTAGAGGATCTAAATGATTTAAGATGTAAAATAAACAGAGTGACAAAAAATAAGCCACAATAGATACAGATCTCAACACAAGCTATTATATGGAACGTACCATGTGTGGGCCAGACAGCAGCCGTAATGTGGCCGATCCCAACTAAGCACGTCCAACGACTAGGGGAATACACCATCTAATGAATTGAGATGGATGAATCCAAATCCATTAATTCATATGATGTGCAGCAGCAGGCTAAGAACATGTTAGATATGTAGCAGAATCAGATAGTTATTGACTTACAGTAGATGAACATACAAAACACAAAAATGCAAGAATAACATTTCACCCTCAGCAAAAAGGCACACAATCTCTTATGATGCGTTACGTCGTGTGATAAGCAGAGCACCATTAGAACTTGGATACAGTATAAGCTTGGCAATGAGTGCAGGTGAGTGTAGCAGCAGTGTAGACAGAAGCACCGCAGTTAACATTAAAGGAGACCTATTATGCATTTTCTGTCCTATCTATAATGATACAATGTTGAATTTTCATATTAAACAATAATTAAGTATGCGTATTCAAAAGAAATCCCTGAGAGCCAAAACCTCAGATTTCAAACTGTTCTGAAGGCTATGATTTCAACAGTTTTTTCTACTCTCAGCTTGGCATGACGTCATACAGAGCCAGATTTCTTTTTACGTCATCTGCTCCAGCAGCTACTGCAGTGTTTACACTACATGTAAAATAGCTACATGCTAATGTCAGGGAAAGCTGTAAATTTGGTTGCTGATGTTAACTTCTCTCCAATTTCTGATCACATTACTGCTTCCTCACTATAGAGCAGGCGCAGTAGAGACAATAAAACAAGTTAATTGTTCAGCTATTCTAGACTGTCCAAATGTTATTGGATCAAATGGATCAAGTTTTGATAGCAAAATGAGTCATTTTGCAGAGGTTGTGAAGCTAAAAACAAAAAAATGTGGGGAAAAGTCTTTTTGGGCCCCATGGCATCACATAACGGACACAGAAGTTGTAACTCCACTGTTTGGCTGCTATGTCAAATTGGCGTCTGGCACATATGCGAAGAGACTCTGAGATCAAAAAACACTGACCAATCAGAACAGACTTGACTTCTTTCGGGAGGGCTTAAAGGGGTCTCCAACCTTTCTTCATCTGAGGGTTACTTTAAAAAAAAAAAAACTAAAGTGGCCAAGAGCTTGCAAAAAATCTTAACTTCACATCAAGGTTCTTGACTATTTCACACTTCTTATTATGGGCCAAATAGTTAGCTACATCACTCAAAATATTCCCATCAGGGTCAGGGTCCAAAACATTACCACTTCACACTTCTTTTAGCCCACATAGTAAGCTACATCACTGAAAATATTCCCATCAGGGTCCAAGAAAACATTACCACTTCTTCTTATTATGACCCACATAGTTTACTGAACGAAAAAAATACAAGTATGAACCTGAAAACAGTAAAGGTCTCCTTTAAGAATTTGAGAGCAAACTGACATATTGACACACTGTTCTTGAGTTTAAATATTTCCTTAACATTTAAAAGTGTTGGATAAAATGTGTTAAGTGAGAAGCCATGTTGAGTTGCCCATACAGCCAATACTAGTGTGCATTGCTGAAGGTGGGTACACTGATAATTATTTGAACAATGACTTTACATTCGTAAGCCAAATATATGCAATGTTAACCTCTGTCAGCAACCTGAGTTTGCAGTGAGCTAATAGAAAATTCCCCAAAAACAAAAGGCAACATTAGGTTAATTAACATCAGGGCATTGCCACAAAGAAGTGGCATAAATGTCTCAAACGACAAATAAGCTCATGCAATATATATCTGCTGGCTGCAAAGACATCACAAGTTGCTAGATCTCAGAGAAAACAGCCAACATACAACCAACAGCCTCACATTACCAAGCACATACATATCACAAAGACCAACAGAACAAAGCCAATATGTCCCCTCTTGACATATTGGCATTAATGGCATAAACAGCAGCACTTATTTTTTGATGTAAAGCAGTAGTTCTTCCAGGTATCTGAGCAGAGGGTAACTAACATAACGTTAGATCCTTTGGGAAGTCACGGTCGCTAAGGAAATTCCAGATTATGGCTTGATGTAAAGGCCAACAGTCTAACACCAGCAAAAGGGCGGCTGGGACTCAGGAGCAGCACAAACGCCTCAACTCCTTCTCAAACCTTCAACAAGCTACATCAATAAATGGCTGGATAGCTAGCTAGCTAGCTAATGAAATGCTGACTGCACCTGCAGCAGTTGTAGCAGGTGTTTGCCAAAGAGGTTAGCTAGCAGCAGCAAGCAGCATGAGCTACAGTGGGGACATTTTAAAACGCTTAACGTGAAAAAGCTTAACGTGGTTTAATGTACCTAAACAACAATCATCACCAAATTTGGTGATGATTGATCGTTGTTTAGGTACATTAAACCACGTTAAGCTTTTTCCTCACCATAGGCGCCAATGAAGAAGAAAACGTTAACGTGAGATAACTTCTATAATCGTTGGATTTCGGTTTAGTTTTTTTGACAGGATAAAGTGTTTGTGACAAGATATGGCCATGAGAAATTTGGTGATCATTGTTTAGGTACATTAAACCACGTAAAGCATTTTAGAATGTCCCCTTCAGTGCAGTCCCAGCTTAAATAGCCCGCCTCACTGCTCAAGTGCGTTTGATAGCCTATGTTACAGCTATAGACTGTGGTTATAGCATGAGGAGTATGGAGTGTAGAAGCAGCTGTAGTCGTCTAACTGAGTTGTCAGATATGTACTCAAGTGAAAGTAACAGTACCGTAGTTTCGAAGTACCCTGTGACAAGTAAAAGTCATGCATTTCAAATTTTGCTCAAATAAAAGTAAAAAAAGTATTTGCATCAAAATAAGTAGGCCTACCTAAAGGAAAAGTAATCATAATGCTGAATGGCCCATTTCAGAATAATGTATATAATAGTACTGGATTATTGATGCATTAATGTGTAGGTACTGCTGGATAGCTTGAGAATTCCCCCTCCATGATCAATAAGTCTCATTTTATCCTGTAATAATACATCTTAAATTGTTGAATTTTCTAAATCTGCAAAGTAACTAAAGTTATCAATTAAATGTAATGTGGCTTTAAAAAGTAAAATATTTGCATCTGAATTGTAGTGGAGCAGAAGTATACAATTGCATTATTGCATTACATGAAAATACTCAAAGTGCCCTAAAATTTGTACTTAAGTACGCTACTTGAATAAATATTTACTTTCCGCCACAACTCAGCGGGATTCACTCCATTATTTTAGCACTTGTGCAGTAGATGACAGCAGACAAGGTGGACACAATGGCACAGCAGACTAGGTGGACACAATGGCACACAAAAGGAAGTGGCATTTGGCACAAAGATATACATACATTATTTATTTTTCTAAAGAAATAAATGAGAAATTTAGAAGAGAATATGAGTCAAGAAGGACAATTTAACAGTCTCACAAGTCCACATTTTATGGAAAATTACATCCATTGTCTTATTAATGCAGAAAAAAAAGAAAAGAAAATGAAATGACTTATGTAAAGCACCCAACACATACAATTGTGAAGGCATAATAGGCTATAGTGCTGTAGTAATGAGTCCTAAAACCTACACTTTCGGTTCCCTCGTCTTAAAATCAGTTTTTTTTGAATGGGTTTTTGGTTAGATGCCTGAAATAAGGTCTGTGGTTAACACAAGTTTAACAAATCTTAAAATTTTGTTCTACGGCATAAAATACATCTGTAAATACCCCACTCGTGAATTTTAAAGCTTTTATGTGTCTTAAAAAAGGTGGTTGTTAACAAGTGGCTATATGAGACAACAGAGGTTGTCAGGGACATTAAACACCACCGTCACCTAAGTGTAGTCATGTGCCTGTGGTGAAGTTTGTTTTTGGCCTAATGTTTGCTTTTTGGCGATTGCATTTACACTTCTGAAATCATAAAGTGGTGTTTTACTTGAGCAGATTGTTTTGCTTTGTTTGCCAAAGAGCAATTTTTGCCATTTTCTGCAATAATCCAAAATCCAATGGAAAAGCCCATTGGCTTTTTGTCGGGGGAACCTGGGCTATGATAACTTTTGGGTTGGCCTACAAAAATACGTCATCCCTGCAGCACTCTATACTTGAAGTACACAAAGCAAAAACCTTTATGCTGAAACCTTTCCTCTGATATAATAGTTAATGCTGTGATTTGAGGCTCAGGTGAGCATGGGAAGAAACTAGTGGGTCAGCAAACAAATAAAAACTAAGACAGGCAGCCTAGACAACAAAATAGAGCAGCACAACAACATACAGACAACATGGTAAATAATTAACACTCATTGAAGATTATATATACTGGGGACAAGGCTGTAGTCAAGTCCATCTTTGTCGAGTCCAAGACAAGGCCAAGACCAGGACTAGTCGAGTCCAAAGAGGTTCAAGTCCAAGTCAGGCACAAGTCCAAATAAGTTCAAGTCCAAGTCAAGATGAGAGACAGTCAAGATCGTAGAAAAAAGGGTCCAATTAGGCCATTATTTACTTAAAATTATAAGATGGAAAGTGGCTGCTTAGCTCAGTTGGTAGAGCGAGTGCACATGAGCAGAGCTTTGTTCCTTGACACAGAAGGTCCAGGGTTCACATCCTTAAATCTGATGGTTTTCCTGCATGTTTTCCCCTCCTCTCTCTCAGATTTCCTGTTCAATAAAGGCAGAAATGCCCAAAAAAACAAAAATACTGTATATATAAGATGGAAATGTTTCAATTCTTTGACTTATTACTGGACTCTGTCGAGACCAACTAGAATATTTGGTGAGTCCAATGGCCGAGTCTGAGACAAATCTGAATCCAAATACCAACGAGTCCAAGACAAGTCTGAGACAACAGAAAAGCGTTGAGGTCGGACTCAAGTGCTACAACCCTGAATGGGGTAGAGTGGCTGATGGAGAAGTCGAGCAGGAAAATAGTTTGTTGTGGTAAGGACACGTGACATGCTGTAACTCAGTGTATCTGTCACCGTAAAGTGAGCCTGTCTTTGACACTTGACAGTGGATGGTGGAAGCACTGCTGCCAACAGCAAAGGTGTGTTTTTTATGTACGTGATTGTAGAACCCAAAGGAAGTAATTTATTTGGCTTTTGAATGAGTATAGAAAGAAAAAGAGAAGCCAGTGAAGAGAGGCTTATAATTATTTTCAGCTTAGCTGGGATCCTCTCTTCTGGCTCTGTGTAATGAAATACCTAATCAATAGTTGCAGGTGGTGTTGTTCTGTCTCCAGTGTTGGCATGTCACTCTGCATCATTCCACCTTATTGCACCTTTGCATTATTGATATATTATGTTTTTGCAAAAGCACATGTCTGGTTTTAAAGGTAAATTCAGACATCAGTTTTAAATGTAAGAGCAATATATTGTCAAAACATTTGGCAACTGCACTTTATGATCTGTGAATAATTGATTAAATTATCACATGAAAACATTATTCATTCAATGTATGTTGTAAGTCAAGCACATTCACATTATCTACTGTATCAGGTTCTAAATCTGTGTTCTCAGGCCTTGCATTCTACTTCTGGTCTTTATAGTTGATTTCATTATAACTCATCAGAACTGAGGACTTTCTTCTGACACTAGCATATTTATTCCTATTAAAGTTTCAAAAAATTTATACATTTGAAGAGGCTCAAAAATCTGTGTGTTGGTGCTATAATGTTGCAAACAAGTAAACAAAATAACTAAAGCACCCTATGATCTCATTATGTATAATGTAGTTTATGATACTTAATCTTACATAATTGCATGACAACCCGTCACGCCCATGGGTTCTGGTTGATAGCGCCTCTTCCTGTATCTGTCACTGAAGTATGGGTTAACATTTGGGAAGTACAGTACATTAGCTGTGATGATGGTTATTTAATCTGTGACCAATTTTCTGTGTGTATGCCGTCACAGTGACTTTTGTGTATCAGACAACACAGAAGTGAGTGTGACATCCTCGCTGAATATCCTGGTCCACGATTTCTAATCAGGACTTTATTATTTCCAGAAGAGATGGAATTGCATGACTGGGCAACCCAATTTTCTTCTCATTCTCTGACATGCCAGAGGACAATGTGTGGATAAAACATGCTCTTTCATTGTTTTCATCTTCTCTGTCAGTCCGCATAAACAACAAGGCAGCTGCCAGGGTAGTGTGAATACAAGGCATACTTTTTACTAAAATAGGCATAATCTGGTGTGAAGAAAGAAAACAGGTCAGTTATATGATAACAAAAACCACATCTGGTCTGAAGCATAACCTCCCAAGTTGGTCATAATCAATTTGGTTCGAAGTGGAGTCTTTGGTGCTGTTAGTGGGAAAGGTTGTGGTTGGATGTTGGCATCAGTGTCACAAGATGGATGCAGAGTTCTACAGATGGAGGTGGGTTAATAAAAATAAGTGATTGGGAGCGAGGAATACAAAATAGTGTGAAAATATATTAAAGGCAGGGTTGGTAATGTTGAAAAGCTAGCAAGATTTGAAAGTAGCACCTCTTCGAGGCTCCGTCCAACCCCTCCCCCACACACAGACGTGCACAAGCACTGCTGCTTCAGAGCAGAGCGGAGAAAGGGCCGCAATTTTACTTTATATCTCATTAACCGGTAAGCAAGCAGCTAATATTATCATAGTGAATGTTAAAAACAAACGACTAATGTTAGCAATGCGGCGACAATGCGCATTTAGCTCAGGCTTGTTCACAGGAAGGGTAGAGTGCACACAGCGGGGTAAGGAGGAATTTTAATGGTTCTTCCCAAGCAGACCGCAGGCAGTGATTGGTGGGCATTTTACAGGATTACAGCAGCTACACATGACAGATCTATTTTACTCCTTTCTCTAAACCCATATTTATTGCTGACCATTTCAAACAATATATATAAAAGTGCATATTGGAAATATTACCAGCCCTGCCTTATACTGAAATGGACCTAGAGAGGGTGACAGACCCTAAAACAGAAAGCTGTTCCCAATATGCTATTTGGCTTGGCTAGAGGGAACCAAAACAAATTTTAAATGTAAAAAATATATGTCTTACTTCCAGTTGGCCTGAGTCAGTTTGTGACACAATTCACAATCTGGGTTATTATTAATCTTAGTTTTAGGATTATAAATTATGAGAGACATACAGTAAGAGGCATGTTTAATCCCCTCATAGTCTCAACACTAAATTATTTATTTGTTATCTTGGCCTACACTGCAGGTCACTGCGCAAAGGCAAAAGCATACACACATTTGAAGAGTTGGTTCAGCTTTTAGATTAGTGACTGTCAGATGGAGATATACAAACACTTCACTGATGGTTATTGAACCAAATCAGTTTGATGGAAAAAGCTTGTTGGTGTGTATGCATTCTGTGGTACTATGGCACTACGCAACCCATTTAGCCTCCTTTATCTTATGCTTAACAGCTATTTCTTATATATTGTTTCTATTTCTGTATTCATTGTTTACTTCTTATTAATGTTAAATGTTTGCTTGTATATATGCACCATTCACCAAATTCCACGTAGGTATGTCTTACTGTGGCAATAAACCCTTTCCTGGTTCTGATTATGGTGCTGCTTGATTGTCCATGATGTGTGCACACCCGGCTTTCACCTGCTTAAATACCAATGGACACCTTTTATAATTAGGGATGGGGAAAAAAAAGTAGATGCAGAAAAAAATAGAATTGTTTTGGTGATCAACTTCAATTTATTTTCAGTCACTGTGTGTGTGTGTGTGTGTGTGTGTGTGTGTGTGTGTGTGTGTGTGTGTGTGTGTGTGTGTGTGTGTGTGTGTACCAGGGTGGGGCAGCAGCACTCAGCCGTCAGAAGGGAGATGTCACCATCTTCTGGAGGTAAAATGTACTAACAGCTAGTAGGCTATTGAAGTGCCAACCATCCCTCAGGTGATCAGAGGTTCCATCTCAAGCCTGGCTTAGGGTTACTACAAGAACAAGAAGAAATTAAGACTTATTTTGTTTTTGATGAATTTCTCATGGACCAGTGATACATTGATTTTAATTTGTATCATTTTATATGTGTGTGTGTGTGTGTGTGTGTGTGTGTGTGTGTGTGTGTGTGTGTGTGTGTGTGTGTGTGTGTGTGTGTGAATACAGTAATACATTATAATTTAAAAAAAAAATGTAAACGTGCAAACCGGAAGTTCAAGAAACCTTGGTCCTTGCGGCTGCGCGCGCATCACTCGGTCTGTCAGCTGTATGAAAGCAACAATGGCTCCAAGTGAAGACATCGTCAAGTGGCAGACGAGTCAAATAATCAAATATCTGCTTGAAGACGAGGAAGAGTATCATTCTCGTTGTCTGTTAGATGCTGGATTGGAGGTTGACAGCATAACAGCGAGCAACGGTTAGTTTGTTTTTTGTGTCCGTGTATGATATAATGCGATTGTGTGTGTGCGTGAGACAGAGAGAGAGAGAGAGAGAGAGAGATATGGAACTGTATGTGTCTGTATAACGTGGGGGTACGTTGACTGATAACTGTAGTACTGTAGTTACAGTAGAGGACAGAATAGCAACATACATTATTTACCCAAGTCCAATTAACATTAAATTTAAACAACACTTCATTAAGTGAACTTTCATTTTCATTTGTTTTCATGGTGCGTTAGTTACGTTGCGGAAGCGCTTGTATTCACAAAAGAAAAAGAAGTTAGACACCTTAGCTCATGAGTTTTATCTCATAATAACGAGATCAGCTCTCGTTATTACGATGAAAGTTAAGGTATAGTAATAAATCGCCTCTAACCTAGCTATGCTTCACGATTAAACAGTGTAATCTTATCTGCCTTTATTTCCTTTTAATAGGGTTAGAGAGCGAGTCCAGCAGGGCGGACTGGTCTTTCCATCTGTACAATACTTAAGATTTGAGATGCATGCGCAGTGTTGTGATACTAATATTAACAATAGTTCCCAGGCTACCTTAATTTGTCTCGTAGCCTAATTGCGAGATATTTTCTCATAATTATGGGATATGGTAACACATAATTACGAGATAAGGTGTATAATTCGTTTTTGTTTTCTTTTGTGAATGCAGTGCAATTTGTGTTGTTGTTAAGCTAGGTGGGCTGAGAAACCCCCCCTCGGTTAGGCCTTAAAAGTTTGGCTTAAAGTAAAGTAAATGCAGATATTTAGCTTGCTGTTACTGACGGCTAATCTGAGATTATGCATGTTTTTTCGTTTGTATTTTCAGATGACAATTTTGACCCAGTTCAGATAGCTGATAAACTGAGGAGTGTGGCTGATGCCCTGAATGATGACCCCCGGTTTCAAACTGCACTTACTGACCTGAAGAAAGCAGCAGCAAATGAGGTACATGCACTGAACATACTTTATATTTTATATTTCTTTAGGATACTTATTTTATAAACTTTTAATATTATATTAGATTTTTTTCTATTTAACTGTACTTAATTATATCATTTAGCTGCTGTGACACTGAATTGTCCCTCTGGGAATCAATTAAGGCTTATCTTATTGTATATGAATCCATCAGTGGAATTCACAGGATCAGATGTTATGTACATTCTTTGACACTTATGGGTAGAGGAAGCACTTGGAGAGGATGGTTCCAACAAAATGTTGTTGTATCGCATACAATGACAATAAAGACCTATCTATCTATCATTTCTGGACACACACACACACACAAACACACACACACACACACACACACACTAATTTTTGTAGACGTATACTAGTTTTCTTATGGTTACTATTGTTGTGCAAATGGGTTGAAATGTAGTTTCATTATTAATTGTCGGAATACGACATGTCAAAGAGGAATTCATCCAAATAATAATAATAAAAAAAACTACATGTTGTCTCATCTACTTCAAGTGTTTCCCAACCTTGCAGATAATTATGGTGTTGTTTGTCTAAGTTTTGAAGTGTCAACATTTTAATGGGGACAATCATGAGGGAAAATTTATATATTTGTTCTTGATATTGAATTTCCTATTCTATAATATCTTCTTGACCCCTGTCTCATCTCTCCCCAGGCCTTTGAAGCAGCGTTTAGCCATAGCATGGAGACCTTGTGCCAGACTCAGGTCTCTCAGAGGGCTGAAGTGGCTTCTGAGATGCAGCTGATCAGGGCCTCGGTGGCCTTCGGGCTGTATGTTATTAAATCCTCCCCAGATCTGAAATTTAAGGTCCAAAGTGCCATGACTGCATTCCTGGGAAGACCAAGTGTGGTTTCATGGGTGACTCGGCAAGGTGGATGGGTAAGAATGTTTTTCTTATATTTATTTTCTAAATTGTGATCACTTGCACAGGTAAGGACAGCTGGGAAACTACAATATAAAAGTAAAGGAGACTTGAGGTTTCTGATGAGATTAATACGATGTTAATTGTTGCAAGGGTCAAGGTTTTGAACCACTGCACCAGCCCTTTGCACCGGATGAGTGTTCATAGTATGACATTGATATGTGTACATCAAACCCAGTGGTGCAAATATTGCACAAACTAAATGATTTCATTCCAGGAAGTTACCTTTCACATTGTGCCACCACAGACGTTTAAGTGCAATATAACAGTTTTAAACAGACAATCAACTTCTGACATAAGAGGAGAAAAGGATTTAGATTAGCTCTTTAATTCTTTAAGAAATAACACTTTTGATCTAGATGATTTTCGGAGGTGTTTTTCCGTCACTATAGTACATGTCATGCAAGTTGAGTTTGTTTTCATTTAAAAGAAACTATTCTTTAGTCCAAGTGCTTCCTCTTCAATTTTTATAAACCACCACGCCTAACGTGACATGTGAAATGAAACTGAATGTTCTAAACCTATTTAACCGGCTGCATTAGGGCAGATTTGACTAGACCTTTCTGCTTTGACTCTACAGGAAATAGACAAGCTTACTATAGTACAGTAGAATACAGTATATAATATATATATATATATATTTACAATAAGTAAACTCCAGAGAGATAGAATAGATAAAATGATTGTCACACCATGACTTTCTAGGGTTGTAAATACCTGTCTTATAATGTTATGAACCACTGTGTGCTGTGTGTTTTGCTGTCTGATAAGCCTTAGTTATGGATCTATTATTCAAAGTACATTTCCTGGATCACATTTCTTCATATCACCAGCCTGTTGCACCAGCTGTGTGTAAGCTTTAACTTAGCCTAGGTATAACGTGAATTATTACTATTTATTCATTACTAAAGTAAGAGAAAAGTAATAACCTAACTCTTACAACTAACTAAATAGTTACACATACCCCTAGGGTAGGTGACAATCATAAAATCCCACAAAATTATACTCTCTGATGGTAAAACAGCAGTGTTTCTGGCACACAGCATCATTTGTTTTTATCATTAATTGCATGTCATTTTGCAACACCCTAATCCAGTAGAGAAAGATCAAGGAGAGATTTATTGATACGATATTTTAATATTGATCTAGCTTACTACAATGCCAAGTGGCCATGCCAGCCAGAAAGCTGTTGATGGAACTATCTTTGATCGTCAATTGGCTACTTTCCTTAGTTTTGATGATGTTACGTCTAAACTAGTTGGGCTATCCTATATTAAGTAGTCGTGGTGCGATCCAATTTTAGTAGTAAATTTAGTTTCAAAATAACTCATAGTTACAAAGCCATGTCAATTTATGAAGGACAACACACATTAATCAACATTTCTGTAAATGTGTCAGTGTTAGCCAGCCGGCTAATTTTCAACTGTAGTCCTTTTGGCCAGATGATTTTAGACCAGAGCAGCAGGAAGCCGCAAGACATTAGTACAGGTTAAACTATACAGACAGAAGTCAACAAGACACCACACAGACAGATAGAGCAAACTTACACATAGCTGGTGCAACCCAGTGCAGTACCTGAAACATGCCAGCCACCTACGTTTTAAACAGACATTGACCAGATGTTCTGTACGATGTTTTGTTAGGATTTGTATTTGTGTCTGTATCCTGCATACTGCTCGAATATACAGTAAAACCAATTATTAGTATAGCGGTACCAAACATTAGTGTTATGAGTCTTCTGCACAATGTCATATTTTGTATCCACACATTGAGGCACCATGCAGTTAAAGCTATAGTGCGTAGTTTCTGTCTCCCCCATGAGGAATTCTAAGTAATGACAACACTGTCAGCGCGTCCACATGATACAAGCCTTCTGTGATCGCGCACGCGCCCCCCCCCCCCCCCCCCCCCCCCCCCTCCTCCACGCGGTTGCTAGTAGGCAAGGAGGTCACGCAAGATTAAAAAAATCATGATGGACTCTTCAGAAGAGGTAATTATCTTCACTCGAGCTTCTGCGCGGGAAAGTCACAGGACGACACAATCTTCTGAACACAGCCATACTGAGAAATACAGAGAGAGTTGTGTGGAGGTGATAGTCTTAATGAGCTAGCAACTCATTTGGCAATGGCTTGAATGTAACGGACGTTCATTAATATCAAAAAGTTACGCACTAAAGCTTTAAAAGAAGATTTATACATATATTTATTACATTTTTGTATCTGTAATTTTGTGTTTGTTTGGTTTGTTTCAGGACAAAGTGAAAGACGTTTGAGACTGAATCTTACCATACCAGCCTCTCTGTAATGAACGCCTACCTGAACAAGAATATCCACCTGATGACCTTGTGGAGCCATCTGTATCTGTGTCTGTAATCTGGCTGTTCAGGGTTCTGTTATCACACAGCCAGACATCAAATCACACACTAAATCTCTTCTTTAGAATTTCAGTGCTTTCACATAGAGTTTCTGTTTTATACAATCTGGTGCTAACCCCATGTTCTAGTGATGCAGTTTATGGGAGTTGATTAAAAGGATTGCAGCTGCCATTGAAATTGTTTCCCTTCTCACTGACTTGCATTGGTTGATAAATAACTAAAATAGTCATCTAAGTAGATTATTGTAAAGCAAACAAACAATTTAAATAAGTCACTTTTATTCTCATGAATGAATTTTCATCAGAAGACACTTCATTTGACAACATGATACTACTGGAGTTATTCTCCAACACGTCACTGCTTGCACTAGTATCAAATGGTTCTTGATTGTCTTCAGAGGAGTTTTCTGAGTGATCAGTGGTGTAGGCTCCAATTTTGGGTATTTATTTTTCATGCATGTGGGTTCATCTATGGGGCTTCTGCATTTCTCACTAAATTAATTTAATATTAAAGCTGCAGGAGGCAGAATAAAAAATAAAAAAAAGCCAGAATTTAAAGTAGTGCGAGACCTCTTACTATAGCTCTCCCTCTCCCCTCTCTGTCTATCCCCTCCCATCAGACAAGCACAGGCATGCACAGGATCTAATCTACTAATATTTCATCCAGATAGCATAAATGATTGGCGCTGCTTCCACATAATGGGGCCCATAGAGCATACGCGCTACAGAACTCCACTGGCCAAGCCGGCTACTTATCATTTAGCGCTCCGCTAACTTGTGCGGTACTTTAAGACTTTCCAAATGTTATCGGACTGAACGGATCAAATTCGGATAGTAAAACGAATCATTTCACAGGGGTTGTGACACTCAAAAAAAAGTATTTTTGGGCCAGAGGAAATCACGCTACGGACCCGGAAGTTGCAATTCTACTGGCCACTATGTCAAATTGGCTTCAAAGCTTGGCGCACTTTTTGGGGGCCTGGAAAGAACGTGCATGTGCAAAGAAATCTCCTATACCACTTCAATTACAATATGCTGAAAATTATGGAATTTTTGCCCAACAATGCCAAAAATAAACTGCCTACCACAGCTTCAGTTTAAATTATTTAGTTTGGCTGATGTGTTTCTTTTTGCTTGCCTAGTTTACAAATCAGTGCCAGAAGGGCTCTTGCCAATTCATTGCTATTGTAATTGCTGAAGTGAAAGGTTACAGCAATTAAGCTGTTAAACCAACTATGTTCACACTTTGGCATCCATGTGTCTGAAATGTGTGTACTGGATCAGGATATGCCATTTTGGGGGCTCAATCAAGCTGTGATTTCAAGTACTTAAATGTGTTTTTGATGCTTCCTTTTTCCCACAAAATGTATACGGGTATTCTTATATGTCTAAGGCTATGATCCCTGATTTTCTTAAAGGTCTGCAAAATGTCTTAATCACATAGTGTAATAATGAAATATTCAAAGCCAAATGTACACATGCTTTATATGTATTTTTTATATGTATTGCTTTATACATGTTGGTTTAACTTTAAGTGGGACATATTTGGTATATTTGGAAACTTTGATATCCTATTTCTTGATAACAAGTTAAAAATGCATTGGCTTGGACAGTGGTTGTACAGACATGTGCAGGGTTATAGGAACACAAAGTCCATAAAATCATTTAAATTAAATGTTTTATAGGCAGGACGTTTATTCGCAGCGTTTAAAAACTTGATTAAAAGGGGCATCTTTTGTTTTTGTAATTTAATGATTTCAATAAAAATGTGAAACTTTAAAAATGATTTGTGAATTATTAAATTCTGGATCTGACATTGAGATATTATGCTTTTTTTTCATTTCATCACAAGCATGTTAGCATTTTATAAACAAAACTAATAAGCTAATAAGTCAAATTTTCCATTCAAACATGCTACAAATACAGAGACAAGCTTATTATCAACGTCAAAACATATGCCATTCAAAAGCTCTCCACAATTAACTGTTTGAGACTTGATGAAGTTTGTGAAGATGAAATGAGTTAGTTACGACATATATTTTTATCTATGGTTTTTATCTGATACTGACCACAGACAATCGTGTTACATATCCATTAAATCTGTATTATTGTGTTATGTCTTCGTCAATTAGTTACACAAATATAGGGCTGGGTATTGTTCAGAATCTTTCGATCCGGTGCCAATTTCGATACTGATTCCTAATGATACTTTTTTTGATACCATATGTTTTAAAATCCATTTCAACATCAACAAAAATACATTAAACACAAAGCTTTTATTTTCCACCTTAATTGTGAAGCAAAACAAAAAAAATTGTGTTATCAAAATTCTGGTAAAACTGCTCACTCAGAGTAACATTATTTAAAGTGCCTTGCCTTGCAAGCTCAGCCTGTCAGTCAGTCATCAGGGCAGAGAAACCACCGTTGTGGCTGCTTGTAAGAGGAAGTGTAACGTCAACAGCACCGCGACCGCTTTCGGCTCGCCATTATTATCATATCGCAGCAAACGCTGTATGAGTGAAGTTTTAAAAAACTGTAACCACACTTGAAACCAACCGTGACTCTCTGTGACTTCAACAAAACTGCAGACAGTTTACTCCGTCCGCACCTCTCCGTGTGCGTGTGTGTGTGTGTCGGTCGGAGCTCCGCTCTGTGTCACTATGCAGAGAGAACAGATAAGCTTGCGCTTACGCGCTCAGACGCTTTTGGAACCGAATTTTGGCACCGAAAAATAAAGAATTTTTTGATACCATAAAAGTATCGACGTTCGGTACCCAGCCCTACACAAATAAGATTAGATAAGCGAGTGTTGACATTGTTTTTTTGTAGACTTTGTAGTACACAGACCTGAACTCTCTTTTTTCAACATCACATTAAAACTAGTTTTTTTCATCTTTAAGTTTTCTCTCGACAGGCCTGTGTTGCCTCATATGTAGTTTCACTACTGCCCAGTAACCAACAGAGTGCAGCACTGACCACTTTCAATCACCAGATGCCAGTGTGAAATATGCCAGCCATAGTGTATTGCTGAGATCTTTAACAGGGGGGTCAGGGAGCCCTAGGGGGTCCTCAAGAGTTGCTGCAGCAGGGCCACCAAATTATTGTTCAATAGTAATAATAAAAAATATAAAATTTTAATATGTCTGAAAATATACATTAACGTGAATCCAACATATGTGTAAAGACATCTTTTTTTATTTTTTTATTTACACAACATTGATGATAGGCTTACTAGTCTATAGGTAAGGTAGCCATCCATAGATACAGTTATGCTTGGGGATTCACTGTGCCATAAACATGATGCATAAATTATTTTAGTAGCTTAGTATTGTATGCACCATTAAAAAGGTATGTTTAAAGACTTGTCATCTATTTGAAGTATTACACAGCCATTGCGTTCTTGGCCTGTAGCAGATATTCACGACCACTCCCAAAGTCGATCTGTCTGCACAGCAACACCTCTCCCTGTGCTACTCTTTGGCAGTCTGCACCAACTTAACACTGATGGTGCGTTCTTTTTGTCTTGTAATCGTGACTAGTAGCTCGAGTGTAACGTCACATCCATGGCGGAAAACGAGTAACCGTGGGTTGTTACGTTCTTTTTGTCACACAATACTACGAGTCGGAGAAAAGATGGATTTTTGTAACATTTTTAGTAACATTTAAGATTCTATTCACCCAGTTATTGACATATTACACACATATATTTCACAGTTTGATACATGAAAATTACGTTTTGATTAACATTAACGTTGGGCTACTGCTCTGCTTTCTGTTCCAGACTCGGCTTAAAGCCGTTGTTGTCATATAGCAACCGAGCGTCTCTAGCCAATTTTAGCTGCACAAGCTACAAAATAACTAATCAGGCGGTATTTTAACTCCTAATAAGACTGTAGCGACATGCCAATAGGTAGCAGTATAAAGTGCTATGTGTACGACTTCTTCATTTGGTTACAACAAAGACAAAAGTGCTTAAAATTGTAGAAAACCACAATGTTTACTACGTGTTATGCACGACGTAGCCATCTTTGAAAGTGAACTCGGGGTCCTCTGAGTTCCGACGACTTGACGAGTTGTATATACGACCTCGGTGGCGTTCTTTTTGCAACTTCCGGTTTGTAACTCCGGAAAACAACTCGTAAATCGACTTTGGTGGACAAAAGGAACGCACCATAACTCTGTGAGACATGGGGGAGTTCTGGACCAAGCAAGCCACCTGGTAGGAAACCAGCTGGGAGGCAGGTCCACAGCTTAATGCTACGTTTACACGTGGCCGGCTATTTTCATAAACGAACATTTCAACCTCTGCTCAACAGCAACCAATCACGTCCTCTTTCTCTTTCTCGGCTGCCTAAACCTCTGTTTGTCTCAGTTTACATGCAAACGTGCAAACAAAGTTTTCCAAAATCTCCACTTTGGCCGGAGTTTTTAGAAATAATCGTTTTCTGTGATAAAAACAGGGTTTTCGTGTAAATGAGAGGCCAAACCGCAGAAAAATATCTGCGTCTTCCCTTCGTGTAAACGGGGCCTTGGGCTTTGTAGGGTACCCTACAGAGGAAAATCATATTTGCCCCTAGAAAGATGTGCAATCTCTATTTAAAGGATCGATAGTTCCAACAGACACTGAAGTCTGTGTTTCCATTTAAAAGTATCATAATCAGGGGGCTTCATTTAGAATAAGTATAAACACCATCCATCCATCCATCCATCCATCTTTGTCCGCTTATCCGGTGTCGGGTCGCGGGGGGAGCAGCTCCAGCAGGGGACCCCAAACTTCCCTTTCCCGAGCAACATTAACCAGCTCCGACTGGGGAATCCCGAGGCGTTCCCAGGCCAGGTTGGAGATATAATCCCTCCACCTAGTCCTGGGTCTTCCCCGAGGCCTCCTCCCAGCTGGACGTGCCTGGAACACCTCCCTAGGGAGGCGCCCAGGGGGCATCCTTACCATATAAACACCTCATTTGTATACAACAAAAACCGTCAAAAAGTTTATTTATACAATGAAGCTTAAGTTTATTGCCATAAGAACATAGCTGAACCTTGATAGCTTTGCCAGCATCATTGTTCCCAAATGAATGACATTCAGGATACATTTTGACTTGTAAAAGCAGGAAAATCACAGGTGGATCCAATAACATGGCTCCCTCCACTGCAGTGACACAATAAATGTTATTGGAGATACCTGTGGTTGACAAGTCAAAATGACTGCTGTGAAAAAACGTTTCATTATTCCCCTGGATAAAATTTTTATATAAAAAAATAAAGTTAAAAAACAAACATCTCATTATTGTCAATTTATAAGATCATGTGTAAAAGTATTTCATAATAGACACTGACTTATGTTTTTGTATCATAAAGATGTCATACAATTTGAAGATTGTGTGATTTCAGGCTATACCTAAACTTGACTTGTCTTTATGAGAGTGTGTTTGGACAGAAAGAGTGAGAAACAGAGAAAGAGATATTTGATATATGATGCATTGTTACAACCTACAAAGAACTTTCAAAACTTTATCGAAACTACACCTGTAATCAAATTCTTAGTCGGCGTCCATAAAAGCAACTTTATTATCTTTCTCTTGTTTTTGAGTGTATTTTCCAACAGTACATCAGTCAACATATACTGCAATGAAATAATGTTTACATTCAGCCAAGATTAAGAGTCCGCTTTTCATGTTGTGACTCCATAATTGACCTAGATTTATATATTTATTCACCACATTAGCACGTACTGCTCTGAACCTCCAGCACTTAATTTTTGAACAGTGTCTACATGTACACTATTTAAGCTATAGAATATATTTTCATGTTTAATTTATCACACTGGTTCAGTCAAAGTAAACAGAAACAGAACTTAAAGCCACAATGTGTAAAATAAAAAATAAAATGCCTGATGGCGCCCCCGAGTGGTAGTATAAAAAAGACACTGTGTTAGACATGTTCACCCAGTCACCCACGCATAAATTGGTCTGACCAGAGGACAGAATGAATGGGCAGAAAGGAACAAATAAACTTTGCACCAATTTTCTCATTGTTCTACAAAGAAAAATAATTGGAAATATGCTATATTTTGTACATGTCTTGTAGGCTATACAGTATATATCAAATTCTGCACATAGTGGCTTTAACAGAATTTCACAGGATCACAAAGCGAGAAAAGAATCACACAGAAACATTATTACAAGAGCAGCATTGGAAATACAGTGAGTACACTAGTCTGACAAAGTGTGTGTGTGTGTGTGTGTGTGTGTGTGTGTGTGTGTGTGTGTGTGTGTGTGTATACTACTGTATATGTACACAATGCCACAGAAGTTAAGACAGACATCAACAGGGTCACATTAACAGGCCTGTTTATTTGATGGGAAAGCAACATGGTGGCCTCTCTGTTGACCTCCACAGAGACGTAAACTCTTGATAATTTCCTCAGCTGCACTCTTGCCTTCTGGTTCCCTTGTAAACCGAATAATCCTTCCACCCTGTCTTACCTTACCCCTGGACTTCTACACCCTCATAACCTCCTCAATTATTTACACGAGAAGCTCTCTTTGTCAAGTGACAGAAGATCAATGTTGGAACAAAAAAAAATGGCCCCTCACCACTGATGGCTTTAGCCTTGATACAGAGAAGCATGGGGAGATAGTGAGATGCTATTTCTGTCATAAACAGAGTGGGTTTTGATGCTTCCACTTGCCAATGCACGTACAGCATTAGGAATTTAGATCAGGGCTCACCATATGCTGTTACATTTGTTACTTACCTTCCTGTCTCCATTTGTCATTAAAAAAATCTAATGAGATGCTTGAAGGATGGATTTCCCAATTTGCCAACTCAATCAACAGCTGTAAGAGGACGTGTCAGAGATAAACAGGTGTTGGCTTAGTGAGGTGAATTTTATACAGTATCTTCTAGTTACATACAGTACATATTATAATTGTCAGCAGTCCCATCTCAACATGTATTAATTCAAATGATCTTATTTTGGGGTGGGGGGGTGTAAAAAGTTGAAAACACCTGCTGGTAGTGGAAAGGACCTGGTGGTACATGTGGACCTGGTGGTACATGTGGACCTGGTGGTACATGTACAGTAGAGGTACATTACAGGGTTAAAATTATTATTACCCAGATCTAATGAAGCTTATTGGACGGGAGGAGCTCCAACATTCCTTAGATTCACAGTAGCTACAGTTATATAGTTACTAATAGGTAGCTCTACAGTTTTTGACCATTTTCCATGTCCACAAATATTTCAAGAGGAGCATTAAGTATTTTTTCTTTTAGCATGGCTGCTGTTTTCAGCTGCTACAACTACTAGCTAGTATCTGTCAGTCAAATGGTCTCAAAAACGTAAAAAAAAAAACATAACCTTCACATGCGCTGGATAGCACTACACATCTGTAAGGGTCATCAGTTAATGGGTTACTGTGCAACTGACATTAGCACAGTCAGACCACATGTTCATCTCACCGAAGATCCTGTGTTGTAATTCCAAATTGGTCAATTGGATATATTTTGATCCATGCAGCCAGCATACAGTCCATCCTGTGTCCATCTCAGAGCACCCAGCTGGTGGCACAAACTTCCTGCTTGCCCACCACTGGTTTACCAGATTCACACTATTAACACAATGCACTTAGTTCCTATCATTACATGACCTGTCCTTAAGGCCACATAACTAAGCATGTAAATGAGGCCCATAATACAATGCTTAACTATTTGAGATTATTCACCTAAAAAAAGGCCATGAATTTTAATTCAGGTCAAAAAATACAATACAGCATACACTACTCTTGTACCGAATGTGCTACAGATATACACTTACTGTAGTTATTCAAGTTCAACAGGTTGGTGTTGAAAATTGATGAGAAGCCCCTTATCTCATATGGCATCATCTTCATTTTGTCAGCCATTGGAGAAATAATCAATCAGTCTTATTTACATCAAAGTCTGATTTATAATGTCTCCATGCCGATTCGTCATTCTGCCCTCCTTAGAGTGTGCTGGACAGTCCACGATCGAGTTCCCTGATCTCTTTCATCCCTCTGACATGCTTCAATGCCATTAAGGCCGTTTTGACCAGTAATCCCTCGAGCATGAAAATAAAGCCAGAGTCTTGTCCATTCTGTGAACCAGTGGAGTGAAACTTAACAGTTACACAGCAATCCAATTAGTTGCCAAAAGTCACACATCATCATCATCATCATCATTCTGCCTTAGCCTTCTCTCATGACTTTGTCCTCTCTGGCTCCCTCTTTGAGGAAGCCGACCCACTGGATCCTGACAAAGCATGTACTGTTTCCAGATTTTACGGAACGCTGTGCGGAATTTCTTAATACGGAAAGCGTACACAATGGGGTTGACGGCCGAGTTGCCGTGGGTAAGGATGATGGCGATGTAAACGAGGAACATCGGCTTTTCACAGGCAGGGCAAAAGAGGGTGATGCAGTTCAGGATGTGAAGAGGGAGCCAGCTGACTGCAAAGAGGAAAAGAACAAGGGCGAGCGACTTGGCTAGCTTGAGCTCTTTGCCAAAGTAACGGCTGGGGTCTGTGTGGCTAGCTGTCACCTACAGAGAGATAAAGGAGAAGCTTGTCAGCGTATACATTTAGCTTTAGTATAATCAGTTCACAAGATGTCTGTAGCAAATACAGCAATAGGAAAATAATTGTCTATTTGCTGCCTATCAAACAAAGCAACCACAAGACGACAAAGATCTCACCTTCTTGTTGAGCTGCTTGTGGATCATGTAGAAAATTTCAACATAGATGGCGAGCATGAGGAGCAGAGGGGGAAGCACCCAGCCAAAGAAGTTGAAGTAGACCATGTACTTCATACTGATGACTGTCTCAAACTCACAGGTAACCAAGAGGTCATCAGTGATCAGGGAACCATTGTCTCGGAGAAACTGAAGGTTATTCCAGCCCAACATGGGCATGAGGCCTACGATGATGGACACCAGCCAACACAATAACACTGCCGTGCCAGCTCGCCGAGGAGTCACCACCCGCTTGTAGCTATGGCAACAAGGGAGAAGATCTTGTTTTTAATTCAGTCCAATACAACATATAATTCACTGCAGAAGATTCACAACAAATACTTCCTTGTTATGTGTTAATGTTAACAATTCTATCTTGGGGTGTTGTTTCAACTCCTAAAGCACTATGGCCGTGGTTGCAATTGTCTTTTCAATGCGACTTTTGTGACTGTATGTGTCAGATGCAGATCGGATCCAAATGCAAGCTAGATCCGATCTCAAACAGACTTAACAGTGATTTATTGCCTATGAATTAAATGTTTCATTTGTAAAAGAACGAGTTATTTCTACTTTCAAAAGTTAAACTACATAGTGATGCTTTAAGCCTGTAGTTTGTGGGGTTGTTTGATTGGATCGAGATGTATTATAAACTGTTTCAGTTATTTTGTCCTGTAATTCCCTGTAATCCCCCATTTCCTTTTCTGTGTAGGATGGCAGCAGGTGACATAGATTCCGTTTGATCTTCTTTTCTTTTCTGTGTTCTCAGAAATAAATCAAACATAAAGCAGACACAAGCAAGACATCCCTGCTGTTCAGAAAACTGTGTGTGTTGTTGCCTAACATAACTGTCTGCAGTTCTTTGGTCTAATAGGATGTTACCCATCCTGTCTCTCCCACACAATGGTCAGCTATTGAACACGTCTGAATTAGTCATTGTCGAGAAGACATGAAACATTCCTGTGGGAGAGTTGGTTGTTGATTTTTCTAATTCAACCTTTATGTCTAAAGAGCAAGTGATGACTCCACAGATGAAAGGGGTGGATAAATAATCTCAGGCACTCATTCTTACTCTCACACTCTCACTCTCTTACAGCACATGTGAAGCACATTTTTCTCTCTTCTTATCACGCCTGCTTCCTGGCTGACCTCGCTAACACTAACACAGAAACACACTGAGATGTGTGCCAGAGCTAAACAATAATAGTAATAATAATAATAATAATAATAATAATAATCATCCCCCTTCATTTGCTTACTCTCAGTTGTCTTTGCCTTTCACTATGTCACACAAAGCACACACAACCACTCAGGAGTTCAGTTAGGGTGAGGCAGACACAACACAGGACTTATGATGAACTCAAAGGATGTTTAAAGTGAGTCAGGAGTAGGCATATTTGACAGTTTTTATCTTGACTTTTGTACTTTAACTCTCGCGTTAACTCTCTGTCCAGCTGCTCATAAAGCTCAGCGGTCTGTTTCTATACAGAGCAGCTGTCCGTTCTGCCAAATATTACTTTTTGGACTCAACTGTCCTCCATCTATCTGTTTTCCTGTGGGATTTCAATCCTCATCTCCCACAAGCTAAATCCTATCCTCCAGCGAAGCAATACATGGGCCATTTTCAAAGCTCACACACAGCACCCTTATCATGTCAACGTGCTTCCAAACCACCGCTGCTATAAAAAGCAATCAGTGCCTTTTAAACTCTGTCACTCCCAGGGATGGTTTAGGGATAGGGATTCAATTTCTGACTCACATTATCACTTAGCACAAGAAAGTAAAATACAATTCACTGGTGTTTAAAATCTGATCATGTCCAGATGGGCGTATCTGGCTAAAATGGATCAGCGGTGAGAAGTAATTGTCTCAGATTTGTGACTCTTTAAAAGGAGTTTTCTTTGTGGGGGAGCACCAGACCACCACCCTTTTTTTTAATGACCATACAGAATATGATTAAACACATATATAGAATCATTACAATACCATATTTTTACATCATACTCAAAGTTGTCCTGTTTTGAATTTGAAAAGTGTGAAATATTTTCTGTTCATTACCCTATACCATCACTATATTCTGTACTGTGTGATGAGAAGGGCTGAGAAACCTTGCAGCACACTGATCAATAACAGTTAAGCCGATAATATTGAGAACATACTACACAATATTTTGTATTGTTCCGTGTCACTGCAACCTTTGTTAATGTCCTCTGAGTGACAGAGTGCAGTGTGCATGTTTGGTTCCAGCTTGAGAAATTATGCAATCCATCAACCACCAACCATGAGCCTATTGACCAATCATGCATCCTCTGTCCATTCTCATTGTCCAATTAACGAACTTGAAGTGGAAACTTGAGTTTTCAGTAAAATTACGGGTCAGACAAGAGGGGTGCTAACTGATAACATCTACAATTTAAAAATATCTGTTACCAGGTAACAGAAATGTCAGTTTCCCATGAACTAACAAACCAGTTCAGAAGTAAAGAGGTACAACATATATGACCTCCAATGCTTCTTGTACATTCAGGCTGTAAAACAGCTGGCGTCTGCACAGATGTAAAATTCAATAGCTCTTATATGTCTAAAATACATATTTAGACTTGAAGAATCATGTAAACAGTATCATTATTTTTAGAGGAAAATATTGAACAATCAGACAATCTGTGTTGTTTATTCATCTTGAGAAGAGGGCAGTTAATATATGATTTTCTTTATATTACTTTGTTTCAGTTTACAGCTTATATTTGGTATATGTGATGGAGATGTATACTTAAGGGGTTAAGAAGTAAATACATGAATAATTAATGAATTAACGAGTCTAAATATAATTTGAACATATATATAAAATATAATTGCTTTTATCCCTGCCATACTGTAGTTTCCAGTAGAGATCTTGCAGAGATGCCAATGCTGATTAATGTAGCCCTAATGTTACTGTAAACTAACTAAAATGATTAGACACACCTTTACACTACACATTCCATTCTATTTCTGGTTGGAGATAAAATGATAATCCTGCATGACTGCTCTGGTGGTGTGCCCTTGGTCCGAGCAGCGGTCTGGGCACAAAGGCAAATGAGACAAGATATTGGGGGAAAAAATCACCTTTAGGCCTACCTCATGGGTATTTTCACTCTCAGATAGCGGTCGATGGCGATGGCCAGGAGCGCCAGGATTGAACTTTGAGTGAGGACGAGCACCGTGCAGGCGACCAGCAGGCAGCTGTAGAAGTGCGTCTTGAGTCCGATGCTGATGGTTATGGCGAGGGGGATGACAAGAGCGCCGACTGCAATGTCAGCCAAGGCCAGGGAGACGATGAAACAAAACGTTGTATCTCTCAGAGAGCGGTTAATACGCACAGCCCAGACCACCATCACGTTACCGATGACCGACGACACGGCGATCACCACCTCCATCCCGATGTAGAAGGCTTTAGAGGAAGACAGATCCGAAGGCATGTTCACGGTTTCTGGGAGAGTGTGCGCTCAGCGGAGAAACAGCCTGAACACGTCGAGGGAGTTCCCTGTTTGAGTTTGTGTTCACCTACTGAGACACCCTGACTTAGGTGTCGCATGTTTTATGTCCCCACAGAGGTAGAGGTAGGCTAGTGTCTGTTGCCCTGAAGTATTTCCCAGGACATAGAGCTGCGCGCAAGACGCAGAACTTGTTCTCCATACTGTCCGAAGAAGCGATTCCGAGAATGAAGTGGCCCCTGCCGTCCTGCTGGCAGAGGGACAGGACCGATACCGAATGAGTCACAGGTTCCCAACGCCCAGATTGACAGTGTGTTTTTTTTCTAATGTCAGGCATGTGTCAATGGTCGGGTAAATAAGCAGAATTAGTCGCAACTATAGTGTCATTTCCAGCTGAAACTGAGTCATTTGGATAATTCCGCCATCAGGCTACTCCAGCAGGGTGTATCTCCTATATTTTGGACATGATTTATACGATTTATTTAATGTTTCTTGTGAAATTCCAGTTGATGTTACCCAGTGTGTCCAGATTGTTATTAAAAGGCGATTATCTTCTTTCTGCAAAGTTACTGAAAGCTCGCCCTCTATGGGGGTGGATATACTGAGGAGGAGAATATCACACATTCATTCATGTTGCATGTGCATCTTATAGCTATTGTCAAAGTTAAAGCAATGCAAAATCATCATCATTTAGACCATGAGTATAAAGGGGGATTTAATCAACACTTCTGTATATCACTGATGCTTTTCCTCCGTGTGACTTGTTGCAGGCTCAAGTGAGATTGGGTACAAAGTGTAAACTTGTGAAGCTTTGACACTCTGGAGAGGATGCACAGAAAGGAAACTGGATGAAGACAAATGGGTACATACTTCGTGTTGGATGGAGAGTTTCAAGTTGTATTATAGGGTCAACGGTACAATAAAATATTTGACGAGAGAACGGGTCAGCTCAGCAATAAAAGCATAGTCACCGCAATAAGAGCACTGGTCATATAACATAACATGACGATAAGATGTAAGATAAGATGGGATGGCATGAATAAAATATAGCACTGTATACTTATATGAAAATGAGGATTGTGTGTAACAGTAAGCGACAAGTTGATCCTACAGTATTGCACAAATGTAATGACAGAAAGGAAGGAAATATGAGAGAATTGAGTGAGATAAAAAGACAAAAAAATATAGAGTACATGAAAAAGAAGAGTGTGTGTGTGGCTCAATAAATCAATACTGGACAGCATAACCTTGGTTTCAGTGAACAGCAGGACTCCGCTGGAAGACACACAAACAATATAGATGCAAATGAGACCGATAGACAACTTGCATAGAGGCATGACTTTGCAAACATATGACACAAGGAAAGCATAAAGACATACTGTTCATACAGATACTGTAGCGCCTTCATTTGCATTTTATTTGATTGGTTCTGTCTAGGTTTTACAGAGCCACTGTGGAAAGCCTTCTGTCAACATCCATTTCTGAAGAACGGCGAAGAACAGACTGCAGCGCATTGTTCGCACAGCAGAGAGGCTGACTGGACAGAGGCAGCTGTCAATCAGTGACCTGTATGAGGCCAGAGTCAGGAGGGCAGCTAAAATTGTTGCTGATCAGTCCCATCCAGCAAGTGACAATTTTAGGCTGCTTCCCTCAGGAAGAAGGTACAGGGCGATGAGGACAAGGACCTCACGCCACCTAAATAGCTTTTTTCCAAGAGCCATTTCCCTTCTGAATAGCTGATCAGTTGCCTCCCCAGCGTCACTATTTTATCTTTGGACTATTTACGATGATAATTGTCGAGGCCTCTTTCTCTCACCTTGACTACAGTGAAGGTCTGAGAATGATTCATGTCTGTCCTCATTCATCCGTCTGTACAGTAACTCCTCTCTGACTTTCATCAATCCTTTTTCGTTAAAAATCAGGGACACTCAACTAATGGAAATCCTGAGGCAAATGTTTGTTTTTTTTACTTTTAGAGCAACCTCTTGCAGATAAATAATTAAATACTACACTTCATTCCTAAGCTGGAAAGAATTTCAATAAAGATAAAACCATGATAAGGTAATTGTTTGGCTCTATGACGTATAAGAATGGGCAATTTTGGTAAAGGTGTCCTCGCACTTTTTCACCATCAAAAGGGCACGCACGTTTTCAGTTTCTGTTATTTTCAGTGTCTGTCATTCTATTTCCTGATTTATTCCTCTTCACTTCCCACCCTTTTGTGCTTCCCACCTTTGTTGATTACCTTCCCCGCCCAGTTTCACATCCCCCTCTTGTGTATTAAGTCTTGTTTTCCCCTTTGTTCCTCATCTTGTCTGTTCAGTTGCTTCTCAGTCTTGTGTTTCTTAAGTTTGGCTCGTTCTCTTTGGACTTTAGTTTTTTTTTTGCTTTTGTGGCCACAGCTCATAAATCTACACCGCCTCTTTATATCTACCTTTCTGTGGCAGGTAAAAAAATTGAAACTTTTGTCATTGTCAGAGTCGTGCATTTGGATCTATTCCTACAGTTACCACTAAGTGTGATGAAGAACTTGGCTGAATTGGTGGTAATAAGCCCTGGATAAGTCTCATATTGGCTCAATATAAGCCAATTGTCTACTCTTTTGCTGTCCTTCTCTTTGAGTGTGTATATACTGTATGTGTGTGCTTATCAGTTGTCTATGTGTATGACTTACTTTAAGACTGGTGTGCGGTTGATATGCATATTTTTAATCATGTACTTTAACGAAGCAATGGGTCTTGATTTTTGGGGTGAATCCATCCCTTTCTTAGCCTGACAAGCCAGACCCACATCCAGATGTAGGGTCTGGGAACTCACCATTGACAGGGCTCAATCCGAGGGGCGGGATAAACGGTTGTCTTTCAAATTCCCTCTGCACTCAATAGGATAACGCTACAACCAGGCAGAGCAACGAAGAAGGTAGCAAAGCTAGTTGATAGATTAAACTTTTGCTGTATCCGGTCGGCAAAACTCCGAACACATCTTCCTTTTTTAAGAATGATTTCAGTGTCGTTCTTTGTTCTTTTCTCAAAGAAAAGCTTAACTCCAAGTCTTCCAGAAGACCGCTGTTTCCAGCAGCCGCCATAAGCCCGCCCACCATCTCTATACACGATGTGGTTGGCCTGACCAGAGTTTGGTTTTTCCAGCTCGCAATTGACGGAGAGTGCCTAGACCCCCCTGACTGCAAAATAAATAAGGCTATCCCTTTCTTACATTATACACAATATTATATCTAGCCTACAATTTGATTTCTGGTGGAGCTTAATGCCATATAACAACAGTTAAACTGACTAAGAATTCAAACTAAACAATTTGTTACAGCTATAACTTACAGGAGAGTTTCTGACAGTGGTGCTGCCTCACACGCTCGCCACATTTTACCACTAAATAAAGAATGATTTGATTTGATGAATTTTATCTAAGTGTCATGACTAAAGTTAAGTAACCTTGGATTAGTTCATATCATACTATATTTGCTTCCCAAATGGACAAATGCACGAGGACAGGAAATAATCCAGTTTGGGCTAATATTCATGTTTCATTTGCAGTTTATTGGTTAAATATTTGTTCATATTTTTAAAATAAAACAATCAGTCCAACTGTTTTTGGACACCAGATGTTCTGTGTCTTCCAGGCAGCACGTGGGTGGTGAGGCCTCCCTGACGACATTACTGAGGTTTTATATGTTGAGCAGATTGACTTAAAACATCTGAATGTAATGTTTGACTCATTGTCTTAGTGTAAAAGCCGGACATCCCACTTCTGAAGAAATTGAGTGTAGGACAGATTTTTTTTGTCATTATCTCGACAGATTTAAAAGGACTTGAAAAGTCTTATCTTTGACTATGATATTTATAGTATGTGATTCATAGAGCCTGCGTGCAACCAGTCACAGCATGAAAACTCTCATAGAGCAGGCTCTTCTAAGGAGCAATTCCTTACTCAATGACACAAAAACTCTTTACCACAGTAAAATAGATACAGACTTCTGATGAAGTCTAAAGGGTCACTTGACCCAGCAGACTTGCTCTGTTGGTTGCTTTAGTAAACTTTTTATTTTTATTTTTATAAAATAAGTAAAACTGTTTTTGTGTTACTACAATTTATAATTTCAAACAGCTGATAGTTTTCATCACCTGTTTTCTATGCAGATCAAAAGAATATTTAATCTGAAAGGAACTTTTTCTCTCTCATCTTTCCAAGAGATGAACCTTCACAGGCCTGCTGGATGTTTTCCAGCTTGCATTGGGGTTCATTGTGTTGACTCCATGCGGTGGCTGTTGAAGCATGACAATTTAGGGAGAGAACGTGCAGCTCTTCATCAACCCTCTCCAGCCCTGCGTAAATGGAGGGAATTGTTCAGACACTTTACTGTGGATTTAACAGAATGTGAGCTGAAAGTTGAAACCTGTAATCTGTGCAACGACTAAAATTGGTGTTCCTCTCATCATGGTGACTGAAGGTTTCAAGCAGTAGAGCACAGTGTTGAAATTTTCACTTTATTTTACTTTAGACTGAATAAAGCTTTAAAAAGAGTGTGGTATGTGCAGGTAAGACAAAAAAACAAATGTCTCATCCCCTAACCAACTGAATAAACAACTAAATGGAATCTAGAGAAGATACAACGGAAAGCTTGACAAAGATTAATGTGCAATGCAATCTGTTTGAAAGCAGTGTGGTCCATTTGAAAGTTTAAAGGGGTATAAATCTGGGTGATGCTCTACAGGCAAATGTTTGCAGAATTATCTAAATCAAAAAAAAGAGGCTGAGATATCCATAGTCACAAACAAGCATTACAACGTGGTACCATGACAGTTGTTTATATTATTATTATGAATATTGATATATTATCAGTGTAGAAAACTATTATAATGAGGTTACAGTTTTTTTTTTTATCTGCCTGCACACATTATGTAGCACAATATACTTGGAAAGTTTTAATGGCTGTCTTTATTTATTGCATCACCAAGTAATGGTCTTATCGATTTTAAAGGGTAATTACTGTTTTTTTTTTTCAACCTGGACCCTATTTTCCTATGTTTTTGTGTCTACGTGACTGATGGGAACAACAATCTTTGACATTGGCCCAGTATTAAGCAAGACTGCTCCTGTCGGGAGTCAGCGAAACAAGCTACAATGTAAGTTATAAGGGCAATTGCGCAGCTTGTAATTATGTTCACGAAAGATGTTTTTATGTTTTAAAAAAACGATCTTACTCTTTAACAGAAAGGTCAACCTCCTTAGAAATCCTTTCCATAATGTTGTCAGACACTTTGAATAATAATCTGAGCCTGTCAGTGGCAAACACAGCACTTTTAATGGATGAAATTGACAATGCACATTTGCCCTATAGGGTTACATTGCAGCTCGGTCTGCGTCGGTCACAGCGTTCTCGCTTAATACTGGACCCATTTCAAAGATTGTTGTTCCCATCAGTCACTTAAAAACAAAAACATAGGAAAATAGGGGTTGAAAGGTTGAACAAGACCGAAATTACCATTTAACAGCTGGCATGAAGACGAGCACTAGAGTGCTAAATTACTGTTTATTTAGTCACGCTACAAACCTAATTGGTGTTATTAATTACATTTCTATTCAAATAACTTATGACTTGTGTTTTGAGGAAGCTGGTTGCATGTTTTGCAAAATATCACACCAGACAACTACTTCCTGTGTTCACAGTAATCTTTCACAACTTGTTCCTCCCGTGTAAAACTACAGAATTATTTACATCATCTGCATTCACCACCATTCCCACAAAACACTCAATCCACATCTTTCTCACACCAGTCATAAAGCCTTCAAACAGATTGTTCTGTGCCATTTTAAGACTGCACAACACTAATTGGTTCAGATACAGAGTCCTGAATTTCCTAAAGCCCCTGGAGCTTGTTTTCACATTTAAGTCTAGTATTTAACACAACCATTCCTTAAAAAAATCTATGTACAAGTTTTTGTGTATAATCCATCATCGAGATGTGTGGTGTCTCAGCATGTGCCATGATGTCTGCGGTAAATGACCTGTGACTTTTGCATATCAAATTTATACATGTATGTATTTATATTAACCCGCACAGAGGGTTATTCCTCGTCGCAGCGGCCGCGGGTTTGGTTCCGACCTGCAGCCCTTTGCTACACGTCATTCCCCCTCTCTCCTTTTCATATCCAAACTGTCCTATCGAATAAAAGGCCTGAAAATGCTACACACAAAAAAAGAAATCTAAAAGTAAAGGTATTGTCTCATTTCTCTGGAAGGGTTTATAAAATGAAAAAATATTGTTCTCAGAATGGAATAGTAAATCTGAATGTGGGTTTCCCATAGTTTATGGCCTCAGTGTTAACAGAGAGCTGGATGTTTGTTTTGTTTGTTAGTTTGTGTGTGTGTGTGTGTGCATTTTTGAAATATGTATGGTATTGTGTATATGGTGGAATGTATTTCTTTAAGTCAATTGTTGTACTGAAGGGGTCAGACTTCCACTTCTTGTTACAGTATTTATTCAATTTCACATATTTACATATATTAACAAATTTATTTTATTATAAATATATAAATGATTGAAAATCCATTTTTTGCCCTTGGAAACAGCAGTAAGCAGAGCGCCAACATGGACGAGAAGTCCTTGAAGGTGCCCTGCAACACGTATTTCATTGCTTTTTGGTAATGTCTAACCAGTTCTAACCATGGACTCTGTAACATTTTTTTGTGGAAAAAATGCCTTGGTTACCTTGTTTCAAGCCATTCTAGCATGGTATAGAAAGCCTACAGGAAGACACTGCTTGATTTCTGCCAGTTCTCATTAATATTCAACAACCTAAGCTGTTTGAATGTGATTGGCTAACACCTAGCCAATGAGAGCCTGGCTGTCAGAATCCTTTACCCAGCCCAACTGGGCGAGCTAATGAATAGTAATGAGCTCAGGCAATATTATGTCAGACTGACCAGCTTTTGTAATTGGCCTGATTTCTCCGCTTATTTCTTTTCAGTGGCTAGAGCTGACAAAGGAGGTAGCAGTTCATTTTCACATTCACAACATAACACAAACACATAAGGACCTAACACATTTAAAAAAAATGCTAGTAAAAACGATTTTGTATGGCAGGGCACCTTTAAAGTAACAAGAAAATCTGTAATTATACAATTCCCTGACAACTGGGCAAACTCCATCTGCTATAAGATTTATAAGATATTTATTTGATTAGGACAATGCACATTAATCAACATTTCTGTAAATGCGCCAGTGTTAGCCAGTTGGCGAATTTTCAACTGTAGTCCTAGTTACCTAGCATGCATGTCTTTATGGTGGGAGGAAACCGGAGCACCCGGAGGAAACCCACGCAAACACGAGGAGAACATGCAAACTCCACACAGACCGGCCCTGCCCGGACCGGGGATCTAACTCTGCCCAGACCAGTGACCGAACTCTGCAGTGCCACCTTGCTGTGAGGCAGAAGTGCTAACCACTGAGCCATCATGTGTTACGATCAAAGCCCCAAAACAGCTACTAAGTAGACCTTCTGGTGAGACTATTTTTGCCACCCTTATTCGTTGATATATCTTCTCTCCCTGGCGTCTGCCTTCTGCCTCGCTCATTATTAATAAGCCTGCCTTCTTGAATCAATGACAACTTTCTACCGTGACGTTTGTCTAATTACATTACATTACATGTCATTTAGCTGACGCTTTTATCCGAAGCGACTTACAATTAAGTGCTTTCAACTGTGAAGGTTCAAACTCCAGACAACAAGTAGTAAGTGCAAGTACATTAGCTTTAAATAAGCAAAGCTACAAAGAGACATATGAAAGTGCAGGCTCAAGATTTATTTTTATTTTACTTATTTTTTTAGCCAACGTGTAGTCGGAAGAGATGTGTTTTTAGCCTGCGACTGAAGATGTGTAGGCTTTCGGCCATCCTGATGTCAATGGGGAGCTTGTTCCACCATTTGGGAGCCAGGACAGTGAACAGTCGGGATTTCGTTGAGTGATTAGTAAACAGCAAGCAGTTTGGCTGATGCAGAGCGGAGTGGGCGGGTTGGGGTATATGGTTTGACCATGTCCTGGATGTATGCTGGGGCTGATCCGTTTGTGGCCCTGTATGTACAGTGGGGGAAATAAGTATTTGACCCCTTGCTGATTTTGCAGGTTTGCCCACTTACAAAGAATGCAAAAATCTACAATTGTAATCATATGTACATTCTAACAGTGAAAGACAGAATCCCAAAGAAAATTCCAGAAAATCACATCATATGAATTTATTAAAATTGATAACCATCTGATGAGGAAAAACAAGTATTTGACCCCCTGGACAAACAGCAAGTATTCTGGCTCCTACAAGCCAAGTTAGTCTTTCTTTAAGACACAGCCCCAATCCGAACCAATTATCTACATCAAATACACCTGCCTCACCTCGTTACCTGTATAAAGACACCTGTCAACACCCAAACAACCAGCATCCAACATCACCACCATGGGCAAGACCAAAGAGCTTTCTACGGACATCAGGGACAAGATTGTTGATCTGCACAAGGCTGGGATGGGCTACAAGAGAATCGGAAAGCAACTTGAGAGAAAAGATCAACTGTCGGTGCAGTTATCAGGAAATGGAAGAAGCACCACACCACCGCCAACCTCCCTCGGTCTGGGCCTCCACACAAGATCTTGCCTCGTGGGGTGTCCCTGATCATGTGAACGGTGAGGAATCATCCCAAAACCACAAGGGGGAACTGATGAATCAACTGAAGGCAGCTGGGACCACAGTTACAAAAAAACGGTTGGTAACACACTACGCCGTCATGGATTGAAATCCTGCAGCGCACGCAAGGTCCCCCTGCTCAAGAAGAAACATGTACAGGCCCGCATGAAGTTCGCCATTCACCACCTGGACGACTGAGAAGAGGCCTGGAAGAAGGTGATGTGGTCAGATGAGACCAAAATAGAACTTTTTGGCCTCAACTCAACTCGTCGTGTTTGGAGGGCAAAGAACACCGAGTACAACCCAAAGAACACCATCCCCACCATCAAGCATGGTGGTGGCAACATCATGCTTTCGGGGTGCTTTTCAGCCAAGGGGACGGGACAACTCCATCGTATTGAGGGGAGGATGGACGGGGCCATGTATCGTGGAATTCTGGACCGACATCTCCTTCCCTCAGTGAGAGAGCTGAAGATGGGTCGAGGATGGGTGTTTCAGCACGACAACGACCCTAAGCACACCGCCAAAGCAACAAAAGAGTGGCTGAAGAAGAAGCACATCAAGGTTCTGGAGTGGCCTAGCCAGTCTCCAGACCTGAATCCGATTGAAAATCTTTGGAGGGAGTTTAAAATTGAGTTGCCAGGCGACAACCTCGGAACCTGAATGATTTGGAGGCTGTCTGCAGGGAGGGTGGGCCAACATCCCTGCCGAAATGTGCACAAACCGTGTCACCAACTATAAAAACCGTTTGACATCTGTGCTGGCCAATAATGGCTTTTCTACAAAATATTAACATGCTGTTTGTCCAGGGGGTCAAATACTTGTTTTTCCTCATCAGATGGTTATCAATTTTAATAAATTCATATGATGTGATTTTCTGGAATTTTCTTTGGGATTCTGTCTTTCACTGTTAGAATGTACATATGATTAAAATTGTAGATTTTTGCATTCTTTGTAAGTGGGCAAACCTGCAAAATCAGCAAGGGGTCAAATACTTATTTCCCCCACTGTAAGTACTAGTGTCTTGAATCGGATGCGGACAGCAACTGGTAACCAGTGAAGAGAGCGGTGCAGTGTGAGAGAACTTGGGGAGGTTGAAGACAAGTCGAGCTGCTGCATTCTGAATGAGCTGCAAGGGTCAGATGGCACATGCAGGCAGGCCAATCAGGAGTGAGTTGCAGTAGTCTAGACGTGAGATGACTAGAGCCTAAACCAGAACCTGGCCTAAACCAGAACCTGAGCCGCCTTCTGCGTTAGAAGGGGACGTATCCTTCTGATGTTATGCAGCATGTATCTACACGATCAGGTAGTTGCAGCAATGTTGGCAGTCAAGGAGAGTTGGTCGTCAAGTGTTACACACAGGTTTCTAGCAGTCTGAGTGGGGACTACCACAGAGTTGTCAATTGTTATTGGCAGGTCCTGGGTAGGAGAGCCCTTCCCTGGAAGGAAAAGGAGCTCAGTCTTGTCGAGGTAGAGTTTCAGATGGTGTGCGGACATCCAAGAAGAGATGTCAGTCAGACAGGCAGAGATACGTGCTGCTACTTGTCTGTTGTGATTGCTTGCTGTTTTCTTGGCCTTGGAGGGGGGGACGGACGGACGGACGGACGGACAGGTTTGACTCATCTGCAGGACTGGACTCTGTATCACCCTTCCGACACAACGTTTTCCCGTGAGGCTGGTAGTGATAGCAGCTGTAGGCCTCTTCAGGCTTTGGCCAGCTCTTACTTCTCTTGATGAAGGCAGCTCAGGATTTATTTTATGGGTAAAAGATGGATTGAAAAATGCCCAAAATAACAAATCAAAGAGTTCACGCTCTCAGGATCACCATTGCATGGCTCCACTCAACCTGTGTGCTCTCCTGGCATCTCCCAGGTGTCTCACATCAGTGGGTAACGAGTCAAATCCCCTGTGTGACTTCAGTTCTGACCCTATGTCTTCCTACACAGTATGCACTTCCTATGGACCTTTTTCACAGCAGACATTTTGACTTGTCATAGTAGGAAAAGCACAGCTGAAATTGCTAACCTTAACGATGGCTCAATTCCATCAAGTGTCCCATACTTTTGCTGAATTCATAGACATCGGAAAAACATTTTCCGAGTGAAAACGTTGCCATTCACGTCACTTCCTGTGGGAATCAGAGGTGGGAAACTTGGGCTGGATTTTGCTAACCGAGATTCCCAGTTGGTGATGCGTTGTTGACAACTGACGTTTGATAGAGGCGACTTTGGTTCACTGAACATATTTCAGTGACAATAAACTGTTTATTTTGGACAAATGCCCCTGCCAAGAAACATACACAGACATAATATGTTTCAAATTATTCATAAATAGGCCCATGTATAAAAAAAAAAACACCTTATCCGTGTCCTTTCCCGTTCGTTGTCCTGCAGATAACACTAACAAACACCTGGCAATGTGCTGTTTGTATGCTCGCATAAGAAAACAGCAGCAAATCTTTTGTTCTCCATGTTTTCACACACCTGATGCTCTAGGCTACGGCCAACAGTTGGTGGCAGTCATGCGACAAGTTGTTATGCCAAACGCCAATATAACAGAAGAAGAACAACACGCATCCCGACCATGTGAATGCTGCCAGTCGGAAAAACAACGTAACCACAGGGGCGGTCACTGTTATTCCCAGGTGCATGAACGCAGCACAGGGCCTCTCCTAAGTGGAATGCAGCCATCATTAATGGTTGTGAATACACCTGTGATATGACATGTCAACAAGTCTGCAGTGAAAAAGGTATATTCGCTGATTTATCATAACAGATTCTTGTGTATAAAAGTGATGTTCTTCAAAAAGTCAACATATTACCACTCCTCTTTTCATATTTTTTAATTATCATTGTACTGCATGACTTCTTCATGAAAAGAGAGCTTGCCAGTTCTTTTAGCCACTGACTGAATTTCTTTACATCACTTGTTGACTTTTTTTTCCCATTCCCTAAATTAGACACAGTAAGACACTTACCTTATAAAGTCACAGGAAGCTCATGACAAAACAAAATTTTCGAATCGAGCTAGATGACGGTAACTGCCAGGAAATTGCATTTTTGACTTTTGAGTATTCCAGAGTGATAGGTTGGATATTTCAGCCTACATGTTTCAAATGTATTTCATATGTTGTATGTAGGGTACTACACAAGAAGGTTAGTCTGGGGACAACCTTCACCCACAGGAATGTGTGAATCTATTATGAGTTTGGGTACAACTTTCACACAGAGGAATTGGAGCCAGGAATGTGGGAATCTATTAGGAGCACGTGCCATAAAAGGTGTAGTTTAAGAGTAAACTGTTGCACTGAAATAGATAGCTTGAAGCGTGTGAGGACAAAAAGTATAAAGGAGGAGTTATTCTGATGTTCGTAGAGACACTATGGGTACATGCTCTTAGGAGGGTGTACACATGGTTATCTTCCTTTCTAGGAGAAACCTTGGCATATACATTTGGTGCATGTCAACTGACATGCACCAAATGACTTGACTCAGCACGTGTGTACCAACTATGGCATTTACTAACCTCTCCTCAAGAAATTCAATGAAGTTTTACTGCAGCAGCTGATAAACACGGAGTGGATGTACATTTGTGTAAACCAACCCTGAAAGTCTGATAACCACAAGAGGAACACACCAAAGGTCTGTCCTTATTTGGTAGCACCTCTTCACTTTTTCCATTATTTACCATGCCGACACATGAAAAACCACTTAAGATGTTTTTTATCATCTCTGTTGCACTTCATCTAGTGGGAAACGTTAAAAGAAATTTTCTCAAGTGCCACTGTGTGACCTTGGCTGTTGCACAGATGCCCATAGCAAACACCGTTCAATATCAAAGGAGAGGAGTGAGAGATCAGGTAGAAGCATCAAGCTGGATTCAAGTGAAGATGGAGTGGAGATTGAAAATGTTAGTGATGGTAAGAGTGGATTGGTTCAGGGAAGAGTGAAGGGATCAGTAGTCATGTTTCCATCTAATTGTCAACCAAATTTTAAGCAAACTCTTAAAATGTCACAAAAAAGAAAATGATGTGTTTCCATCAACTGGTTTAGAGTGAATAAACTAGACTATGCAAAGCGTAGTTTTATCACAAGTTCACATTACGCATGGTTGCAGATTGCAAACCGGCTTGCTAAATCAAAGAGTTTAGAAGCTAAGCTCCTTGGCTAAATGGAGAGAGGTATCATTGTACAAGTTGGTTACCTGTGCAGAATACACGGTTGTTTTTGGTTTGATATCAGTAAGACAACCGTACACCGCTGTGTATACGTGGTGTGCAGCACCAAACGATTCAAGCTGTTGAACCAATTCATCAATTTACCCGACGTGGCTGAGGCACAGGCAATAGCGCACCGCAACTCCACTACGCACCTTGTGCCACAAGTGTACGGCGCATTGGATGGGACCCATTTCCCGATCCTTCTACCATCCGATGAATACCGGGACTATAGTCACGTAAGTTACATGTTCGCTACATCACAACTTATTCTGCAAAGCTGTTTCCATCTCCCATTTTACACATTAACTCTTTTTCGAAAATGGCAAAAACCACCTCAAGCTAGCATAAAAACTTTTTTAGAATTTTGCCGTTTCCATCAACATTTTCTAATGCGATACTTCAAAATGCACATAAAAATACATTGATGGAAACATGACTATTGACAACAGATGCCTGTTTGCCCTCTAACTGCATACAAAGACTATAGAGCTGCAATAACTCCGTCATTTTAAATTAATTCTTTACTTTGGGAACACAAAGACTTCATTTTACTTACAGTTATGGTCCATAAAATACTGGCATGGCAGGTGTGTGCTGAGAAACAGAGCAAAATATTCAGTGATGCATGAATGTTTGAGGCAGGGGAGGCTTGATAATCCTGAGAGGAATGTCTGCTGCTGACGTGATAGAAATGCTCATACCAAAACATTACATTAAACATTCTTGGGTGGGTGATACCTCGCTCTAAATCTGTATTTTATATTTAGCATTTAGTTTTATTTATTTTACTATCCACAGGGAGTACACAACATTTGGTTAAACCGTTGCATAATGTGCTGTAGGCAACACATCCTTATACCTAAACGACATTATAAAACTAAGAATCCCAAAACGTTGTAACCGTGATCATGTGTCAGTTCTATTTAGCATAAATGGGTGCAGTTTTAAACAAATGGTAAACGTGAAATGGAACTAGTTAAGTTTAGGTAAAATTAGGAAAAAAAATAGTAGGTTAGTAAAACATCAGGGATTGATTTAAAATGAGTAGCATAAAACTAAGAAAATGAGCACGTAATGTGAGGTCCTTATGAGCTGCTTGCGTAATCGACCCATACGGTCGTTTTCTGCGTGAGGACAGGCTCAATATAGACTGGGCCACTCTATTAGGTGCATCTGTATGCTCTAATGAATCTGAATCCGAAAATGATTTATTGCCAAGTAAGTAATTTGCCTTGGTGAATGGTGCAAACATAAACATATTAAAAGGAGATAAACAATAAATGTAGAAAGAAACAACATAATGAACAAATACGTACAATGCAATACAAATCTGCCATTAAGACTTTTATTATGCCTGTAATGTTCATTTGATGTTCATTTTTTACTCATAGAGGTGTAAATAAAATGATGTTTTAGCATTGAGGTTGTAGTTAGTGGTGATGTTTATTATATTCACAGGTGTTTCTAATATGCCTCCCCTATTATGGTGTTTATTTGAACTGCAGAATCGAAGGCAGAAGACGAAAGGGCTCATGTCACTGTTCTGAAACCCTCTTACATAAAAGTTTCAGTGTTCAATTGTAGTCCCCACTTCAAATGAGGCTCTAAAGAACTGTTTAGTAAGATTTCTCATAACTCCACAACACTTGTGATGATGATTGGAAATGTTTGGCAAACATAACATGGGAGAGGTGAGGAAACTTGTCACAGTTTCAGAACAGGCAGCAGGAGAAGTACCCAAATGCGGTTAGAGAACTGCTGAAGAATTCAGTAACCAATGGTTACAACAGTAACAGAGCCCAAAAAACTGGCAGGAAACAAACAAATCTCCAAACACCAACAAAGGTAACGAGTAAAAAATCCCAAAGTTTATTCTTCTTCCTACTCCTTTTTCGAATATGCAAACAAATCGACAAGTGTTTCACAATTTCCTTTGCTGTCATTTTTTTAAATTATTAATAACAATAATAATAATTAGTATTTATTTGTATTATCTTGTTATTCATTTTTATTTGTTTTGTTTTAATTATCATTTCTTGTCTGCTGTTTTTGTTCTTCACATATTCGAAATAAACCCTTTCAATCAACCAACCAACCAATCAACCAATCAATCAATCAATTAATCAACCAATCGGACAGAGAAAAACCAGGAATGCTGGGAAAAAGGCTGGAAATCTTGACACTGGGGCGATGACAAACTGACAACATACAAAAGGAGCCGGGGACTTCCGGTGGCGCGCTACACGGCATGGCATCATAGTTACTGAGATCCGGGTATCAGCCTTAAATTCAAGTCTTTACTCGTTATTACTACACAAAAACAAACAAATACACTTTGCCTCGACAATGAATGGGGACAAAGGCAAGAAAGGAAGATATGGACTACGTAATAATTCTGAAAGAGAACCCGGAGGGGAAGCTGAAGCTAGCGAAAACTCAAGACAAGATGGAGGCCGCAGAAAGATCGAAACTTTGGATTCAATCCGCACGGTGGTGAGAGAAGTTATGACTACGGGTATGGCAGCGCTCCAGGCTGAATTAAAAAAAGATCTCTCAGACTTTTGCACGTGTTTCAGGGAAGACATTAAAAAACAAATGAACAAATTTGCAACAGAAGTAAACTGGAAAATACAAGATGTAACAGGCCATGTGTGGGACAGATGGAGGAAGATATGAATGTCATGGAAACATGGGACATCGGAGTCAAAGATAACCTCACCCAGCTGCTCAGTAAACAGCGGGCGCTACAGGAAAAAGTGACGGATCTGGAGGGGGCGTAATAATATCAGGATTGATTGAGGAAGCCGAGGGTACGTCTGTAATGACTTTTATTGAAAACTTCATCAAGATGGAGATGGGGAACGACTTCGGCCGTGACCTGGGGATAGAGCGTGCACACCGCGCCATGGTGCCAAAACCACCGCCGAGTGGCCCACCACGATCCATGGTGGTTTGTTTCCTCCAGTTCTTCATGAAAGAAAAGATCCTCCATGCCGTTTGGAAAAAGGAGCTCCGTGTCCAAAACAAACGGGTGTATTTTGATCATGATTGTGCAACGGAGGTGCAGAACAAAAGGAAACACTACGGGATAATGGCGTACGTTTCCAGACCCTACTGACCAGATTGTGTGCTTTTTTTTAAACGGGCCCTGTAATGTACTGTATAACAGTGCTGCACAAGCAGCAGAAGACCTGCGAAGGAGAGGATAGGCGGTGGGAGAGATTTCCAGCAGGACCAAGAACAAAAGACATCTCGGAGGAGATGCTGGCTCGGCTTCTACCCTGGGAAACAACTGAGGCCCGACCCGGTGGAGAAAAGCACCGGTTCCAGGAGCAGATTCGGGAGAAGCTGAGGGAGTACCGCAGACCAAAACCAGGAGCCACAGCAAGGGATGAGTGAGACATTTAATCATTATTTCCCCATTATCTTATTCTAATGATGTTAAGTTAAAATACAGGCTGATGCCCACAGGCAAAAGACAGAACCACCAGACTCTCTTTTCCACTTCTGAGGGCCCCACTTTGAGGGGAAGCTGAAGCTAGCGAAACCTCAAGACAAGATGGAGGCCGCAGAAAGATCGAAACTTTGGATTCAATCCGCACGGTGGTGAGAGAAGTTATGACTACGGGTATGGCAGCGCTCCAGGCTGAATTAAAAAAAGATCTCTCAGAGGGCCCCACTTTGAGGCCAGGCCCCTCACTGTCAAAAGCGACCCGACAGCTTTTCTGATGAAAGTTCAGTTCACTGTTCAACAGTACAGTCCCTTATGTTCTTTTGTTCTACACTGTTTTGTTTATTACCATTGGTCCAGGGTGACACAAGAGTAATGTCTCAAATGTAAGACTGATGCATTACTAACACTTTAACATACTGTTTCTGAATGTCAATGGGCTGAAGGACCAATGAGGACGTTTTAATGAGGAAAATTAGTGCCATTATCCTCGGTTTAGATGCTGAAAAAGCTTTTGATTCAGTTGGGTGGGTATTTCTCTATCTAGTAATGGAGAGATTTGGCTTCAGTAAGGATTTGATACACTGTATGCAGGCACTTAACTCCTCTCCTACTGCGAGAGTTAAGGTTAACGACAGTCTGTCTAATTCCATAACTTGACAACGTGGTGGCAGGCAGGGCTGTCCCCTCAGCCCCAACCTTTTTAATTTATTCATCGAACCTTTAGCCCAAGCAATACTTCGGGAGACAGGATTAAACGGTATTTCCGTAGGAGGAGTGGAGTATAAAATAAGTCTATATGTGGATAATGTATTGATCACAATAAAGGATCCTTGTTCAGGCCTGCCTTTATTAATGAAAATGCTGGAAACATATGGGGAGTACTCAGGATATGTCCTAAACATACATAAAACACAGGTTATGACATTTAATTACACACCTACAGAATAATTCAACACAATGTATAGTGTTAATTGGAACGTAAGTTTACCTAAAGACATGTCACAGTTATTCAATATTAATTATAACTGTATTAGCAAAAAAATATATGATGACCTTGATGGGTGGAGCCTGCAGCCTTTTGACTTTGGTAGCACAATTAGATCAATAAAAATGAATATCCTCCCTAGGTTATTGTATCTCTTTTTATCATTACCAGGAGAAATCCCTCTGAAACAATTTAAAGAATGGAATAAACATTTCTCACGATTGATTTGGAATAAACAGAGACCAAGGGTTACATTTTCTACCCTTCAGCTTCCAGAGGAGAGGGGCGGAAGGGATCTCCCATCTTTAAGGGATTATTATTTGGCAGCCCAATTGAGACCTCTAGTATATTGGTGTAATTCTTTTTAAGCTAAATGGGAAACTGTGGAGTTATCTTTAAGAGATGTACCGATACAATCACTGCTTGGCTCTGTGGGAATGGAGAAAATAATATTACAGACAGAGAGCCTATGGGTGAACTGTTTACTGAAGGTCTGGGGAGAGGTGGTTAAAAAAATTCCAAAAACAGATAAAACTGCTTAGATGGCCAGCATATGACTCTGAATTCCCACCACATCACAAGATAATAGATATAAACAACGGACCTATTATGGTATTACTGCTGTATGTAAAATTGTAAAAAAAAAAAAAAAAAAAGGGATCTTAACAGCTTTAACAACTTATGTCAAATGTATGGGCTGGGCAGGCAAGTCTTTTACAGGTACTTACAGTTTCGGGATTATTTTTGTAAAAAGCTAAAAGGTTGTAACCCAACAGAGCCACCAGCGGTTATTCATATATTTATGGATGCATACAACTCAGGGAGTATCAAAAGACTCATAAGCAAGTTATATAATTGCATCACTTCATTGAATAAGGACAATACAGACTGTGTGAAAAACCCCTCCATCCAGATTTTCTGGAGGGAAATGGCAAAAATTATTTCAAAGGTTCTTTGTTTCACCATCAATGTATCATTCACAGCTCTCTATCTTGGAAACATGCCGGATGGATTGAGTAAAACTGATACTTATCTTCTTAGGGTCTTGCTGGCTGAAAGTAAAAAGGCCATTGAGGTGTACTGTCATCCTATTTTATCTGATCATTCTATAACTTGTATTCAGGCCATATCTGAACTATCTATATGTAGCTAGATGAACTTTAGCCTACTTTCAGAGGACACTTCTCTGGAAACATCTGGAAAGTGTTATCAATGGAGGCCCCAAGATGGAGAAAGAAGGCCAGTTGGCTTGTAGCCATTGGTCAATTATTGATCCACCCCCCCCTTATGTTACCCAAATAAATAAAGAGTTTAAAAAAAAACATACAAAGGTAGCACAAAGACTAAATACACTAGGCAACGAGGGTGGTAACCAGGGACAGGTGAAACACATCAGGACAGGGCGGACAATCACAAATGCGGGAAAACACACACAAGAGAGAAGTGAACTTACAAAATTAAACAGGAAACTAAACAAAACCCAGGATCTTGACAGTCTAAAAGTAAATAAATGTAAAACTCAAATGATTCCAGTAAGATAAAAACATAACAATCAATAACGCATTAGTTTCAAAGGAAAGAAAGGGACATTTATAGCATCTTACACAATCAGTGAATTCTTGAGATTCGATACAGAAGTCCTGAAGGCTTTTGGATAGTTTGGGATAGGATTTGATCTTTCCCAGAGATTTTAAGTTTCCCAGAATCTCAACAATTCAATGTTGCAACACAACCGTGATGATGTAATCATATTAGTTTATGAGTTTTGGAATGAATTCTGCATGTTTTTTGACTTTACACAGTTTGACTTTGCAGTTCCGCTTCCTATTTTGCAATGATAACACAGTTAGAAGTTTCTCACATGCAGCAGCTCTGTGGTTATTACATTTCAGACCAAACCACAGTCAAAGTATGACACACAAATACCAGAGCTTGCAAAGAATACTTTTGATATAACAATTTAATATAAAAACACTGAGACATGTTGGGACTGATTGGAGAGGATTGCTATGGTCAAAGTTCACACTGCAATTCACTGGTAAAAGCAAATTACATCTAACCATGTATCCAGCCAATTTAAATAGCTCCACCAAAGCAAATTCCTTCCCAAGACCATTTTGCAGGGCCACCGCGGCTGCGTCCTGAGCAATTGTGATTGGTTTAAAAAAAAATGTTTTCTCTTATCCCAGAATGTATGTGTGGCAATGCGAGACTAGCACATTTCTAACCATGCTAGCCGCTTTGTAAAGCTGTACTGCAGGCACAGTATTGCTTTGAGCTAAATGCTAACATCAGCATGCCATGACAGTCCTATCATGCTGATGTTTAGCAGTTAGAATGTTTGTTAACCGTCTTAGTTTAGCATGTTAGCATGCTTTTGAGTTACATAAATGTTGACATTTTCATGGCAATTCATCCAGTAGGCCTAGTTGTTGAGATATTTCCCTCAAAACTATATATGCCAACCAGAAAAGTCAGGGGACCTCCAAAGTCATCATCTGGAAACCATGAATGCCTGTACAAAATGTTCTGCCAATGCATCTTTTAGATGTTGAGAGATTTCACTAAGTGAAAACTGACCCGCTGGTGGCGCTGGATCAGGGGATCACCAACTCCTAGTAGTTTTTGAGACATTTCACTAACAAAAATGTCAATCTCATTGTGTTTCTAAAGGAAAAGTCAGTAGGAGTCATCCTCTGAGGACAATGAATGTGAAATTTCAAGCCAAATAGTTGTTAAGATATTTCAGTATGGATTAGTTAGTCTTCATGGGTTCAAAACCACCAGCTGACTGCGGTCTGAATGTGTTTTCATGTCCTCCATCTGTCAGGCGCTTTGTTTTCCTCCCACTGTCCAAAGATATGCGGTTTAGACATACTGAAAACTCTTAATCACCTGTAGGTGTGAATGTGTTTGTCTGTTTATGTTTGTGTTAGCCTGAGTTAGCCTGGAGGGACAGGCAACCTGTCCAATGCATGTTGGGATGGATTCAAAAAAGGTGACCACCTACATGTGTAAAGAATAAACCAAGTGGTTGGTAGTTACATCTTGACATTGGTCAAGTTTGAATGCTGGTTTAATCCTAAAATACTGTGTATTTATAGCAAAACAATATACAGTATCTATCAGTATAGAATATTTTTCATCGCCACATTTCCTTTGTCATTATACCCACTCAAAATACAGGTCATTTCATGTCTCACGTTCTGGCAAACAACATGCATTTTTGAGACAAGCAGTGTTTACAGTATCTCTTTCAGCGGATCCCACATGGAGCACAATAATGTGTAAACAACTAGCTTTAAAGTTGCTTCTTCTTTTTTACATAAAAGAATTACATTTCCTGAGTGTGTTTGTCTCACACCTCCTTTAAACCTGCCTCCTTTAATATACTACTAATTTGTTTTGCACAGTATGTTTTGAGGAGACTGGGTGGCATTACCAGGGAGGCAGTCAGTGATTGATTGACTGCTTGAACGGCTGGTCATTACATTACATTACATGTCAGTTAGCTGATGCTTTTATCCAAAGTGACTTACAATTAAGTGCTTTCAACTCTGAAGGTTCAAACTCCAGACAACAAGTCAGTGCAAGTACATTAGCGTGAAATAAGCAAAGCTACAAAGAGCCAAAGTGCAGGTTCAAGAGTTATTTTTTTTTGTAATGTTTATCCGAGGTGTAGTCGGAAGAGATGTGTTTTTAGCCTTCGGTGGAAGATGTGTAGGCTTTCGGCCATCCTGATGTTGATAGGGAGCTCGTTCCACCATTTGGGAGCCAGGACAGCGAACAGTCAGCTGCCAGGAAGCTGGGGCTAGTTACTGTATTTCTCATTTATAAAATTGGAATAGCTTGAAAAAATAATAAATATAATCTGATGTAACTAGTCATGTATTTCAAGAGATATGTAAATAGTTAGCTCTGACTCAAAGTTGTGGTGTCCAGTCTGACTGACATTCACCATCGGCCTCTCTGGGCCATGAAGCTAATGCTTCGGATCAACGGTCTGTGAAAAGGGAATCTTTAAATCCCTCTAAATCAGTTTTCACTCATTTAGTGAATACATCCTGAGAAGATAAGAAATATAAACACACACACAGCTCATTATGATTGTTCAAATACTTGTCACAGAAACACATCCATGTTAGAATCTAAGGAAGAAATGAGTGTCTGACATTTTAAAACACTTAAAATGCTTCTTTCTTTGCTGTACTGTGTAAGATATTGAATTGAATTATGTTCTCTCTGTATATGTCCTTATAACTTGTTCTGTCTTCTTTACTGTTACACACATAAAACTACTAGTACGGTCTCCTCATTGCTTTTGTAATTTATGTGATTTGATACAAATATATTATTTGGTATATATAACATAAACATGTTTATAGATACATGTATTGTCTATGTTATTTGAAATTAGGTACATTTTCTCACAATATGGTAAGCATCCCATGTGTAAAGGTTGTATAAAGCCTATTTTTTGCTTGAGTTATTTCAAGCCAGCCTGTTGCACAGCCACTCTGACAGAGCCAAGCATTAGTCGGACAGCTGAACCCTCACCTGTCAGCTCCTCTCCTGGTGAGAACGTGGGGCCTTTAGGTGTTTGTCCTCTCTTCGTTGTTTTTCTCCCTGAGCACTCTGACAAACATGCAGAAGTGCTAAACCTCTGATGGAGGAAGAGGGCTACATAATAATCATACTCTGATAGTCTCTGACCCGGCAGATTATTAGTAGCAAGGCGGCATAACTGTTTTGGACATGTTTCACAGTACGATGTCTCACAGCAGTTGGGGTATCACATCATCATCAATGTGATGAGAGGGATTATTGCTAAACCAGAAATTTCACAGACTGCATACAAAAGCCGTTTGCTGTTAGTGTGATGTGTGATTCATTGTGACACTTGGGCTGGGCATTGTGTTGTCAGATGGTTCAGATACCATCACTGTTGTGACGAATGGAGCAAACACCAAATCTCTACTTCAGATTAGAAATGTCAGATCCTTTAAGAAAATGATTTTGTGGTTTACAGATTATATGTATTTATATGCATCAATTCCACTTATGACATGATAAAAGAAGAATACTGCCTGTGACAATGGCAAGTACAGTTAAGACCCGAACCTTAATATTTGGTGTTTTCTCTGTTTTACCACATAAAATATTGTGAAATTAAATATAATATCTGTGAAAACAGTTATAAAAAATAAAAAGCTAAGCTAACTACAAAGCAAAGACAACTATGCAGAAAACTAATACTAAAGAGCTGTATCAAGTGAAAGCATTAAATAAAGACCGATTTACTTGCTTTTTCTCCCTTGCTCTCTCTGCAATCGCAAAATATTGATAATTAATAACACTAATTTGAATGGTCTAAATGCGGCAGTAGCTAAATTGTGATGATGAAAAACAGCTAAATAGGTTTGGCTAAAAGGGAGGACTATAGCTTAGCAAAGTAGTAGTAACTGACATGTGAGTTGGTGTGGTTAAGCTACCTTTAAATCACATATTGAAATGTATTATATTAACAGAGATTTTAAAATAATAAGTAAATAATCCAAATAAAAAGAACACCCTTTGTTTGTAGATATGTTCCCCATTGTTTGTATGTTTCATTCATGGAAGATAACTCACAGTCAGACCGCATCTGCATTTTTTAGGTATTATATGGACTATGAGAGCGATTTGGAGGAGTAAAATAATCAGCCTAAAAGGCATTACATTTCCATCTGTTACACAATGTGGCGGCCAGGCTTAAAATATTGAACCCTTTTTTCCAAACTTCTCCTTTCTTAAGCTAAGTGCCGTGTTATCTGTACGCTTTTTCAGCTATCCGCGTGTATGTCTACGCTGTATAGAGCGGGCGTACAAATACACGCCTCTTGGCGAGAAGAACGTGTTATCGCGAGAAGAAAGTGTTATTGCGAGAAGAAAGCTATGGTTGAGTTGAGGAAAAGAAGAACGGGGTTGGCTTTAGTAAAAGAAGAAAGCGACGGTTGAGTTTAGGAAAAGAACAACGGGGTTGCCTTTATGCCTTTAGTAAAAGAAGAAAGCGACAGTTGAGTTTAGGAAAAGTCACATGCGGGACAAGGAAACGTCACACGCTGTCACACGCAGGACGCGATCCCTGATCTCCTGGGTGAAAGTCCTGTGTTTTACCCATCTTCCACCCCAACCAACCTCCCTACCTATATGGATTTTTGCCATTTCATACTACTCGCTACAGCATAAATTCACACGCAATCGCAAGGTAATGTTAGTCAATGGAGGCCAAACGGCGTTGATAAACACGCTAAAAAGCAAGTATGCATAACTTCATAACACGCCAATAATGGCATACGAATTGGTGTGTCATACATACGCCATTTCATGAGATCAGTCTGCACACACACACAAACACTTGCCAACTTTCTTCCCCCTCCAAAAAAAGTGTAAAATACCTGGAGACACATAGCTATTACATGGGCCCATTGCTATTACTGTGAGTGAAGTGTGATAGGCGACTTAGATGATGGAGAAAAAACTATAAAGGTGCTCTTATGCTGGTTTTGATGATGCCCATTACATCGTCTGTGTTTTGGCTCATTGGGAAGGGAAAGTGGCTGTGGCCAATCAGCCGGCCCTGCTGGACTTTGTTAAGGCTCCCTGGCACCTACCTGCTTGTTTCTATGTTGTAGTTGTAGCAAATATGAGGTTTGCTCCTGTGCTGTGTCCTGGAAAATTGAAAGGCTTCAGCATCTGCTTCTGGTCAATAGTATAGCGTCATTGTTACGCTTTCTTTCTTTTTTGCAATCCTCGTAACCTGGGGATAAGAGCAATGTTTGAATTGCGGAGGGATTTATTCTCTGGGTCTGCTTTGTGGATGTGCAGATGTTTGTTTCAAACAACCACTGCAGATGGTGAAGTTTTTTAAACTTTGTTGTTGTTGAATGTTAAAAGTAGTTTTGACATTCAATTCTTTTGTATATTTCTTTTTTTAATTATTATCTGTGTTAATTTTCAGACTTGACATTCCAATGTCTCCAGACATTACTTAAACATTTTAAAATTACAAGTGTGCACACAAAAAATAATAAAAATGGTTGAATTTTTGTTCTATCCTCATTGCAGCTTTTTTTCTGCCAATTTAATTTTTGTCTAAATTAAAAATACTTTCACCAATGTTACACATAATGATCAATTTATTTGTCAACTTTTCTTAAACTGTTGTATGAGGTGTTCTGGTAGCCTGGCTCCGCCCTCCTACGTACTTTCATTCAATTTTTATTTTCCTTCAGTACACCGTCTGGGTTTGCGGTATATTCTGGGGTTTTCTCTGGCCAATCGATCAGCGAACAGAGGGAGTGGCTGAGAACGATGACGTTGAGGTTGTGCGCTAGTTTGAGTTGTAGTTCTGTAATGGCGGTGGAGAAAGATGCCGCCAGAGCAAAGCCATTCGGTCCGTTGTGGCAATGGTGCCGAATATCCAGAAGTTAAAGCCTGAGCAAGAACAATCTTTGCTGAGTTTTGTTGGTGGCCATGATGTTGTGGCCCTCCTCCCCACGGGGTTCGGGAAAAGTTAGATTTTCCAGCTTGCTCCGTTAGTGGTGAAGGAGTTGGCTAAGGGGAACGCTAGGGATGCTAAGCCGATGTCACGACCAAACGTTAGCGATTGGTTATGGCAGATCCAGAGTGGCTCTGGACAGATTCAATAGTTTCATCAGAGTACCCGCCTTCAAGGAAGTTAACACTTGTCAATGGAGAGTGGCCAGACTCTCTTTACAAATGAGATGTACGAGAGTCTGGTAGGACCAGGCTAGTGTTCTGTGACCCTGGAGGAGCTTTTTGAACTCAGAAAATGATGATGATGTCACCAGGCATCAAGTTGCATTGTGGGTACTGAAAGATCCAGCATTGTTGGTGCTTGACTCATAAAGAGGACTGAAAGTCCTGGACTACCCATTTAAGACAATAAACGTGTCATAAAACCACCGGATAGATTGTTAAATTCACTTTGGATAACCACTTGACCTAAAAATGAGACTCCATATGGGCCTTTATTACTGACTAATCTTAACATTATAATATCATGTGAGTGATTCATGAGGGACAATAAATGTGTTACCATAAGCATCAGGATTTAAAGCTACAAAAGAGGAGTAGGATCCTTGTAGTGTTAGCACTAAAACTGAGCTCTGCAGCAGCCAAACTCTCAGTGGAGTCTGATCACAGATAATGAGGTCAGAACAACCTAAGTAAGAACACACTGCTATAAAACAAGAAATATTTTATGCGTTTGCATTCCATAGATTTAAGATTTTTGGATAAATTCTGTACCACTCTGTCCTCTCTCTCTCTCTCTCTCAGTGAGCTATGAGTCTGTGGTTTACCTTGGCACCGTCCATTTATCATTCAGTACCCAGGGAAATGGGTTTGCTCAAAATAAAAAGATGTTAGGCATTAGTGGTAAGATGTAAATAGACTGATATTCTGATTGATTTGGTCTCATTTCTTCACTGAGCTCTCCAAAGTCTTAATCGCCAAACTGTCAGCCACAAGGCTTTGAAGTTCCAGTCCAAGACCTCTCTGAGTAAGATCATTTGAAGCGCAGATGTTCAAATGAAAATGATAGAAAGTGATTGCTTTGTCCGAGAATTAGATGATTTACACACAATTAGGCAAATTGACATTGTCAGCACTGTAACTGGTGTTGTAGTTTCAAATTAACATGAACATTGGGTTAAAGTAGCATTTAGAAAATCAAGAAGACAGTTTTATGCCCAGATGACTAAAACAAAGTAAAGCAGCTACTTGAAAGATGAATTCACAGATTTATTATAGATATAATCTGTCTTTGTATGTAGTCATTGTAGTTTTAGGGAAAGCTTGCTTCCTCATCACTGTGTAATAACAAGAGAGGCTGCTGTTCAATTCAGTTGCGGTTAAAAATAGCTATTTTCTTCTCCCTAAGACCAAATCACGAATTTGATCCCTCTCCCTACTTTTATAGCCCTGCTGCTGCACCAACATATTGCCTCCTGGCTTAGCGTGAAAATCCTGCTGCAACCTTTCTCCTTCGTGTCACATCTCTCTCCAAGTTGAAAAAGGTCTATTAAAGGGAGCAAAGGACTAACATTGTAACGTCTGCCTGACAACAGACATGATTACTGAGACTTCAAGCTTGACGGTTTGATGTTGCTGACAATTTGTAAAATCATCTGAGAGACAGATTTGATTGAAGAGTAATTTGTTGCCAGAGAGGGTCTCAAGAGGGCAGGAAAAACAACACGAGAGCGTTCTTTGAAGCTCGCCTGATACTTCAATTGTAGAGAGATGTTGAACTAGTCAAAGGCAAGAAATAAAAGCAATCTTTAAACTAAAACTATAAAATGGACACTAACAAGCTTGAGATTCACAGACAAAATGTTACGGGGAGTGACAGAACGGACCCAAACCCACGACTCAGTACAAACAAAGGTTTATTTGGTAATAAGGGGAAAAAGGGGTAGAGAGAGGGCTGTGAGGACGTGGACGCCAAGGACCATGATACGTGCACAGGCTGAGACTGGAGGGGCTAGGAAGCTCAGGGGGAACGGGGAGACCACAGGCGAGGAGCTCGAGGAAGGGCGCTGGAAGCCGAGGGCCGAGGTAGTGTGGAGCAGGGAGCCGCGAGGAGGGGACTGGAGGATGAGGCCAGAGGCCTGTACTACGAAGCAAGATCAACATGGCCGGGATTTCTTTCAGTAATCCGGCTTCACTAACCCTAACAACTACGGTCCCAGATAACTGGTGTCACAGAGGTGGTTATCAACTAGTTCAATCAACCCAGGTTTGTCCAATCTAGAGACGCGCGCATTCACATAAAAGAGCGCAATACAAATAGCCGACGCTGTAGATGTTTAAATCACAACTCCAATATCACTTCCCCATCAGTCAGGGCCAAGATCTGGCCATAATTACACTTGGGCTTTCCATAAACTGTCGTTGCTTTAGCCTATTGTTTCACTTCTAACCCTGGCAGTGGGAAGCGATCGTGAGAGCAAATAAAAACATAAAAACATAATTCAAACCGATGTGCGCATTGGCGACACACGGCTCAAGAAGCCGATATGTAATTCCCTCCCATTAAAATATATAGGCTATATTTTATAAAAATACCCATGTTAACGGGGTTGTTGGTCTCTAAATGTTTTAACTTTTATGAGCGCACCCCTCTCTCCCCCTCTCTCTCTCTCTCTCTGCACCGAGCTCCGCCTGATCTTCTTTAAGAATGGTGACGCCGTTATCAATCAATAGAGAGACTGATGCTACGTTTACACGTAGCCGGCTATTTTCATAAACGGACATTTCAACTTCTCCGTTTTCAGAAAAGTGTTTGTTTACATGTACCCGTGTATATATGCTGTCAATGCCGTCAAGAGCATGCCAAACCTGTAGGTGGCAGTGTAACGAGAAGCTCAAGCCCACGTTAGCCAATCAGAATCCCGACAATAGCAACAACAGCAACCAATTACGTCCTCCTTCTCTCTCTCGGGTGCCTAAACCTCCATTTGTCTCAGTTTACATGCAAATGTGCAAACAAAGATTTCCAAAATCTCCACTTTGGCCGGAGTTTTTAGAAATAATCGTTTTCTGTAATAAAAACTGGGTTTTCGTGTAAATGAGATTCCAAACCACAGGAAAATATCTGCGTATTCCCTTCGTGTAAACGGGGCCACAGAAATTGACAGGCAAAGCAAAACAGAAAAATGGCAAAATAGAAAACACAGGACTCACAGCTGGAAAATAAACGAAAGAAAAATAGAAAATAAAACAGGAACTCACAGCCAGCCGGAGCCCAACCATCACAAAATGATTTGCTTTTTTGTTGCTTAAAGGTCCAATGTGTGAGAATTTCTCCCATCTAGCGTTGAGATCATATATACAGTTCAAAGTACATATTACAGTTACAGTAGCCTTCACGCTTTTTTCTGATGATGCCGGTCTCTTGCTCTTTTCAATATCCTTTTTCTTTTTCTGGGCGACGAAGAAGACTCCTGTTCCTGAAATTTGGATTTTGAATACGTGTGGTCCTCCATGTTTCCTTCTTCAAACTTGCCGGGGCCGGGAAGCTACGATACCCATTAGCAGCATTAGCAGCACCTGTGAGTTTATCATGCGACAGCGAAAACGTGAAAGGCCGAGCAGTATGTCCTGTATGCCCCTTACCGGCTAACGTATTTCAAGATGGCGCATGAATATAGAGTGTCTATCCCAGTTCATGCAGATGCAAATGTAAAATTTCAAGCCAAAATGAATACTTGGAATTTATGGTGGTGGTAAACATTCATAAAAAGGACACGTTTGTGAAAGGGCAACACAGATTTTGTTAATGAATAACTAAAACCGTTACACACTGGACTTTTAAACTGCACCAACTTTTAATTTTAATCAGAAATGTATGCAAATCAATATGTAGCGCAAAACGAAATCTTGCTCTGCATCACAATAGCTCTACTCAATCATAACTCATAAGGTCAGTCTGTGCACAGCATCATTTAGATGAATCTACTGAGGGCTGCCAGAATATAAGTGAATTAGGCACCTACCACAAAACCTTTAGCATTATACTGCCCTCTTAAAAATATTGCTTGAATATATGTTGTATTTTTTTTCACTTAAGATGAAACTCACTTCATTATGCATTAAAGGCTCCAATCCAAACCTTCTACTATCGTATATCTTCCCTCTTTCTCACAGACACATTTTTAGAACTAAACATACCATAAATGTTGATCTTTTGGGTGAAATCCAGACTTAAATATATTGGTATCAAGCTAGTTGTCATTAACAGAACCTCTTTTTATTTTTAAGGGGGGCATGCTGGGAAAGTGAGCCATTGTGGGGAAACAATAGGATTAGTGGTTTAGATACCTGCAGAGGCTTTGGAAATTACTTGTAAGTTCAAAGTGAAACCAGTTGAACATTATTCATCAAAAGGAAACCTGATCAAAATGTTTTTGTGTGTGAGGCTGTGTAGTTTCTGCTTTTAAAAGAATAGTCTGACATTTTGAGAACTACGAAGCTGGAGTCAAGAGAGAGATAGCTTAGCATAAAAACTGGAAACAGCTAGCCTGGCTTTGTTCTAAGGTAACAAGATCTGCCTACCAACACCTCTAAAGCTCACCAATAGTGAGCCAAAGTCTGGACGTCATGTCCAGGCTATAGCCTCTGTTCCACTAGCTTCTGTAACGCAATACAATGTGCCATTCAGTATTTCTTTCATCGGCCTCCTAGGCCCTTCTTTCCATATTCTAACAAATTAGCATCCTCAACAACAGTTGCTATAAGAAGTTGAAAATGTTCACTCATACTCATCACTCATCTTTACAGCTTATCCGGGGTCGGGTTGTAGGGTCAGCAGCTCCAGCAACAGACCCCAACTTTCATTTCCTGAGGCATTCCCAGGCCAGTGTGGCTATCTAGTCTTCCACCTAGTCCTGGATCTTGCCCCAAGGCCTCCTTCCAGCTGGACGTGCCTGGAACACCTCCCTATGGAGGCACCCAGAGGGCATCCTTACCAGATGCCCAAACCACGTCAACTGGCTCCTTTCGATGCAAAGGAGAGGCAACTCTACTCCGAGTTCCTCACAGATGACTGAGCTTCTCACCTTATCTATAAAGGAGACGCCAGCAACCCTCCTGAGAACACCCATTTCGGCCAATTGTACCTGATCTAGTTCTTTCAGTCATGACCTAGCCTTCATAAACATAGGTGAGGGTAGGAACACAAATTGACCAGTAGATCGAGAGCTTTGCCTTCCGGCTCAGCTCTCTTCTCCTCACATAGGTGCGGTAAAGCAAAAGTAAAACCGCCCCTGCTGAGTTTTAATTAAACCCAGGAGACTGGGGTTCATGTCAACATTAAAAATAAAAATAAAGTTTCTTTACAGATCTTGGTACTTTCCCGGAACAAACGGAGCCACGTCACGTTCTGTGTCATGTGCGTAACCCAAAGTGAAGTTAATGTCTTATTTAACCCAAACCACAACCTTTTTCTAAACTTAACTAAGTATTGTATACTATATAAATTGTACAGTATGTTACTACTACGTGTCTATTTGTTGAATGCATAGACAGTTAACACCTACCAAAGTCAAATTCCTTGTTTATGTAAGTATACTTGGCCAATAAATCTGATTCTGATTCTGATTCTGAGTAGTTTTTGTGCCTAAACCTAACCAAACTATGACCGTTGAGATGTTTTGGCTTTACTTTTGGGGAGCTGTCAAGTCATCCATGATTTCTACTGCTGCAAACATTAGGAGTTGTTGGTGCTAATTCTCCAGTTGGGTGCCATTAAACCAAGAAGAGGGTGCAACGAGATGACAGAGAGAAACTGTTGAAATGTGATGGAAATATGGCATTCATGTTTGTTTCATGTGTTAATTAGTAGAAGGTTACAGTCTCCTCATCGCTCCACACAGATCTGATGTCTCTTCAGTGGCTTTTTAGTCACATGCTTCGTTATGAGAAATTAGTTTGGTCTATTTCCATTTTACTTTGTTGCATTTTGTTTTTATCAATACATCAACTTTTCTGTTGGAAACACATTTTGTTTTTTGAACTTCTTAGCTGTAATCTCTACCGTGTAAAAACTAAAAAGCCATTCAGACTTCTCTGTCCTGCTGTTATTACTAACATGTCTGACTCGCCATGCTTCTGTCATGCTGGTAACGTGAAAGATGCCATGGTCTAGGGCTTCTGGGAAATGGTGTTCTTCAAAAGCCACTAAAAAAAGAAGTATAGAATAAAAAACAATGTTAGACAGTTTAGAAAAAAATTACCTTCATTACATAGATATATGGAGTGAAACACTTAACACACTATTGAGTAAGTTTCTGTCTTGAGGTTGGATTTTTAGTAATTTACATTATTATTATTATTATTATTATTATTATTATTAATGATAATAATGATATTTATGAAAATGCCAGTGTTTAGTTCCAGTGTCACTTTTTTAAATCCATTTGTTGTTTAATCTCTTTGTTTAATCTGCTTAATTCTTGGCTGGGCGATAGGACTTCCTGGAGTATTGCAAGGAATAAGAGCGAGGGGTTATTATTACATCATTTAAATTTTGCATTGGTGCCAGACTTTGGTGCCATCTCTATAAATTTAATGGGGCGAGCATGGCAAGTCCCACTATCATATCTCTAGGAGTCTTGTGGTCTCTGTGAGGTTGCCAGGCAACCAGGGGGGACCAGGATGTCACTGCGTCTAGACAAGAAATACTACACGTCCCTGTAAAACTAACGTGTCATTTTTACACTTTAAAGGTCCCATGACATGGTGCTTTTTGGATGCTTTTATATAGACCTTAGTGGTCCCCTAATATTGTATCTGAAGTCTCTTTCCCAAAATTCAGCCTTGTTGCAGAATTACAGCCACTAGAGCCAGTCCCACAATGAGCTTTCCTTAGGATGTGCCATTTCTGTGTCTGTAGCTATTGAGGAGGAGAGAGGGGGGGGAAGGTGGAGGGTGGGGGTGTGGCCTTGACCAACTGCCACTTTGCTCATTTGAAAGCCATGATGTCTCTCTCTCATGGGTGGGCCAAATTCTCTGGGCGGGCAAAGCAGAGAAAGGGGAGGTAACCTTGCTCCTTATGACCTCATAAAGAGAAGATTCCAGATTGGCCCATCTGAGCTTTCATTTTTTCAAAGGCAGAGCAGGATACCCAGGGCTCGGTTTACCCCTATCGCCATTTTTAGCTAATGGGGGACCATAGGCAGGCTGGGGGAATGCATATTAATGTAAAACAAATCTCATAAATTGAAATTTCCATGCCATGGGACCTTTAATTGTTGTACAGAGCAAACAAACATTTGCATAAATGTCATACTATTCCTTTAAATTCATACACAGTAGTAGCAACTGATTTAGCTCAAGCCGATGAAACAGTAGGCTTGCAATAGTAACAATTTTCTGTAGGTAAGTTTCATTACGAAAACTGCTGACCTAAGAGGCAATTAATTACCTAGTGCACATGTGTCAAACTCAAGGCCCGGGGGCCAAATCCGAGCCCTTGCAAATTTTGATCCGGCCCGCATATCAATTTAGGTTCATAGCAAATTTTGGCCCGACTAGTTGTGCACCACACCAAAAAAATTAGGAAACTGTAATTATGTGACACTGCCGTGCAGAATTTGACAGATTTGCAGACTTTGAGACTCAGAATTCCCCGCAGAAGCAGAGAGTTTTTTCGTATCCAGGCTGTGAAACAGGTTGTGGTGAGTCAGATGGGTGGCAGCTGCTTTTAAAAATGTAATGTTTGTTTTTCATAAGTTGCTAAATTCTACGATGGCTAAGAAACTTTTTTGCTGACTTTTTTAGGGTTTTATGTCGACCAAACTGTATGGGAGAAAGCTATATGAGACATGCAATAATACAAAGTTAATTGACTTTTTTTGTTAAATAAAAGCATGTCAATAAACTCAACATGTCTGGCCCTTATTGTGATCATCATTTCCAGTGTGGAAGTGGAATTTCCTTAGTGAAATTGAGTTTGACACCCCTGACCTAGTGCGTCAATACACTGTCTTGAGTCACCATGTTATGGCACGCTGATGTGAGATTATTTGGAAATGTGCCCTCACAAGTCGTTGCTGTCAGGTGATAGTTTAGATGTTTTTCATGGCTGTTCACTAATACAGATACTGCTTAACATGTGCTTCATTTTCCAGCAGTGTCCGCCCAGCATCAAGACCCTGTCAGAGCTGGTTGTAAACATGTATCAAAGAATCCCAAAGAGTGAGACAGTCAGTGAACTGAAACAAGCTTTAAGTAAGGCAATTAGGTGAAAAAGGAGAAAGTGTATTCATCATAAGAAATTGTTTCTTAATCAGTTTAACTTGTCACCACACATATTACAGTGACTAAAAAATAGAGAATATCTTCCTTTATCTCAGTAATCTCTTTCCTCTGTTCCTCCTCTCTGTTGCTCAGAATACCCTCAATAAATTAACCCCATAAAACAATCAAGATTTGTATCAATACATTAATAAAAGTCAGATGGGGGGTAAACAAACACGTTTACCTGTTGGAATTTCTTTCTTTACCTCTGCTCACTCTGCGCTTTCACTCCTGATTTACCTTTTCTTCTCTCATCTGAACCCCCCTCCCTCTATTTTACCGCTCCCTCCTTACATCTATTTCTTTTCCTCTGGCTCCTGTATCGACTCAGACAGACAGAGAACTGAAGCTCATTGTAATGCTACACACCGCAGCGCTGGAACAAAACAGTGTCTCTCCTGACTGAAATGTTAGAACGACCTCTGCGTATATATGTGTTATTTATGTGGATATCATTTATTATTTTTAATCCTTTCCTTTTGGGTCCAAATGCCAACAGATTCACCACTTTGTGAATTGACATACCTGACAAAAGCAATTATTTACTCTAATAAGGTGTTACAAATTTAAAATTAGGTTGACGCAGCCTTACACTTTTAAATACTGAAGTTGTCAAATCACATAGAGAAAGTGTTGAGTGTCTTGAGATTAAAGTGTCACTCACAAAAGGGAGCTTTGCTGACAGCATACTATGTCGGTGGTGGTTAAAAGCCCTGCTGTTATTTTTATACTTCAAAGGATACACCTAAATGTCACTATATGAGGACTCTGCTCAGGCCTAGAGCTCATAAGATAAGTATGTTTTTGGCTATTTGACATGCTGCTGCCATAAGGTATTCTAGCAAAAAATCTGTTAGAATTAACATTAAAAGAGTAGTTAAACTTCAGGGAAATGCACTTATTAACTTTCTTAGTCACATTCCTAGAATTACTAACGTAGGCTACATAAACTAACGTAGGCTACATAAGTTAAAACAAGTCAACGTTGTGTTACGAAACGCACTAAACAAATCGGGCTCGTTAAAACCCCAAAGACCACCGCTAAAGGTTAGCCTAGCCAGTAACAAAATAAATTATTTTCCCTACGTGTTGCATTCAACGTGAGTGTGAGACTAACCAGCCTGGGTGAGTACAACACTTTCCTACTTCTGGAGGTGTTTGCGTTGTGTCACTGACTAACCTCAGACTCTGATGCTGTTGCGTTCAGAAGACGACGACTGCCTCGGGGACCGCTCCAGTGCTTAATTGGCCCCCTTCTGTCTGTGTATTTGCTGGGCCAGCCCCGCTCCTCCTTTATTGTAACAGTTCAGATTTTTGAAAATGTTTACAGTATATACAAAAGTAGTAGTAGTGGGGGAAACAAGAAAGTCTTTTGGTTCTTTGTCTTCCGTAGTGTTCTTTGTTTAGCAACATCTGCTTTACAGCCATTCGCCTGAGGCCGTTCTTTTTGACTCACCTCCAGCTGGAAGCAACCTTCTCCATCACCACATTCATCGCACACACCCGTGACTCGAGGTTATATCAGAACACAACCACTTCCCCCTCAAGTCACGTCAGTCTGATCCCTCCCACTTCCTGAAAGACCCAGATTAATATGTTAACAGCTGACTTTTGGTTTCACACAGGACACAAACAACGGCCTCCTGGACATGCGTTCCCCCAGCCTGCTTATCCCCCAGTGGCTAGAAATGGCAATAGGTGTAAACCGAGCCCTGGGTATCCTGCTCTGCCTTTGAGAAAATTAAAGCTCAGATGGGCCAATCTGGAATCTTCCCTTTATGACATCATAAGGGGAAAGGTTACCTTCCTTTTCTCTGCTTTGCCCACCCAGAGAATTTGGCCCACCCATGAGAGAGAGAAAGAGACATCATGGCTTGCAAACGAGCAAAGCATGGCAGTTGGTCAAGGCCGCACCCCCACCCACTACCTTGCCACCTTGCCACCCCCCTTCTCCTCCTTAATAGCATTTAAAGCTACAGACAGAAATGGCATATACTAAGGAAAGCTCATTGTGGGACTGGCTCTAGTGGCTGTCATTCTGCACCAAGGTTGAATTTCGGGAAAGAGACTTCAGATACAGTATTAGGGAACCACTAAGGCCTATATAAAAGCTTCCAAAAAGCAGCATGTCATAGGAACTTTAAATCACATCTATTAATTCCGTACAAAAGCTGAAGCGTGAAAATGACAACTGTAGGTAGGTGGATTATTTTTTTGATTTACAGTCAGGCAGTTCCCCCATTTCCAGTCTTTAAGATAAACTATGCTAAGCTAAACTAAGCTAAGCTAAATGTCCCCTCCTGGCTATAGCATCATATTTAGCACGCAGACATGAAAGATATTAATCTTCTTAAAAGGAATTGATTAATCCTTATTTTGACTTGTTTGTGTAAAATGATTGTTTCTCTTGTTGGATTTTCCCTTCATTTCCTCAGCCTCCAACGCTTTGATTCTACTGTTAATGTCATTTTGCTCTCAGTGTGTTATGATTGTTATCTTGTTTCAAACCATCAGGAAGCTCCATGTCTGCTTTATTCTGATCTGTATGCAGCCAGGGGGGTTAGTGTTTGTTGTCCCTGCTGAATATTTTGGATACTGGGGCAGCTGATTTCCATAAGTGATGTTTGCTGCATTTAACTGGTTAACATTTTATGGCAATGACACTAAATGTATTCAAATTGACTGTGTTCTTCTCTCCCCAGGTAGGTCATCGTGTCTGATACAACACTTTTGCACCGACAAATGTCAGCACTGCAGGGTTTCGGACAGCACGTTGGTCATAGAATATCCATCTAGGTGACCTTTAGATTTGAAACGGTTGATAAGAGCAAGGAAAAAAGAACAAATCATGTCTTTGTTTATCTAAACACTACACCAAAAAAGCTTATCTCAGACATGAGACTATTCAATGTCAAAAAGTGCTCATAAATAAAAAGAAAATGGTAAGCACTACTTCACTTTACATATTGTGTCCCTCTAGAGCAGTGCATTTAACCAGCAGTGTAATTTGAAACACATGAAAGAGAAGTGTGATATTATATAGAGGAAAGAGAGAGCTGAAATTGTGTCGGTTTGGACAGCTGTGGGCTCCAGCAGAGTTATCGCTGTAAATATGGTGGTCGGTGCTCTGACATTTGTTTGATACATAACTGCTTCAAAGATCACTCTGACCATTCATGCAGAAACATACCACCGTGACTGACTGCTCCTCTCCGAGGCGCTCACAGACTCAAAGGTCTCCGTGTCTCTGCTTCAGCTCGCTCCTGTGTTTCTTTCTGACATTTTGATAGACCTATATGAGTGACTGACTGAACTAAATGTAGAATTACCTCTGAGGATACGCCAAGAGATATTTGTATGGATGTGACCAAACTTACTCTGTTAACAAGATTGTTTTTACTTTGTAAACGTGTCATGTTTTCACTGTGTGTTCTTGATTTAAAAAAATGATAGTTTTGAAATATTCCAAATTGTATAATGTAACATGCTTTGACAGCTGTTTTTGTCACAGTTTGGGTTTGGTGGGTCCTCTACGTTCTTAAGAAATACTAATCTGACAATATAATCTGTTCGCCTCAAAGGCATTGTCATTGCTAACCTGTGTTTATTGAATAAATTGGTAAATGTTAAATTGTAATGTTAGTAAAATGTGTATCTGTCAATTAAATGTACCTTGCGAGGAACTGTGTACAAAAATAACTCATTTATCGTAAGCAATGAAAAATTTTGTCTTGTACCAAGACCCCAAGAAGAGGCCACAGGACCACACCTAAGGCAGGGTGGTTAAACCAAACACTCCTTCATGGGAAGGGACTGCCCCTTCCAGGTACAATCAATTCCCTTAATATGAGGCTATATATAACGGCTTCCTCCCTTTGTTCACTCGTCTACCTAACCATGATTTGTCCTGTAAATTGATTTTCTTTCATATTGTTTTTGATTGTTGCATTGATTCACGCACACAATTTATGTGTATGTTTGAATCATTGTTAATTAATTTTATGTTATCTCATTGCAGAGTGTTGTGTATTGAGTTAGAGTGCGCTGTAGACCACAATACATTGTACTGGATGTTGGTAAGAACGGTGAAGGAGAAGAAAATAAAGAAAAAGAAGTTAAGTTGGTGCTAGCTTGACGGTCTCATCTGTTCTGCTGTGGATTATCTGATACATAACAAATTGGCGACGAGGATGGCGACTGCCGGTGTGCCTCTTCCTGCGTTGTTTCTGCCATGCACCCTATCTCGAACCTCCTATGGCGCCATTTTGATACTACAAAGTGATCACTGACTAGCATTCATTTTGACGTCACTTTGACAGTGAATAACTTTACATCTGAAGCGTTTAAAGACTCTCTTTGTCCATTTTTTATTTCTAAAGAAACACGACAATGTATAAAAGGCTCCATTACCTTGTACCTCACATTATGGCTCCATAGCAGATGTTTTTGTAAAAATAGGCTAACGATTGTGTCATAACCACGCGACTTACTGTCGCGTAGTAGAGGAATTATCGTATAGTACAGGAGAAGCTCGCAGGCAGTTTTGATTTGCGTTAGCTGTTTAGGTTTAATTACTAATGTTAACTATCATTTTAGTTAGCAATAATTAGCCTGTTCCCATGTTATCTCCTTACATATACCTACACTCTCCGTCTCTGCAATTCGGAATGATTGAGATTTCTCTTGTCACAGCTACCAGAAGACTTACAACTTTCAGACAGGTTACGTCAGGTCATGTCACATTTACGTTGTCTCTCTCAGTTGGAGGCTGCGCAGTAACGTTCAGCGCTCACCAGAAAAGTGCTTCTAATATCCTTCACTGGTCTCCGTCCAGAGCAACGGGATCTGTTGGTCCATTCTTATATACTGTCTATGGGAATTACCTGCTTGCTATTCACGCAAAGGGGGACGACTGGCCCGACACAAGGAAATGTGCAGTTCTCCTACACTGCCTGGGCACCGAAGGCCAACATGTATTTTATACACTCACGAATATAGGTACAAACAATGATTCAGCAGTGGATGCACTGCGTGCACATTTCAGTCCAGCAATAAATGTTGTGGTGGAACGACACAAGTTCAGACAAAGAGTGCAGAGACCGCACGAAACTGTAGCCGAGTATGTGGGTGTGCTACGTGAGTTAGCTACAACGTGTGGAACACAGATGAAATGATATTGGACCAATTGATTGAGCATGCTAGCTGTGTAAAAATATGTGAGAAACTGTTAGTACAAACTGAGGCAGATCTCACTCTAGTTGGCTTGTCAAGTGGAAGCAGCCATTGTTAAAAGCCCTTTTAGGGACAGGTGTTGCGAATTAGCCATGGCTATAAACACTGTGATACAGGCATCGGATTGTTCTTTATGTAATAATCTATGTTTTTTGTATCTGTCCCTATTCAAATAAACAAACAAACAGAAAAAAAAATTGGGCATGCCCAGACTCTAGCTTCGGAGCCGCATTCTTCAGTGCACGTGGTGAAGGTGAGACCGAAACGTCCATTCAGAACCAGAGCAAAGAGTAGTTACTCCGCCGAGCCTGCAGCAGCACTGAAACAGGATCAAAGTTGGTTTAGATGTGGATCAGCAGCTCACCTGGCAAATGCTCAGGACTGCCCTGAAAGGAAAGTGACTTGCCGAAACTGCAATAAGGTCAGACACTTTGCCCGTGTATGTAAGTCCAAGCAAACGGCCAAGGTAGGAGAAGTGGTTATTCTGGAAATGAATACGGTGCGAATGATAGAAAATCATCAAATGCAGAGACTCCGACTCTCTGTTAAACAAGCTGTCTCTGCTGAATTGGAGAGATTGTTAGAAATGGATGTGATAGAGAGGATTGACGCATCTCCATGGGTATCACCCATCGTCACACGACAAAAGAATGGTTCAGTGAGTGCGTGGACTTACGTGAACCAAACAAGGCTGTAGTGATGGACAGTCACCCACTTCCCCTCTTCTCTGAAATGCGTGGAGCCACTGTGTTCTGCACCATTGATTTTGCAAATGCTTATCATCAGGTGTTACTGGCAGAGGAAAGCAGAGATATGACTGCATTTATAACTCATGAAGGGCTCTGTATGTGTTGAGCCCCAAGTGCGTTCTCCAAGATGATGTCTCTGGTGCTGAAAGACCTCAAGGGGGTCCAGAACTATCTGGATGATGTCATAGTCTATGGCACAGGAAAGGAGGAGCATGATCGTAACCTGCAGATGGTGCTTGCTGCGCTAAAGGAAGCCGGCCTCCAGCTCAACAATGAAAAATGCCACTTCAACCAGACCAGCCTACGGTTCCTTGGACACACCATCTCAGCCCAGGGTTTGCTGACAGACAAAGATCACCTCAAGGCTATTACAGCTGCTCCAGCACCTAGCAACGCCACCCCACTGTGCTCATTCCTGGGGCTCACAGCATGGTATGCAAAATTTGTGCAAAACTATGCATCTCTGGTGGAGCCCATGCGAGACTGCCTACGTGACGACACATTCCAGTGGACGGCAGCAGCACAGTCAAGCTTTGACACGGTCAAGACTCGCATTGTAACCAGTTCAGCGCTATCCGTCTTTGACCCCAGCCTTCCTACAATTGTGTCTACAGACGCTTCGGATTATGGTCTGGGGGCCATACGGACAAAAATGCACTCTGATAACACGGAGCGCACAGTTGCTTTTGCCTCACGTTAACTTACCCCTGCTGAACGGAAATACTCCATTGTAGAAAAGGAGGCGTTAGCCTGTGTGTGGGCAGCGGAAAAGTGGAGGACTTTCTTATGGGGGACAAGATTTACACTGCGTACAGATCACCAGGCTCTGACCACACTGCTACACACAAAAGGACTTGGGCGCGCAGGAATGCGTATTGCCCGGTGGTCAGCCAGACTTCTTTGCTTCACATATGACGTGGTGTATTGTACAGGAGCACAAAACTATGATGCTGACTGTCTCTCCCGTTTGCCTCTACCATCAGAAGAGAATGCAGAGCCAGTGACTGAGCCTGAACTTGTAAGCTCTCTCGGTGAAGGACTTCGCTGTGGCATGTGAGGCATGCCCAGAGCTTACTGCCATCAGGGCACAGATGAAAAAGGGGTGGCCTAAAACAGCAAAGTCTCTACCTGCAGTGCTCAAACCCTGCTTTGCTACTAGAGATAAACTCTCAGTCCAAGATGTGACAATATACAGGGACCCTCACCGACGGCTAGTGCCTGTGGCCCTGAGAAAACAGCTGGTGGACCTGGCACATGAAACTCACCAGGGTGTTGTGCGCACCAAGCAGAGGCTGCGTGACTTATATTGGTGGCCCGGCATGGATATGTGGGTGCAGGACAGCATTAGTGCATGTGTGACTTGCCAGATGAATGATAAAAGCGCTAAGACGCATTTTGCCCCACTCCAGTTTCCCTGCCAGACGGTCCATGGCAGAAGGTGGGAATCGACATCGTCGGACCATTCAAGTCAGCAAACTGGGACTGCCGCTTTGCGGTGACGCTGATTGACTATTACACAAAGTGGCCGGCAACCCCATAGAACTCATTAGTGATAATGGGACACAGTTTACTTCGAGCGAGTTCTCAGAATTTCTGGCAGTGAGGGACATTACACACAGGAAAGTTTCCTTGTATTATCCACAAGCAAACGGAGCCATTGAATGCTGGAACCGCGTTCTCAAAGAGACACTTCTTACTGCCGAGCACCATGGAAACCATTCATACAGGATTTCTTGCTCACGTACCGTGCAACTCTACACAATACAACAGGAGTGTCACCATATGAACTCATGTTCAACAGGAAAATGCGCACAAAGGTGAACATTGGTCCAGCAAGCAAATCTACTCTGCTGACAGAGAAGCAACTGCGCAACTGTGTCACCTCTAAACAAAATGCATCAAAAGCTTACACAGATGTGAGGAGAGGTGCACAAGTACCAAAGATCAAAGAGGGAAGCCTAGTAAGAGTACGGAAACCCTTCCATGTCAAGAAAGGACTGTCAAAGTTCCATAGACCTGCCAGGGTGGTACGGAGAGCTGGTGCAAATGCGTATGTGCTGGAAGACGGACGCACCTGGAACGCTACTCCTCTCTCTCTGGTCCCTGACAGCGTAACAGACACCACTGACAGTTCTGTTCCGGTACCTGAGTCGGGAACTGCACAACGGCTGGATGGTGACGTGCGGATGTCTGCCAGGGTCAGGAAGAAGCCTGCATGGCTTAGTGATTATGTACATTAATCCTTCTCATGGCCTTTGGCAGGGGAAACTAAGAGGGAATGACAATGAAAGTTGAAAAAAAAAAAGAGGACATTGAAAACGTGACTGGAAGAAAACTATAATTGGAATGCTGTTTTGCTTGTGAAATTGTTTTTTTTAATTCCGCTTAAGTTTAAAGCTTCTGTTAGAAGTGTGATAAACATAATGTTGCACGCTATAGCTGTTAAATTGATACTCTTATTGGAAAGAAGAGGATGCTAATGTTAAGTATGAAAAAGGAAACCTTTAAGTTTGCATTATATTACAGCCAAGGTCTAAGTGATTTAAGAGACAGCGTATTCATTTTTATTTTACCTGGCAAGCTTCCTAAACAAGAGGGGAAATATGTTGTGTATTGAGTTACGGCTTAACCACTAGAGGGCGCTGTAGACCACAATACATTGCACTGGATGTTGGTAAGAACGGTGAAGAAGAAGAAGAAGAAGAAGAAGAAGAAGAAGAAGAAGAAGAAGAAGAAGAAGAAGAAGAAGAAGAAAATAAAGAAAAAGAAGTTAAGTTGGTGTTAGCTTGATGGTCTCATCTGTTCTGCTGTGGATTATCTGATACATAACACAGAGTTAAAACCACACGTATACCCAAACAGAAACAGGCAGAAAAGAAAGTGAATTGAATCTGCGTTCTGCCAATAAATGCTTTGCTTTAACTGCCCACCTGCTTACTGATTCTCTTCCATTCTGACATCAGTTGAGTCTCCTCCAGTCGTTTCCCTTCACCAACTGAACTAAAAATACATTTAATATAAAATACCATGAATTACAAGCTTCAATCACATGCCAGATCTGCCCAAAATAGATGCCCATTTATGGAATATAAGGGTACTATTATACATACATAATGTTATGTGCCTATCATATTTAGGGGCCGAGGATGCTAACGACTAAATAAACCCGGGGGGAAACCAAGGGAAAGGTGGAAACAGTTCAACATAAAAACAAATAATGTATTGTTAAACTTAGCAAAACAACTTAAAGCAGTCTTCAACATGTAGTGGTGTGTGCAGTAAGCTTTGCAACCTGTTGGTTCTTGAACACACCTTAACTAGACCAAATTAGCTCCACCCAGACCAAACCCCCTCATTAGCTGAGCTTATATAAAGCACCTGTATCATCTTATCTTCCTCTAGTAATCTTTTCATACAACACCACACCACACCAATCTACTGATGAGTCCCCTTTCTTCTTGATGTTTGGACAAGATCCCCTTTTACCTGTTGACTTCCTCCTAGGAGAGATCCAAGTCCCAGAAGCAGGCAGTACTCATGACTGGATTGTGGAGCACCAGGGCCCATAAATCACGATCAAAAGGTGAAGGACGCTCCCCTGCAGGATGGACGGCTAGTTTACCTCAAGGACGTGGGAGTGAGAGGCCACAACAAAATACAAGATGTTTGGCTTTCAGAGGTATATAGGGTTCTTAGAGCCCCCAAAGAAGGAGGATCTGTGTACACGATCGCTCCGGTGGATGATCCTGGTAAAGCGAGGCATGTTCACCGCTCACTTCTGAAAGGCCAGCCTGGTCGTATGGACCTGAATGCGACCATGGAAGCCTGCGCCCAACAAGATGAGGAACCTTTTATTGGGGAGGCAGACTCGTTCGATGGTGATTGGTGTGTGGTATACCCTGATATTATCCAGCCTGATGTGCCTGTAAATCCTCTATGCCCACAGATCAACACTTCTTCACACCCTGTCCAACCCCAACTGGCTCCTGCCACAGATACCACAGCTGAAGAAGGAGCAGTAAGGAGGACTAGTCGTCCCACAGTGGGGAAGCACACAAACATTCACAATCTTCCCCAGGCAATGGGGAGCAGGGCGATTGGGGCTACGGTCTTCCAGGTACCTGTAGCTGAGACAGCTGTTTTTAGACCTCTGCAATAAATTAACCTTCGGGCCAACGATTCAAAAAAATGGGGGTGGATTGTAGTGGTGTGTGCAGTAAGCTTTGCACCCTGTTGGTTCTTGAACGCACCTTAACTAGACCAAATTAGCTCCACCCAGACCAAACCCCCTCATTAGCTGAGCTTATATACAGCACCTGTATCATCATGGCTACCTCTTAGCTTTGTCTCTGCCTGTTGGTTGCCACATGGGACCATCTCTGACTTTTAGTTTGCTGCCTGCCTCAGTCTGACTGTTGTCTGCTTGGGCCTGGAAGGGATTCCAAGCTTCCCTGCCTGGAGTGGTGTGATAAATTCCCTCTTAGCCTACTGAGTACATTTGAGTGACTAAAAGTAGCAAGTCTGGTATGATCACTACCGGAGTATATTATCACCTGTTGACCACTGCTTTTAAACTTGTCATTAATGCAATCTTCTGTCTGAATTGTAGGTGGTCAGCTGCTGTTTTGCCTTAGTTTAGTTGTTTTGGGATTTTAATCATTTAGTATATTTGTTAGTGACCCCAGGACACTGTTTGGATTGCTTGTATTTTAGCTTATCAACTGGTTTTGTTTTTCTTGATTCTGTTAAAATATTTAGCTTTGCAGTGGAGCTAGAAGCCAGCTTGTGGTGGAGACTAGGCACGTTGGTGTGGTTCTCTTCACAGATTGTAGTGAAAACCGCACGGTGACACGATTTGCAGTGAACCGGTTTGCAGTGACAATCGACTGCAGTGGGCACATGCGGTGGGTAAATTGGAGTGACGTCACATACTCAGGTGAACTCCTTGGAGGGGATTATACACAAGAAATAACAGCAACACAGAAACCAAACACTATGGCACATAACAAAGTTTCAGCCATTTAGCAGAAAGGGGGGGAAAAAAACTTGACTGGATACACACAGCATAACCTAATTGAATTACATCCACTCAGGATGTCTGTAGTGAACCAAGGTCACTATAAACTTGTGGATTCATTTATAATTTCAAAACTTCTCTCCAGAGCTTTTACATAGTAATGTAGCCTATAATTAAGTGTAAGGCATTTGAATAGCTGGAAATTATGCAGCACACCTTGAAACTGCATAGAGATGGTTGTTCTGATGGAGAGTGGAAGAGGGAGAGCATTGATGATGCTTTTCAAGCGCTTGATCTAATCATCTTGAGTAGTTTCGCGAATAGCTTCTTAACTGCATTTCATACTCCACAGATGTATGACGTGCATGAACCCTCCCTGCAAGCCTGACTATGTGACGTCTCAATCAGTGGAAGCTGCAGTCTAAGGAAATGGTTCAGAAAGTCTTTTTGGAATTGGAGGATGAACTGTTACATATTTGAAAAGACAGATGAGATTATATCTTCTAAAAGACAGGTATTTTCCCAGACCATGTTTTTAAGTTCGCTGCTACCCTCAATTTCATTTCGATTTACTTTTTTGGTGACAAAAGTAATGAAAAGGCTTCATGTACCGGTCTTTTTGGCTGAAAAGTATATTTTATTGTCTTATCAGTCCAGCTTTTGGCAGGATGCTGGAGAAAGTGCAGTAAATTACTTCTACAATTTACAGCATGTGCCTAAAGTCTGTTATGCCGTCCTGGAGCTAGGCCAATTTGTTTAATAGGCAAGTCTTTTAAAGTTATTGATTTTCAGGGTAATTCTTTCATAAGGATAAATGATTTCTAGTAGCGAAAACAGAGGAGATTCAGGGACCCAAGTGGGGCACCACTAATACTGATGTAGCCTATTCATCCGAGCCTGTTCTCTCTAGAACCCATTACCCCCGTCGCCTCACTGGGGTCAAAGCACCAGGGTTGTTAGTGAGTATCCTCTTTTATGAAGCTTCATCTCTAATGAGGCCCACTAAACTCAGTGCCCAGTCAACCAACTCTCATTTGATCTCTCTTGCCTCTTTTCTCTTATCTTTTCTCTCTCCTTATATTGTTAACACAACGTAGTAGCCAAACTAAAAGTTGGCAGTATTTTAATAACTTACAGTAACCTTTTTGAATAACCTCGTAGCAATTTGTCAAAGGAAAGATGACCTTATTTATAGAAGTTATTTTAGTTACTTTGGCAAGTTTCACATAATAGAATGCATTTTTAAGTTTCATTACTTGCCCATAAATTGCTTGTGACTGAAACTGATAACTATCTTAAACCAAACAATGTGGCTGAAGCCAAATTCACTATTATAGGGAAAAGCAATGTGCAGAACGAATCGCTTGATAAATGATATCCAGTGTCTTACCAGACCAAATCTAGACATGTAAACATTTAGAGAAAAGGCGATATGAGGACCGAGACTAGCTGTAACTCATATGTTGCGTATCACCCGTCCATCTCTCATGTCATTTTCCACTTAAAGCTGTCCATCGAAGCAGAAAGGCCATAAAGGATCATGTAAAAAACAGCATACAATGCATGAATTGTATAAATATATATATATAACCAACAAGTGCTACAACAACAGGAGGCAAACCGCATGATAACAGGTGCTGGCAATAAATGGTGACATTTGAAGCAAAAACGATAAGCCCTGCCTTCTGTTACGCTTTCCATTCTCACAAGGCACATGCAGTTTACAGTGGTGGATTTACCACTTGAAATTCGCAGTATCCTAATTTTTGGAAGAATGGGTTTTACTTAAATTTTACACGGAAGAGAAAAGAGGAGGCTTCTCAATTCTAGGTCATAAAAATATGCTAGGGACAGTTTAAATGACGACTGTCTGTCGCTAGCATATTTTTATGACTTGGATCTAGCTAACGTAAAGTCATCCAGACTCTAAAACTCTGGGAGTTGGCTGAAGATCCCATCTTTTTAATATTTAAATCAACAAAACCTGTCGAAGGTCTTATATGATGGCCACATGATACAATGCTACAAGAGTGAGGCTAAAGCTAGATATCCCAGGTAAAATGTTAGCATGCTCACAAGTTGATGATTCATGAAGAAGACATGGAAATAAAGCAGTAGCAGTGTTTGTTTAGGGGATGGATGGATGGACTTTATTAATCCCAAATTGGGAAATTACTGTTACAAGCAGCAAGTAGCAAGGGCATACACACATACTCACTCACACACAAACCAAAAATAGAAGAAATATACTAGAAATAATAAATAAGATGAAAAAAATATGGTTGAATAAAATAAGATAGCAAATATTATAAAAAGCCAGAACTGAAAAATATACTTCAATGAATGAACAAGAATGTACATGTACAGTATATACAAGTGTAGAATAAAAATGTACAACCTACATACATAGTATACATATCACAAAATCACAAAAAATTATAATAAATGTTTTAGCCCCAGTGTATGGCTTTGTAGGCCTACTATAACTATGAACAGGGTTTTGTAACCTGTGACATCACAAAATAATGATACTATAGGCTCCTTTTGGAAGTAATACTAGATTAATACTGTAGGTAAAAAGCTAGTTAGCCGGGCATGCTAACATTTGCACAGATTTCCCTGTTTTCTTGGATAGTGGGATCAGAAAAATACAGCTGCACATTTAATCCCCGAGATTTATGGCAGTGCATGTGTGCACCTAGGCTGGCATCAACATTAAAAGGCCGCTGGAAATGTGATGGCAGGGCCAAGAGATGGCAAGGCTGCAAGAGAGAGTGATAGTCATAGACAGTTAAAGAAATGGACGTCATATACTTCCAGGGAGACCAGTGAAGTCAATTAGGAGCACTTTTCCGGTGAGGGCTGAGCGTTACTGCACAGCCTCAAACTGAGCTTGACGACGTAGATGTGACGTGAGCAACCTGTCGGAAAGTTGTAAGTCTTCTGGTAGCTTTGCCAAGAGAAATCTCAATCATTCCGAATCTTGAAGAGTTGGAGAGCGTGAGTAGGAGCTGTCCATGAGCGTAGGAGCAGGAGCAACTTTTGGTATTCTGATTAATTATTTTGTTATTTTGACTGTATGCCTCCAGGTCCCCCCGATTGCCTGCGAGCTTCTCCTGACTATACGGTAATTTATCTACAGTGCGACAGAAAGTCGCGTGGTTATGACACAATTGTTAGCCTATTTTTATAAAATCAGCTGCTACGGGGCCATAACGTGAGGTACAAGGTAATGGAGCATTTTATACATTGTCGTGTTTCTTTAGAAATAAACAATGGACAAATAAAGTCTTTAAACGCTTCAGTTGTAAAGTTATTTGCTGTCAAAGTGACACCAAAATGAAATTGTACAAGGTATAATTCCAGTTAAATCTTATTCCATTAGCATCTTCAACATGTGCATGATTCATCATACGGTAAAGCAGAATGTGGCCGTCCGATCGGCACACAGTAAAGGAGTCACCTTGGTTGAATGGCAAAATTGACTTGACTCCAGTCAAGTCCAGTCAGACATGCAATAGAGGCCGTGTGTACAGATTAGACCATCATAAAACTCTATAATTTCTTGTAGCATTGTATGTCCAAGCATTACCATCCAGCTCTTTCCAAAAGCTGGCATTAAGAGGAAGAAACAAGTGAAATGAGTACTCTGCTGTTGATGGTATTTGTGACTGAGGTCTGTAATCCTATTATGGACAAATTAATTTCCTGTGATGCTTATTATGGATTTTCCAAGAGATTATATATAGTAATTAGACCACATGGCAAATCATATTAGTGTGAAGCCACAACTCTTTATAGCATGAGAGACTTTGTTCTCAGTGACTTAAGAGGTCTAAATCACGAGGAGGGAAGGACTGCTTAATAATTAGTCCTTGAGTTTTAATCTGTGAGATTTACCTTAGTTTTCCAGAAAGTTAGTTTTAAGAGGAATTTGATAGGAAAATAATCTAAATCCATGTATCCAATATATATTATCCTAAATAATGAAATTGTTACACAGCATATACAGTCTATAACTTCATAATTCTGTTAAATTATCTTTGTCTTCCAACAGTTTTCATTGACCCTCTACAACTTGCTTTAGGGCATCACATTAGTTACCGACTACACTGACAACATCACTGACTCTCTGCCTCTATTACTGACTTACTATGTTACTACCTCTGTAGTTCCTCATGAAGCATTATTCATGCAGCCACATCTCTCTGACTGGCCCTTAAAATCACTTACACTCCTGCCAACATACAATATATGTTTTAATTTCCACAGGATCATAGAGATGTAGGCGTAATCCTTCCACCTCCTCTGTGAAGAACAAATCGATGTGACATAGAGCGGTCAGACAGAAGCAGAAGAAGAAGAAGAAGGATATGTGACAAATCATATTTTGTGTGTGTGTGTGTGTGTGTGTGTGTGTGTGTGTGAGATAAAACCAGAGATAGCTACATCCCAAGATATATCATGTTTGTACTATTGGATCGTTAGATCATTACATCAAGGTAATAACTCATCAAAGATGACGTGAACCAACAGCAGAGTTGAAAAGCAGAACTGTAATCTGTAAAACCGTGGTTTTTCATCAAGGTTTTGTCAACATGTGATGTCTAAATAAAAGCCTTAACATGATCATTCTATCACTGAGATACAGACACAGTGCAGTATTTGATTTACATTAGGATGATTTTTTTAAATCTAAAATGTTCTGGCAATATTTAGGCACTTTTTTACATCTGTTCCACCTATTTTCAAATTGTTTTCAAGGCTGACCCGAATCATCTGCTCAGTAACTGGCAGGAGAAAATGTACAGCTTCAGTTAAGCTGCAAAAACCTTGAATCAGCCAACTGTTAGTCCGGGCCAAACTTATAAGCAGCAGCCTGTTATCTGACATTTCTGAGAGTGATCGTTCTATTCCTCTTGCCATAAATGAACACACCTAACAAAGTAGAGAGAATGCCATTTGGCATTTAAACACAATTCAAACTGCTGAATATAATCTGCTCTGCTGGCTCCATCTGAGGAAATTTTGCCAGCAGAAATATATTCATGATACATTTGCTACCATTGTGGCAAACCAAACTCTGAACAAGCAAGCATTACGCAATAGGAGATGCGAGAGCACCGTTTGACTTAATAACTGACTGATCTAAATTTGGCTCATGACGGTCTCTTGCGATTGACTATAGATTTATTGGCAACAGTATGATGGTATGCTCCGTTGTAATACCTAGGTAGAGGTGTTTTCTTTATAAAAACCCTTAAAGTGCTCATATTATGCACACAGGTGCATAATTGTATTTAGAGGTTGTACTAGAATAGGTTTACATGGTTTAATTTTCAAAAAACATCATATTTTTGTTGTACTGCACATTGCTGCAGCTCTTCTTTACACCCTGTGTGTTGAGCTCTCTGTTTTAGCTACAGAGTGAGACATCTCACTTCTGTTCAAACTTTGTTGGGAGTGGCGCATTACCTAAGTAAGGACTACTAGCCAGTCAGAAGCAGAGGATGAGGGCGTGCCACGCTAGCAGCTAGGCGAGCATTATAAGGTGTCACAAAGTGACACACGTTTGTCACGGAAGTAAAGGCTGGACTAGAATAGAGCTGTTTGGAGCAGTTTGTGAGCAGTGTTTTCTGTTGGAGATGGTAAGTGCCTTTGGGGTGGACTTTGTGCTTTTTCACTTTGTAAACCTATTACATGCACAAAAAAAGATTTATAACACAATAAAGGAAAGGGAAAAAGCCAAAAAGCATAGTATGATCACTTAAACTGTTTTGCTTTCTGGAAGTTCTGCTTTTTGCCAGATTAAAGGAATAGTTCGACATTTTGAAAAAAAGCACTTACACGTAAATCACATTTCTTCAACCTCATCGATGAGAAACACTGAATGTAAATATAGCTTTTGTTTGTTTCCAAGAGAACCCCTCTAACTTCGACGGGAAACGGGGTGGAAACAGCTAGCCTGGCTCTGTCAAAATGTAACAAAATTAATCTACAATCACCTCTAAAGCTCACTGATTATTTCTCATTTGCATAATCTGTACACAACTGAAGTGGGAAAAAACAAGCTGTAGTTTTTACAAGGGTTTATGTGACACTATTTCTTGGCCGGATGCAGTGATTTTTTAATATTTAATGGTCATGTGGCAACCTCACTCTCGCGACAACACGATAAGAAAGCAAATATTCCACAAAATGTCAAACTATAGCTTTAAGGTTGTTTGTCATTTAAATGATGACTTGTATGTGTTCATGATTAAACCCTAATGTACTTTGGCACACACTGCTTCCCCACAGTTGTCTATCAAACTAGAAACTGTTGCGGCCGGGTTGGCTCAGTTGGTAGAGCAAGCGCACATATACTGAGAGGTTTATGCCTCGACGCAGAGGTCCAGGGTTGAAATCCGACCAGTGACGATTTCCTGCATGTCTTCCCCCTCTCTCTCCCCTTTCTCGCGTAACTGTCCTGTCCATTAAAGGCAGAAATGCCCAGAAAACTAATCTAAAGAAACTTAAAAAAAAAAAAAAAACTAGAAACTGTTTATGTGCAGAGTAAATAAATGTGATTCCTGCTTTACACAAGATACTGTTACCATTTTATGCAATTTATTTAAATTGCCACAGTACTTTGACCAAGTTAAATGAATTATTTTCCCTGTCATGATAAACTGAGGTTTTTACATACACAGCATAGTGTTTTCCAGTAAATGGCTGTAGTCTACAGACTGGGCTAATAATAACTCTGGTCTCCTGAGGCGCAGAGCCGCAGGAAAGTAGTTCACAGGCTCCCTGCAGGCTACTCCGAAGAGATAAATACTGCTCCCCTGGAGTGAAAGAAACGTCAATAGATGTCTGGAAAACTTGTGTATCTGACACACAAAGCTGAAACAAAAACAGGGACAGAGTACCACACTCACGTACAAGTATGTGAGTATTTAAGTGTACAAGATCTTATACGGCCTGGCCCCTGCATGCTTAGTGGTGTTGTTTGTATGGTTTTTTTTATTGTGCCCTGCCAGGGGACTGCAGATGTAAATTAGCTTGAGGCTAACTCTGGTACAATGAATCAAATTGTAACATTTATGTTTAAAATTGTACATGGTCCCTAATAAATTAAATTAAATAAAAAAAATAAAAAAGTAAAACTCCAAATAGATACACAACGTGCACTACACTTTACATCAGGTACAGCATGTGTTGTCCAATGTCCATACATACATTATCGGACAGACAAATTGCTTTCTTCTGTTCCTTTCTGTCCTAAACCTTAGATCAATATGTTAAAGATGAGAAACCATTACTTATGAATTACTGTTCTGAGGCTGAAATATATTGGTTTCCGGTCAGAGATCTAATATCCATCTCCAATGCCCTCTGCTTTTAACCTACCTGCAGCTACTGACCATAAACCATATTTATTGAACTTAATATTCATGCCATCATCATGGGTTATGAACTGACATCTTCACTGAATGCTTAAGCTGGAGATCCATCAACATTTGAATGAGATCCCTGGAGAAGTCTCATCACACCGCTCACTCAATCGCAACAGCGGTCAGACTTTGAAACCTCTGTAGCTCATAAAATACTGATGTTCTCTGTTATTTTTAGATATAAAGGGCATGGTGATTGCTCAAAATGTCCCTTTTATGTGAAGTTGGCGTGGAGGGAAACCACTGTATGCTCCTAGAATTATTTTTGATAAAATTGTCTGACAAAAGTAGACTACAATGACTTTTTGGGTGGACTTTTTATGGAGTCCGACATCCCAGAGATATAATGTTTATTTCAAAACCTGGGTCAAATAAGGCCAAAACTACCTACTTGGCTAAATGCCACGGTAAGAAAACCAGTTTCTTTCATAATTTGAAATTGAATCACATATTTTAGGTATCAATTGCGTGCAGTTTATAATTAACCTCCTGAAAAGCCTCCAGAAAAAGCTGAGTCTGAATTATGTGTTTTTGTTGTAAAAGACTAATAAAATCTACCCCTCGCTGATTTGAGTTAAGTAACTGTAAGTCAAATCAGTGAGGGGTAGCAAATGCTGAGGTGAGCAAACTTGTTTTAAAAGATGAGATGCTGCATGTTTTGTATTGAGTGTAATGTATTTTTCTTTGTTTGCAGTTGGCAAAGAAAAGTATTTATTTATAGAGTTGGGGACATCTGACTTTGATGGCTGATTACACCACAGGTTTCTGATTGGATTGCCTGTGATTGGGTAATGTAATCATACAATAACAAAGTAGATAGCTTGTTACATTGGGACTATCCTTTTAATAAATTCAAATTAAAAAAAATTGAATTGTCAGACTGATCGCCTTAAAGGGAAGTTTATCTAAATAACTTCTGTTTGGCAGCTACTGACATTTTATATTAACTGCATCTCCCTCAGTCTCCTGGCTTTATAGCTTCGGACCTCCTGGCTCTTCCTGCCATGTGCATTCATCATTTGTGCCAGCACCTTGAGGAGATGTGACATCTCCCTGCAAATCACAGGACTAAAGTGTGGTCCAAGTGTGATCTGTGAGGTCTCCTTGGTTTTGTAATTTGTCTCATGTTTCACGGCTGCTGGCAGACATGCCTTTATTGTCAACACAGAAACAGAATACACTGTTATATGACCGTAATAAATATCACAGTATTCCCTCACATCATGAAGATATTATTGGAAACATATTGTAGTTGTTCGGAATGATTAACTGGTGCATAAAGCTTGTTAGGGCTTTCAGTGACTCTCTCTTACTGATGTAATCTCTTCAAAGAAATTAAGCTTTGAGGCTGTGATGTGTAAATATATGGTTCAGCACAAGGTTGCATACAACCAGATATGTTGATATTAGCAGTTGTCAGTCAATTTATAATGTGTAGAACATACAAGTCTATATGATCTTATGATGGCAAAGGCCAATTCCAGTTTCCAGTTGTTCATTTGTATGTGCTTTTCATTTGAGTTAAAAATGTAGTTTGAGAGCCAAACATTGCATTAACCAATAACTTTTTTTAATCTAGAAAATTTGTCCAGGCAGATGGCAATTAAAAAAAATATATTGTCAAGTTCCCTCATGAAAAACATTGTAATGGAAAGTACCCCACCAGGTGTTGTATATATGTTACTACAAACACTTATGGATTCCTTGCTATGAATTGATCTTTTTGTTGTACATATTGCTTATCAATACTGGCTGTGGGCACATGATGGGTTTGAGGATTTTAATGTGGTTTAAATATAATTGCTTTTTTTTAAAAAAGCACAGCAGTAGGATTTAGAGTTAAAATTGAAATAATTGAATTAAGAAAAAATATTTATGTTCTCCAATGGGCTTTTTTTCACCTCACACATTTTGACTTGTCATAGCTGGTAAAGCGCAGGTGTTACTAATACCATTAACGATGGCTCGGTTATTCATGTGTCATAGTAAAGCCATAACAGTGAACCTGCATGCACATAACATAGTTAATTTCATTTTTTTTTTTTACACCTGTGCTTTTCCCACTGTGGTATGTCAAGATGTCAACTGTGAAAAAAACACACATTTCTATATAATAATTATTAAGTGATAAATATTAAAAGTTCTGTGGCTACACTTAATTTAGAAGTTTAAATTACAGGGCCTTAATGCACGCTGGCTCACTGTCACAATTTGCTGGGGCACCTGAATACAGACAGAGGCATCCTTAACGTTATTAGTAATGCCTGAGCTTTTCCTAAAATGACAAGATAACCAGAGTAAAGTCTGTATACAAAGACCTGTCCCAGAAGAGACTGAAGGTTAGCCTCTGTAATTGTATGGATAACAGTACTGTAGGTAGATAGCACTGATCATCAGCACCATGCCATGTTAGATTCTTAAACTTTGCTCTGTTTGCATAAAATACAAAACAATTACAATGGATATTCAATTACTACTTTATTAAAAAATAACATTTAATACGTAATGATACAACACTGTACATTAGAGTGTGTGCAGGGGGAGCAAAGGTGTCCCAGAGAAGACTGTGAGTGAAGGGCTGCTGGTCAGCTGAGGACATGCCGTAGTTGTCTCATGCTGCATTCATTACGCACGGAGGGTTCACTGGTGAGCATCCCAGAGCAACAACTGAGCTCTGACACACTCTGAAGGTATCATATTTTATTTTGTTGAACTTCTTGCAGGATGTTCAGACGCAAATTGTTTGGAATTGTTAAGTCATGTTTATTTCTGCAACACGCAGGGACAAATTCCATGAGAAAACTCACAAACCCTGAGTTTCTGACTTTTATAATAGCCGTTTCAAGTCAGGTATTAGCCCTCATGTTATGAATGCAGCATTAGTCCTGAGAGGAGAAAGGTGATAGTAGGGTCTACTGTGCAGGGGGTCAGTCTAAGATGGGCAGAGGAAGTACCTGATTCTATGATACACCAAACATCACCTCTGAAAATCCACTACCAGAACTGAGGCCACTCCAAAAATGTGTCACATGTGAATGACTATTGTAGTGGAAACACAGACAAACATAAATCCTTGCAGAGTGAGACCCCTGAAAAACCAAAGGATAGGCTCAGCTAATACTGTACGGCCCTATTATGGAGTGAATTTCTGCACCTTCTTAGAAAGATGCCATTGTGCATGTCATTAAAAAAAAGACACAAAATTCCAAAATGAATGGTAGATCGAGACTAGTGGTATTTTACAGAATATCACATTATGTCACAAAATAGTGGAGCAGTCTCACAATAGATTGATCCATATTTTAATGTACAACATGAAGCACTGGTGATGTGAGATGGCAGTATTTAGCTCTGCAACAATTTAAAAGCACTAAGAAAAGAAAAAGGATGTTAAAATAAAGACAAAAATGGAGATAAGTGCCAGGTTAGACTTCTCCTTGTAAGTCAGTCAAGTCCACAGTTTACGGGAACATTTTAGTGGCTTTTTGTTTTCCTAAACTTTGTGTCATTGTTTAATTGCTACATAAAAAACTACTGGCAGTGCTAGACAGAGGACACACAGGCTTCATTGGTCAGGCCATCAATTCTCTAGTTAATTGAGATAATTTTATGCACTGACTCTTAATTTTAGGTCCTAAAATAATGATTACAATATAGATGTCAAGTCTGCAGATTTTGAACTTAAGTGTAAACTTTATGGATATGAAGTGACTGGTTGATAATAAACCGTGACCGTGTTGAACATCGTTGCATTTTTTTATGCATCTCAGTTTCAAGGCATGTGTGGAAGACTTCATCATGCTAATTATTTGACTAAGGAAAGGCTAGATAATTCAGAAAGGCTAGCTAATAACTCAGATTGTGTCTTAGAGTTTTAATACTCTGTGACAAGTACAAAATTAAGTAAACGGCATACTAAACTGGCTAATACAAACTCTATTGAGAGACTATGGCGTGGAGAAGTGTTAGGTTAGATAAGAAACTTTCTCTAAGACTTGCTGAATCCCTAGTTCTTGAAAAGTTGGAAGAAAAAAAGCCTCATTTGAATGGCAGCGATTTTAGCTTTTTGTAGGAGAGTTTTCCTTATCATGGATTCACAAACTGGGTTGTTTAACAACACGCTTGCATCATTGCCCTGAGAAATATGTTCCCTCGCGGCTATGGGTCTGAAGATGCCTTTTGATTTTGTCAGAACGGCTGAAGCATTTGCCACAGACAGGGCAACTGTATGGCTTTTCCCCAGTATGGATCCTCATGTGTACCTTCAAATGAGCCATCTGTGTGAAGCCCTTTCCACAAATCTGGCAGCGAAATGGTTTTTCTCCTGTGTGGCTACGCTGGTGCTCCTGGAGTCTGCCAGAGGAGCTGCAGCATTTCCCGCACACTCCACAACGGTAAGGTTTTTCTCGAGTGTGCACTTGTACATGCACATGCAGGTGGCCAACGTGACTAAATGCCTCACCACAAACCTTGCAGGAAAAGGAAGACATGTGGCCTTGTATGGGGGATTTTTGATGAGGGCAGTCCACAGTATTGGCTCCTTGGTTGCGCATATGAGGGGCCTGTCCTCTGTTAGCTCCAGTTCCATTTCCTTTAGCACCAACCATCTGCCCTCCATTCTCAACCCCAATAATGTCAATGTTGTTCTCATTCGAGCAGTTTGGGTTGACTGGTGCGAGTGGCTGGGCGCCGCTGTTGGAGGAAGTAGAGCCTCTGTGGCCTCCTCCACTCTCTACCTTCACATGCCTTGAGGAGCCTCGAGATGCAGGATCCCTCTCCCTGTTCTCCACACCTTGACTCTGAGGGAGGTTGGATGTGTGCGGGGCTTCCTGGGGATATTCATTTCCAACACGCGGGGGAGTAAAAATGTTCTCTGGTGTGCTGCAAGAGCCATGGCCACGAAGCTGATCATCTCCTTGGTTGGCCCGGAGATCTCTTTTATCCTTAATCAGAATAGGGATACGCTCTTCATGGCCCATGCTGGGACTCCACTCACGGCGTGGATGCTCACCATCCTCCTCGTCCAACAGCGCCATGGATGGACGATCTGAAAACACAACAGGAGGAAGAGGCTCAGACGAAAAACATTTACTTAATTGCTGCAAACACAACTGCCTACCCAAAGCATTCACTACCTCACAGTGGGTGTAACTGTGATAACTATGCACACGAGAAAAAGTCTGCAAAAAAAAACTCTACAAATGGATTGTTATTAAGAGTGCATGGCGTATTTACACTCATAATAATAATGGCACCTTTGGCAACACTTAAGCAGCAGTTTCAGGCATGTGTCTACTCTATGTGGATAGGTAGTTTTAAAATTGGAGTAAACAAACACAAACACTATGACAAAACAAGTGAATATTGTGAATTTTTGTTTTTACTACGTCAAAATGCACACTAGTATACAGATACAGCTAAATGCTAACTCGGGTGTAGGCTAGTCGGCTAACCTAGCTGGTTTGCTAACGAACAAAGGTTGCTAACGCGCTAGCCGCTCCACAACAACAGCAGCTAAAGTCAACTAGCTAGCTCGCTACCGGCTAAAGTTAACTTGTTTGGAAGTGACACAACATAATTCTGAGACTATTTATTGTATTTTAACATTAGTCCTGTACGCAGTCACTCCCATTCCACTACCTAATGCCACCCTACAGACTCGGCAGATAGGACATAAAGGGTCGCAGCTTCACCGCTAGCTTTCAGCAGAGCTAACCTGGCCATATTTCAATTCCAGCGTCTCGCAGCCTGCGTCTCAAATGATCGTTCTCCCGCTCCCTGATCGCGATCTCCTCCTGGAACTCCAAAATCGTGTCCTCGACAGATTTGTAGATCTCCTGCGCAGCAAGCATGAGACGCTCAGTCAAAAAGACGTTTAAAAACTGCAGTTTGGTCATTTTCTTGAGTTGCACGGAGCTTCTGCTATCATCCAAAATGGACCAAAAAAAGATGCTCGACCCAATCACGTGACCCGGAGTTACGTCTTCTTCTTCGCCTTCTACATCGTCCCCCAATATCTTCTGTGACCCCACTGATTAGTGGATGTATAAAGAGCAGTGATTCAGTTAGGTTATTGTGCGACACCTGCTACTAGCCTATCACCGTGACAGAACAACATACCCTGATGTTGTGAAAGTGCTAATCTATGACCTATTTATGAAAACTTTTATATTGTTTGCCATATGGCTGCAAACGGTAGTTTAACATAAATTTTATTAACCTGTGGTTTCATGGTTACACTTTTTGGGACCAGTGATGCTGAGCACATAGCCTACAAATTTAAAGGCTAGCTGTTTCCTGAAGATTTTCTGACAGCCTTAATGGGCCTCTAATAATCTTAACGATGGTTCTCCTCCTTTTTGTGGTTATCATCCTAACAAGCACCCACTGCCAGCTTTGACATTATTGCATGACGCCCAAACAAGGCCCTCTGCATCTTTGTGTGGAAAATGGGCCATCTAGTCCCAAATATAAACAACACAGTGGGGCATCGATATGATACAAACACATGTGGTCTATTCCAGTAGTTACCAAAGTGGGCTACGGGGACCCTCGGGGGTCCTTGAGGGTGTTCCAGGGCATCCCCAGCAAAACGGGGAATAATTTCACTAAAATGTTCACTATAATTCCAACCATAAGTAACACAATGACAGGATATACGATTATTTTGGTCATGGGTTTCATACACTTTCTGTATTAATATATCTAAAGCTAAAATTCAATCAGATGGGGGACCCTGGGAAAAATGGTCGGCCGTCATTGTCTAATTTATGCCAGTTTAGGGGTCACATGAAAACGTTTGGGAACCATTGGTCTATACTGTGTGTCTATACAGTCTGTGGATTATACACTGCATCATAGACTCATGGACACCAACATTGCAGTATACAAAAGTTAAAGAGATTTTTTTGTAATAGTCTTCAACAACAAAATTGCAGTAACATCTCCAATCAGGTGCGTGATCAAAATTCAAAAGTATATAAAATACAGAAAAAGGTAACCATATTCAAAATAAAATTGAACAACAAATAAAGCCATTGAAAACTGTTAATACTAGTAATATACAAAAAACAATATGTGAATATCATGATATGAATATCTAACTACTGTAGCAGATACTTAGTATTAAAAATACTATAATGAAAATGTGAAAGTGTAAAATAATGTAGACTTGCACTTGCTAAAGCTGTAGACTTGCTTTTTTGTATTTTACATCCTAACAAGTCAGGATGTATTCAAATTACTTTTCAACATTATTATTTTATCACCAATTCATTATTTAGTGATAAGGATGACATGACCTGGAGGACTAGCTTCCTTGCACTTGATTAAATGTTAAGTTAATTAAACATGTTTTTCACGGAAGATGATTAGGGCCACATGTGAAAAATTTATTTGACTTCTGAGAATAAAGTCAGAATTCTGAGAAAAAAAAATCAGAACTCAAATACATTTTTATGTTTATATATATATTTATATAAATAGATGAAATGACAGCGTCTTCACTATATGCGTCTATGGTCTTCACAGCTTAAAGTATTGATTAAAGTACAAGATTAAAGTATTAAACTCTCAACGGATGAGTATAAAGCACTCCAGCTCGGCAGGGGGCGAAACTTGCGCCGACAAAGGCGGAAATGACGAATTATCAGACTTGCTCACTCCTCCACGTGCGAGAGCAGTGCTGTGCAGTCACATTGGCAGATCCGACCGCAGCTCCACGATGAAACGACCAAGTAAGTAAGCAAGCGCTAATAGCGACGTTACATTAATATAACGAGCTCCTAAAAAACAAACGTTTAAGGCTTTAATGTTCGGTTAATAAACCTAGCTAGAAATAAATGAAAATGTTAATCGCTAACAGCCACCGTTATTCAGTCTGCTTTAGCTTCGTTTTTAGCTAACTATTCAACCAATGTTCACATGCTCTAACGTTACTTTTATATTTTGTCTTTAGAGTTAAAGAAAGCAAGCAAGCGGGTCACATGTTCCAAACGCTATAAAATACAGAAGAAGGTAAGTGTCTGACTTTATCACCCGTTACTAGAAAGACCGCAGTTTAACTTTTGGACGATGAGGCCTGTGTGAGCGAGGTGCGACTGCTAAAGTTAACGTTACTCTAATTTTGAACTCTTTAGGACTAATTTTAATGTCGTCTAGCTATGAGAAAATAAGTTTCATTTTTTTTTTTTTTTGTTACGTGTTTAGGTCCGGGACCACACCAGAAAGCTAAGGAAAGAGGCAAAGAAGAAAGGAGTTAGCAAACGAGTGAAGAAAGATCCCGGCGTGCCCAGCAGCGCTCCCTTCAAAGAGGAGGTCCTCCGCGAGGCAGAGCAGAGGAGGCTACAGGTTGGCATCATTGCTCTTCTAATGCACGTTATCGCAACAACTAACGCTATCTTTTATACATGTAGTGTCACTTTTCAGATTGGCTAAAATCATCTGAGCCTTGATGTTTTTGGGAAACGGGACTGGACAGTGTTTTCAGTGTCCTTGTGTTGGTCTGATATAGCTGTATATACTCATTGCATTTCTTTTTTTTTTGTCTCACAGATTGAAGAAGAAAAAGAGAAAAAGAGAGTGGCTAAAATATTGGAGCGAGCCCAAAAGAGGAAAAAGGAGAAGGAGGTCACAAGTAAAGAAACGGAACCCAAAGCCAAGAAGGCTCGCCAGGTAAAGGCCAAACACTTAACCCTCGGGTTGTCCTTGGGTCAAATTTGACCCATTTTCAAAAAGTTTCTATATCAGAAATTTGGGTTTCTTTAAACCAAATTGTACTCCAAACAACACTCATAACAAGTAAAATAACTGATAAGTTCACTACTTTCATTACATTTGGTTTAATTCAATTTTATAGTGTTTGGAAAAAATGATAAAAGAACGTTTAAAAAAAAAAAAAGTGACAAATGTGGGAAAGGACGTCCAAGTAGTTTTAATTTTAAATTTAGACTCTGAAAAACAAAAGTTGCATGGTCGATGGGAAGACAACACAAGGTTTAAATAATCCATCAGTTCAAAATTGTATCACTCTACTGTTGACTTGCTTTTAATGTTTTTTGGGGCGGGGGGTCTTGTTTCCATAGGATGAGGTTGGAATACAGCAAGGCAAACCGTCTGCCCCAGACAAGAACTCAAAACAGTATTTTTGCTCTGAATTAAATAAGGTAAAACCTCCCAGTCCCAGCATGTTTTACTGTAGAAAATCAATGACTTTCACCTGATCTTCTTCAGTCTGATCTACCTTTTTTACTTTTTCAGGTTATTGATGCATCTGATGTAGTAATAGAAGTCCTTGATGCTCGTGATCCACTGGGGTGCAGGTGTCCACAGCTGGAGGAGGCAGTGCTGAGGAGGGAAGGCAACAAGAAACTGCTTTTAGTTTTAAGCAAAATAGGTAAGTGGACATGAGTCGCTGTCATGTTAATTTGTAGTCAAGTGTATACACACACACACACTGATGAGCAGGGGTTTGTGGTCTGTTGTGAATTTCAAAGAAACATGGTTTGTCTGGACTCTAAATGTTTTGATATTCTGTGTTGTAGATCTGGTACCAAAGGAAAATGTGGAGAGGTGGATACAGTGCTTACAACTGGAGTTTCCAGTTGTGGCGTTCAAAGCATCAACACAGATCAAGGACAAAACAGTGGTAGGAGGTGCATTTTACATACAACAGGGATCACAAACGCTTGTTTGCAGGGTAGAATGCTTTATATAAAGACTGTAGAACTCAGACAGATTTCATTACTTCCAGCTTTTGAGCTAAGGGCTCCTAACCTCTTATTTTGATCTAATAAATGTTCACCATCCAGCTTTTTGCAATGTAATTAGAATTTACAGAGTCAGAATTTAAATTAATTCCAATGCAAATGTGCGAGGGGTCAACTATCAATGATTCGTTTATTACTAAGAACTCATTTTTTGTTTTATATATTGTAATGCGGAGGACTGAGAAGGTTGAGCAGCTTGTGCTGTTATAACTGGTTATAACCTCCAATAGTAACTCACAAACCACTCAATTGATCATCTTTGTTATGAGCTGATTTGTAGTGTTTGTGAACAAAACAAATGTTTTTTTTTTAAAGAAATATTTACCAATGCCTGAATGCTGTATTTAGACTGTGAGAGGAAACTTTAGCCACTTAAAATGCTAACCAACTAGCCAGTGTGAATTTGTGGATGGTACTTAAAAAGTAATTTTTCTTGTCTCGTTTTGTCTTCATCAGCGAGCTAGAAAGCGCACAATAGTGGCCTCCAATGAAGTCCTGGACCGATCCCGGGCAGCAGCCTGCAGTGGAAACAGTTGTCTCACCGAGCTCCTTGCCAGTTTTGCTCCTAGCACGCAGAATGAAGCTTCACTCCGAGTGGGTGTAGTTGGTAAGCGCAGCTTTCTCCCTACATAAAACTGCATTCTGTGTGACATTGGATTCTATCGGTTATGGATTTAGATGTGTTGAGTTCTATGAGGACTTCAATTACTTAACTTTTATGCAGCTGTGTGATAGATGCACAGTATTGATTCTGATTTTGTTCATTTCTTTAAACTTGCTCAAAGTAGAAAATCTGAATGCTCATCTTTGATGCAATCTTCTTTTACCGCTAGGTTTTCCTAATGTGGGGAAAAGCAGTCTTGTCAACAGTATGAAGGGGATCCTTGCATGCAATGCTGGCGTCAAGAGAGGCATCACAAAGTGAGTACTGAAAATGAGCATACAACGCTAGCTCTGAACACAATTATAGCATTTTGCCTGGGATCAGTATTACAGTACCTATTTAGCACAAGCATTATGCACATAACTTTGGGATTATGTTCAAATTGTATATAAGATATTTCTTAGGCCCCTTATTTTTAGGAGCTTCCAATAGTCAAATGTTACCTGTTCCCACCCACTCAGATCCATGCAGGAGGTGCACATCTTGAAGAACGTGAAGCTAATAGACAGCCCAGGAGTGGTGGCGTCACCGTCCAACCCACCAGCCTCCATGGCTCTGAGGAGCCTGCAGGTGGAGGAGGGCCAGGAGAGTGTGCTGGAGGCTGTCAGGACTCTGCTCAAACAGTGTGACCACAGCCAGGTAGGAGCACTTCCCATCACAGTAGAGATTTGTTGAGTATTAGATGGATTTGGGTGTTCCCTTGTAAATGTGAAGTGATTTTGTTATTTTCAGGTCATGTGTTCTCATGGTTTCAGATCATGCTTCAGTATAACGTCCCAGACTTCAGAAACTCTCTGGAGTTTTTAACCTTGTTCGCCAAAAAGCATGGATATCTGCAGAAAGGTGGAGTCCCTAACACAGAGCAGGCAGCCACGGCTTTCCTTGCTGACTGGACAGGGTGAGTGTTTGTATTCTCAAAGGATTGGAAAGGGTGGGCAGCTGTAGTGCGTCAGTGTGGAAATGAGGACAAAACGCAAGTCTGAATTTCATTATGAAGACTTCTAATCCAACTCTGATCCCAACACTGTGCCAGGATAACTGCAAATAGGACAATTCATAAAGTAGAACAGGAGTGCTATGTCTTACTTTATCTCACAGAAGTCTGTCTCTGGTTTGGTGTCTCCTTAGAGCCAAGATGAGCTACCACTGTAAGGCACCGGAGAACCACAGCCTCCCCGCCTACATGTCTGATGCTGTTGTCGCTGAAATGCGTAACGGTTGGGATCTAAACAACTTGAAAACGGGCAATGAGGAAACTCTGAAAGGTACAGGTGTTTAATTGGATTATTCAAAAAGCAATTAGTTTTGAATTTTTCAGTCTTTTTTTTTTTTTTTTTTGCAAGTGGAGGGCTCCAAAATACAATAGCACTGAAGCTCAGTCTGCTGTATCAACTGATTTTCTTAACATTGGGTGTAAAGAGCAACATGGCCTCTTAAGGCCACTAATGGGCTTCAGACTTGTCAATGTACGTAGCTACTGAAAGAACATTCTTTCACTTCTGTCCGTGTTGCTGAAAACATCTTTTGCCCTTTTCTTTTTTTAGGTGTTAAATTCCCAAACCAGGCCAGCAGTGTAAGCTTTATCTCTAAAGGACCAACTGCAGGCCTGCTGAGTGTCAGCGATGTCTCTGAAGAAAAACCTGGTGCTGCAGCCACAGAGAGACAAGAGGAGCAGAATGATGAGAATAATGAGGTAACGATAGAAAAAAAAAAAAAAAATTAATACAGCTGCTACAAATAATGTTAGCAGTCTGGTTGCCTGGAAATGAGGACAAACATTCAAGTCTTGATTTGTTTATGAAGACTTCTAATCCAACTCTGATCCTGCTGGCTGGACCTTTCTCATGGAAATCACTCTGTATCTCGAAATGAGTTTAAATAGTTAAAACATCTGTTTTTCTTGCAGCCTGAACAAACTCCTAAGGAGGCAAAAGAAACGGAAGCACCAGAGAAACCACAGAAGGTGCTACTCAAAAGTAAGATCTGTTATAAAAATGTCCTTTTTAATTTACTGAAATCTCCACTTATTTGGTATTATTTTTATTATTACTATTTTTTTTACATCTCTCCTCATCTTCCAGAACAACCCGGCCATGTGCAGTTCCAGTCTGTCCCCATCAACCTCTCTGCAGCTACGACAGATGATGCCTATGACTTCAACACAGATTTTAAATAAGCTTTGTCTTTGTCTGGCGGACATGCAGACCTGGATTTGTCAGCGTATACGAACATGCTGACGTAAAGAATCCCTGTCAGGGTGCCTTTGACCACCTCATGACAGGCACGGTTGATTAAGAATCAGTTTGAAAGGCAGGCACGGTTGATTAAGAATCAGTTTGAAAGGCACTGCTTAGTTGATTGGTTTAAGGCTAGTCAATTATTTGTGCTTTTACTTCAAACTTTGAATCTGAGACACAGTGGGACAGTTTCCAGACAAGGACTTACCTTTTATCCTAGAAAACATTTTTCAGTCTGGCACAATTGAATTGTTGGTCTAGGACTAATCCCTGCTCAGATAATGGACTTCATCTATTAAGTTGTCCTGTATATATCCACTGACCAATGTCGTCGGTGAATGATCTCCAGTTTTAAATGTCCAGAGGTCATTTGTAATATTTTGTGTTGATGCAGAAAACTGTATATAGATGACGTACTATAAATGTAATAAACCCTCTACAAAGCCTAAATCTGTTATTCTTACTGTATTTTTTTTTTTTTAAACCATGAAATATCCCCACAACTAATATTTTAATGCTGTAGCGGTCTTTAACCACATCTTTTAAAGGCAGGGTTGGTAACTATTTGCAATAAACACTTTTAATATATTGTTTGAAATGGTCTTTACACCCCGACAGCAATGAATTATGGGCTCTGAAAAAGGAGCGAAAAATCATCTGTAGCTGCTGTAATCCTGGAAAAATGCCACCAATCGCTGCCTCACGGTCTGCTTGGAAAGAACCAATGAAATGCCTCCTTGCCCTGCTGTGTATTCTACAATGCCCCCAGGAACCTCGCTGGGCTTTGATGCAAACAGTGGAATTGCAATGTCACGTGATGCTCTCTGGCCCAAAAAGACTTTCCCATTGCCTTTACATGATGAAAGATGTCTATCAGCAAATATATTTTTGAGGTACATCACATCAACTTGCCAGTCAGAATACTTATAGTCCTTATTTAAATTGTCATTTTTTTAACAGTTGTAACATGCACTAATAGCCAAATTAGGCATAATGAAAGCGAGCAGACCCACAGGACTGTAACTGGCTGAGCTGCCCTGCAGGCTCATGACGGTTCTCCTGAGTTGCTGTATTAGTAATAATGACTACAAATCATCATTTGTATTATCTTATAATACATCAAAGGGCCGTATCAAAGAGTATAACCTCTTTGGCCGTATGCTGTCAAGCCTGTAACATTGACATCTGTTCCCAAACGACCGGCTAGTAACTAGTGGTTGATAGTAGCACAACATATCTCCTTGGTTCTCTTAATACAGTTCATGGGTTTATTTTGATAAGCATTTGAATGAGGAATAACGAAAACACACGTGAGTGAATATTTTGTCAATGAACAGTGAGTTTGCCTGTATAGTTGTTTCTATATACATAAGAGACCTACTCAGAGCAGCTGGGAGGCAAGGTTAAAGAAATTGCTAGTGCGCATGTCCGTCATATCATAGGCCGCATAATGCGGAAGCAGAGGGGAAGATCTGGGTATTTGTTTAGCTCCATTATTGCTTCATGTGCCACTGAGCAACTCTCATCGGAATGAATGGGGCTTTGCGTCAAATGACGTTTCCACATCTCTTAATACGTCCATGTACTCTACCCCTCCTGTGAACGAGCCTTAGCTCAATGCCGTCATCGCCGCATTTCTAACAGTAGTCATGTTTGTTTTAAAATTTGGTATGATTGTTGATGATTAGGTGTTTGCTTACCGGTGAATGAGACATGAAGTAAAATTGTGCTCCTTTCTCCGCTCTGCTCTGAAGCATTGATGCTTGTGTACGTCGGTTGGTGGGTTGGAGCTCCGAGGGGAGGGGTTGGACGGAGCCCTGAGATGCTACTTTCTAATCTTGATAGCTTTTACATTACCAACCCTGGGTTTAATTATTTTACACCCCGTTTCAGGAAGTATTACAGAAAACACAATCTTGGAAATCTAGAAAATCTTCAAAAATAACCAGGTTCATTCATTACAGATAATGGGAAAAATTACAAGATTTAAATGATAAAAATGTAACTTTTATTTCATGTACTATACAAAGGATGACATATTTACACCAGCAAGGCGAATGCTTTTCAATGTGTATAAAAATCCTGGCAGAAGAGATATAAAGCATGGGTATACTGTGCAATTCCTGCAGATGTGTAGTTTGCTTAGTGGTCTGTATATAAAGTGATTAAAAACAGTTGAGCATGAGAGGCAGTAAGTACAGTACTAATGTTTTGTTCATTTATGGCAGTTATAATTGATAGGTGGGACAAGCAGCACACTCTTAACTGTAGTTGCAAGGGATTAACAATTCATATTTGTGAAATTGCCATGGAGAATGATGGAATTATAGAGGAAGAGGGAGTTAAACAGCATTTTCTGTCTGTCTTCTTGTGATTGAAATGCTGCACTAAGCACGACCACTGTTAAAAGGATCTGATAAACAAATGTGCAATAAAGTATGCAACTTTTCCACAGGAAGTATTGAATTGAGGTAATGACATGAGGCATCTGCATGGCTAACATGATTACAATTCAGACTGAAGTCATAAAACAGAGGAACGTGTTTCAAGACACCAATTTATAGCTGAGGTAACCGATTAACTCATTGTATATAAATAAAGTAGTCGGTATTAAGATGCATGTAAACATACCTACTTAAGCCATCATTACTTTGACAATGGCTTCAGTTGTAGATGGTCGTCTTGGCACGTTGCGACAAGGTATCTCATTATCATGCTGACTGGGATTAATGCATACATACCCTTCAGATGCAATGCCTCTCTAATTATGTTCAGGAAAAGTGAAGCCAATGCGGAAGTACCTTCAACCTGCATTCTATCTCATTTCCAGCAGGGGGCAATTAACGGGTTGGGGTCCAAAAAGGAGTCAGTTTCTATAGAAGTCTATGGGGAAATGACTTTACTTCTCACTTGATTAATTACCTCAATAAAAAATTTCATAGCGAGTTTATGGCCTAAATCACTAGTTGCAAGTATTCTGCAATACATCATGATGTTCATTTTGTCTATTATGGTCCCATTTATTTTAAAATAGACAAAGCACGGGAAGCTTTAGGGGCGTGGCTACACGCTGACCTGTCAATCAGGACAGAGGCTTGGCAATGCTAACCATGGCCCTGTGTACATTAAAATACTCATGAACTTGTTTTTGGGTGTTGCCCAAGTTTTCATTTTAAACTTTGACCCTATCACTGTGTTTTTACTTCAAAGTTAATTGGAACACTTTGGTCGCCTACAAATGTCTTGTTCAGCGCCCTGCCAATCAAGCTAGCTAGTGCTAGCTGTTAACTTAAGAGAAAGTCTGCAGATTTTCAACAAGCTCACTGCCATACATGCAGATGAACGGCACCAGTCCGCGTCTACCCGCTAGTAAAACTCCGCTTGACGACAGAAGGGTTAAAGATTGGCGACATTCCCTCTTTAGTGTTTAGCTTAGCGTAACGCCATGGAACCATACACAACACTAGCTTAGCTGCGTCATCCTCCCCAGCTCACTTCTGGCTTCAAAATACCAAGATGGCAAAGGCCAAAATGCAAACTCCTAGCTTCAAAACGGCAGTCCACAACCAATGGGTGACGCCACCGATGCTACATTATATTATATTTAACGTCTATTCATGAAAACACCACTCTTATCATAGGGCGAAAAATGTGAAAGGTTTCAGGACTAAAGAAATGTGAAAAATGTGTGCGCTCTAAGCATAATAAGATGCACTGGGTATAGAAAAAAGGTGCACGTTCAAGGGAATTCAAGAGTACACAGGGTCCACATGTTCTTAGGATGACAGGACTGGAAAGTAAAAAGGCCTTACTTAGTTCCTGAGACGCGAGCGAGGCGTAGTCCTGCTGGGTGGGCCTGGCCGCTGTAAAGTTTACTAAAACCAATTTTTCAGTCTAGTTGTCCCCTGCATGCTTTCGCACGGGATGAAATTTTCCTGTGGGGTCTGGAATGAACCACTTGTCCCACACGTCAGAAAAGGAGGATGTTCTCCCCCAGGGCTTGTAGTGTCCATTCCAGTGGAGGAGTTTGGCAGCTTTCACAAACTGGGGGGAGTAGCGGTTTCCAGCACCTGTCGTGCCTGAAAAACAAGGTTTGGCCATCATATGATAAGGTCTACTGTAAAATCATTTTTTTTTTTTTTTTTTTACTTTTTAAAAGACTTAAAGCTACAGTGCTGCTCATGAGTTTAGGAACCAATGCTAAAGTTGACTAAAAAGAGGAATAAAAAAATAATCTTTTGGAAATTATGGATCTTAATGCCTTAATTAAAAAAATGTGGAAAAATCCAACCTTTAAGGACATCAATTTTCTTTGTGAATGAATAATGTATCGTAAATAAATAAATGTTCTTCCTTAAAATACAGGGGAGATAAGTCAGTACACCCCTATGTTAAATTCCCATAGAGGCAGGCAGATTTTTATTTTTAAAGGCCAGTTATTTCATGGATCCAGGATACTTTGCATCCTGATAAAGTTCCCTTGGCCTTTGGCCTGGTTTGGCATGGTTTTATTTCAGTTAGCGTAATAGCTGGTTTCATTTGCATTGAGAGATGATTTTATGGAAAGTACCCCATGCCAATCTCTAGGTATGGTGAAGGGTATGCGATGATGTGGGGCTATTTTAATTCCGGTTTTCACATGCTCGGCCATGACCGGCGACAGGCAGGTCACCGGCCGGTCTATCGGTGCGTCTCTAGTATGCTCATGTAAAGCACTTTGAATTGCCTTTGTGTATGAACGGTGCTATATAAATAAATTGCCTTGCCTTAAAATCAGTTTGATATACAGCCAATGTTTTATTGACAAAAACTCTTAATGTATTCTAGTTTCCTTTCAGTAACTAATCAAAACTTACCAAGGTGCCTGACATGCCACATGGGGTCGATCGTGGAGTGACGTTTGTAGAAAACAATGAGGAGTGGGGGGGTGGTGATACTCTCTGCCAGCGTCTTACTGTACAAATCCTCCCTGAGGAAACCAACAAATTCAGCTTAATATGAACAGAAAGAGTCCACTACAATATAATTGTGTACAATTAAAGCTACAGTTGGTAACTTTTATAACTATATCCTGACAGTAGTACATAAGACAGATAATCTGTGAAAAAGATGTTTCTCTGCCTCCTCCTAATGCTCTTAATAGCATTAGCAAGATTCCGCGCCCGAAGGAAAACAACCAATTAGAGCCGAGGAGTCTCTAACAGCCTGTTAACTCAGTTCAAACTGTCAATCTAGGCAGCACTGATCAAATATGAATCAATATTCTGTTACTGCATTGCTTATTTCCGCATTTGGCGTATGCACTGGCTGAGGCACCTTTTAAATAGTGTGCAGACTTTGCATACTTGGCGCACAAGTGATTGACACTGGGTTAGAGACTCCTTGGCACTGATTAGTTGTTTCCTTCGGGTGCAGTAGGATCTTGTAAATGCCATTAGGGAGCAAGAGGAGGCAGAGGAACACGATTGAGTCAGTTCAGTAACAAGTGACAGTTTCAGCTAATATGATAATATAAAAGTTACCAACTGTAGCTTTAATGAAAAGAAAAAAAAATCCAGATTTTGGCCTTCAGTTAGTCTACATTTGACATAAGTAGAGACATACTCATCTTTTTACCGATGTGAATGTGAGTTACGTACTGTGTGTTGAGTTCCATCCAGTTCTCCAGCTGCCGGGTGATGTTCTGGTTCCTCCACTCCGTCAGGTTGGCGAGGATGACCCCGGGGTTGAAGGAGCATGTGTTGGCCCTCATCCCCAGCTTCTTGATAGCGTCCTTCTTGAAGTCCAGAAAGCCTATATAGTTATTCTATTAGAGAGGATTCATTATTAAATCAAATGTCGGCATATTCACATAGAAACATTCCACATCATGATACTCTTAATTTTTTTTTTTTACATAACTGAAAAACTCATGCAAGAGATGGCCCACCTGATTTCCAGCCCCTCGAATGATGCCCTTAGCAGATGCTGAATCACAGTCATCAGAAAAGGCAGCTGCGTGTCCTGGTTTGAGGTTGGTTTCATAAAGCTCTTGAATGTCCCCTAATATCAAACAGAACAGGCAAAATCCATTCATAAATACCCTTCCAGAGCACATTTTGTCTTACAGTTATAACATGTATAGTTCTGAGAGTTAATGAGTTCATTAGGTGCATGAAAAACAAATTTTCTGCATGACAAGTAGTCCTTTAAAGTGGTGTCTTACCTTGTACAATGACATCGTCATCCAAATAGATGGCTTTCTCTGCCTCGGGTATGTATAGAGGTAGATAAAACCTGGCAAAAGTCAACTGAAAAAAACACCATTAAAACAAAGTTCACAAGAGATGAACATTTGAAGAAAACAAAGGAAATATGAATATAACATTCAGTTGTCTTACTGGTTTGACAGCTTCCAGTGTCTGAGGATCTTTAGATATCTTCCCATTAAGGAGCTCAGGCTTGAAAATAACTATTGTATATTTGACATTTTTAAGCCGTGTCTTACTAAGCCACACGCTGTTGGTAAAACAAGGAGAAAAAGGTTATGTCAGACAATAGACATTTCACAAATTCCTCTTAGCTAACCTAAAGACAAACCAAGGCAATATAATGGTGTGCATGATGTAGCAAGACAGACATCCTCCATCATCTTACTTTAGGTGATCCACCGTGTCATTCAGGGTCACTATGGTGAAGACGACATTGGCTTTACTGTTCTGGTAGACGCTGTTCATGGCAGCAACCACAGCTCCGAGTCTTTCCACAGCAGCAGTGACGACGACAGGGATCTCCTCTCCTTTCCTCACCGACTCTTGTCTGAGCTCCGGAGACAACTCGGATTCAAAGGGAAGAATCATCCCTGCATCTGGATAAAGACATATTTAGGATTTCACAAATGACTTCTATGGTTTCATTTTAATGCACTGAATTTGTCTGATTAGATGTTCACTACAATACATTTGACACTCTGAGGAAAAGGTGTATCCCGTGTGTAGGTACTGAGCAGCTGACACACAGAATACTTACCCAGCACAAAGATAAACATACCGGGGTTTTCCTTGTGTAAAATGTCACTGAGGTTAAGGAGATTTCGTTGAACTATGATCAGGAAGGCCACAGCCAGCAGCAAAAGGATGACCACGTTTACTGAAAGACACAATGAAGAGCTCATTTGAATGATAGATACACAGGCCAACAGTGTCAGTGTGGGAACTGAAAGCCACAAATCTGTTGGGAAGTCATGTTAAATGTAAATGGCAGCCAGTCTGCCTCAGTATTAGACTTACCAGTATCTATTTAGTTTTCCATTCTCACTGTAACGTGTTATCTAAACTACATGCATGCTTCCTTCCATAGATATAAAACATATCTATGCTTCCTTCAGACTGACTCACCTCTCCTCAATGTCATGACAACGGTCTCATTAGTTCCTCCGCCTCATTAAAAAATAATAAAAACAGGTAAAAATGTCAGGGTTGATCTGAGTGCAGCCCAATGTGTATTAACTGGCTACTATATAGTAGCTAATGAAGACTGAGGTAAACCCGGATTGCTGCTGCACCGCTGCGTGGCGACCGCATACACACAACGGGGCCGTCAGCAAACTAGTGGCTTTTAACTGTGTTAATACGCCTACATTTTAAATATATACAGCGCAGGTGAAGTTAGCTCTTCAAAGAAATAAGATAGGGCAACAAAAGTAGTTTACGCTAAAAAAGCCAAAAAGCCAAACTGCCAACTCAACATCAACAAGTTTATCCGCCAGCAATTGTGCACGTAGTAATAGATGCCAATGCGTTTGCCTGATTGTAAAATTACGCTAGCTTGGTGTTTTCAGTAAATAAAAATAATGTTAGGTTTAATTTAGTATGTACACGTGATTTAATGACTAGAGATACAAGGTCAAAATTGTATGCTTAAACTATGATGGCCAAAAGTCGCTAGACATATTGACGGGCAGTCATTTAGGCAGGCAAACTTTCTACTAAAACCCATGGATTTTGACACTTTACCAAATATGTCAACAACATGGAGTGCTTTACCCAATCCCGACTACTTAGAGATATGTAAACTAGCTTTTTATACATACAATTTTCATTGTTCTATGAGAAATGTATCTAACAAAATTAGTCTTAATTACCTTCTTATTTTTAAGATATCTTATAGAGTTGCCATATTGATGCAATAATGACAAAAATGTCAAAAAATTGGGTTGGAGTCCGCCCATTTCTGAATGTGAATTTTCCTAATAATACAATTAACTGCACAAAAAATACACCTTTTCCCACCTTTTCCTTCTATAAAATGGAAGAACATCAACTATCATGGTATATATACAGTGATAAAACAAATGGCATATTTTTTCTTTTCTAGTTAACAGAAAGTGCAAGAATATTGAATCTTTAATGTCTTTTTTGGATGGATGTTTTATTTTTATTTATTTATTTTTTCTGCAGTAGCCAAATGGGTCCTTCACAACACGACGTATCTTTGTGAAACCGGAAGTGAACCTGCTTCGGTTTGAACTAAATTCTGTCCGTGTATGCTTGTTCACTTCAAGTAGAAAATGCTGTCTATATTCAAGTCCATTCCCTCGCACATGGTAAGAGATGATTAGCGTATTTGGTGGGGAGCGGCATAGTTATGCTAGCTATTTATTCATGCTTTCTATCAAGCTTACTAGCTAGTGCAGTGGTTGAAGTTGGTAACAGCTGCTAGCTAACGTTATGATGATGATATTCTTCACAGCTAACGTTAGTTGACCAACCATCCAATGTTTCTGATTTTCTTTCGACGGAGTGACTTATCAAACACGAAGTTAACCTGCTGTCCGTTGTTTGCTGATATTTTGGCCCGTATGTGATTGGACTTACAGTTAACTTAAGCTACATCTAAAGTTGTTTAGTACCGTTAGCTTTTAAATTTAACGTTAGCATCGCCAGTAATATTATGTTTATTTTTCATTACTCTAGCTTTATTTAACCTGCTAATAAGGGTTAGTGTAACGTTAAACAAAGCTATTATCGCTAGGTAACAACCAAGTTTCACCAGATATTTATTTTTCAAAGGTGGACTAGGGCTGGGGTCAGGGTACCGAACTTCGATATTTTTAGGCACAGACCGAAGTCGAGTATGGGGGGGAAAAAAAATCCCAAATTTCAATTTCTAAGAAGTAAATCTCATCATCGTCAGTGAGCCAATATGCAGTACGCTTATACCAAGATCTACTAATGATTCGCTGTCTACACGTTGTAGGATGCAGACCTATGCACACATAGGTATGTTATGCACATAGACAGGGCTCACGTGTGTATGTTGTATGTTTAGAGACTTGACTACAGTGTGTGTCACATAGGTGTTAAGGAGCTCGGGGAAAAAAATATTTGTAATGTAATTTGTTTTTGTTGAAATGGATTTTATAAAATTGGTTGGTCACTGAAGGAGCTGCTCAGTGCTATCAGAGTCCTGCTTGGGGTGGGACCATAGACTGTAAAAATAATGGACACAGCTTCCGGGCCTGAAAAGTGAAGCCAATGTAGAAGTGCCTTAGCCTAAACCCTTCATTCTATCTAATTTCCTGCAGAGGGGAGCTCCACTGGTTGCAAAAAGAAGTCAGTTTCTATAGACGTGTATGATTTATTACCTCAATACACGCTAATTTCAAGTCTTCATCAAGACAGCATGATGTTCATTTAGTAAATTATGGTCCCATTTATTTTAAAATTGACAAAAAAGCAGGGGATGCTTTAGGGGCGTGGCTATACAGACCACTACACAGAAGACTTGCTTATTAATGTTGCCTAAATTATGTTTCCCCATCCCTTGTGTTACAGGATTATAAAGGCCAGAAACTGGCTGAACAGATTTTCCAAGGAATAATACTCATCTCAGCGGTAACTAACCATGACACATGCAAACTAGAAATTCATTTATTCATTCATTGTATTTTTACCTTTTTTATGTTCACTGATATTATTTGTATTGTCTTCCCAGGTGATCGGATTTGTGTATGGTCTGATTATTGAACAGTTTGGTTGGACAGTGTACATCGTCCTGGTTGGTTTTGCTGTGTCCTGTGTGGTAAGTTGTTTCGATCTTGTGTGTGCTTTATTTGTGGGGAAGGAACGATACATTGTGCACCCAAGATGATTAACTTTTGTCATTGTACATTGTTCTGTTAACACAAGACAACGCCATAGATTAGGACAATACGACAACATTTTTGCACATTGTTAGCCGTCTTGTGGTTGTATACCATGTAAATACTTTTTCTGGGGGGCCATAAACAGCCAACATTAATAATTTCTTCTCTTTGTCGTTTGGATGTAGTTGACGCTGCCTCCATGGCCAATGTACAGAAAGAATCCTCTGTCCTGGCAGCCAGTTATACCAGAGACCAGCGGGGAGTCCATCCAAAAACCTCAGGAAACTCTCAAGAAGAAAAAGCATAAATAACTCCGAACTGTCTCTGCCTGGATTAATAAATCCTTTATTTCGGAAACTATTTTGAATTTTGTCCCACAGATCACATTTTCGGCATTGGGGAAGAAAATTTAGTTGCAGTGTTTGTCAGTCAATAACAAATTAATCGTGTCCAAATAATAAACATCGAATACTCAGTTTTATAAACGGGATGTTTCATTTGTATTTAGTTTTTTTTTCTTTTTCTGCAGGTTTGTTTTATTGTGGTGCTCAACATTTTGGAAAATAGGTGTAAACAAAAAATACATTTGATTTATTAGAAAAGATTCAAATGTTAATATCTACAATGCATCTACATAATATTTTGTTTAAAAAAAAATACAATACAGCAGCAGAAGTGAGATCTAGTTTCTTCAAAGATACAGCATAGGTAAAACAATTTAAATTCTAGTCTGCATTATAAACAAAGGAGTATCCACAACAAAAAGTAGACGAGTGCTTTAACATGACTCAAAATCTTTGCATAAACATCCTGAAAATTACAGGAATAATTACGAATTCTGTGTTTGAAGAATGAGGTAAAAAAAATAAAAACACTTTACACAGTCACACATATGATTGCTTGCACAAGAGCAGTAACATTGTGGCAATTCCATGACAAAACATGCAAGCATCAATGATGATTTTTGAATGCAAGAATGTTGCAATGCTGCACAAGCAGGTTGGTGTTTTGGCAGGAAATTAATTCATTGTCATGAACAATATTGACTAGTTGTCACTTCAGTTTCTACTTGGAAGCTAAAACATTTCTCCCAAAGACAAAAGTTTCCTGTTGGAGATCTATTGCCTCTTCTCACAGGTGGTGTCATGGAAATGCAAATGTTTGCTCCCTTACAGTATATACAGCATTTTCTCTAAACCTTGATGGCAATATCCTCAAAGAATTTCAGCTGCCTCACCATCACAGCATAAGCTTGGTACTTCTCATCTCCCATCTGGTCACGGAGGCACAGCTGCAGTGAGAAAAAGGGATGCCAACTGTGATCATTTTGGAAACGGGACAGCAGAATTATTTTTTGAGTTCTTTACACACTGAGTTATGAACTTCGCAGACAAATTGATTACATTGTGCATAGGCAAGTTAATCTATTCGGAGGTGTGATATGGATGGAATAACACAATTTTAATTTGAAAGTTAACTTATTTTGAACTAAGAAGTCAGTATAACTTATTTAACTTGCAGCCCGATTAATTTGTGGATGTCAGAACGCGAACATAAAACATTCAATTAATGCTTTGACCTAAGAAATGCATTAGAAAATCATTAAGTTTTGTCTGTATGTAACTTGTACACTAGGCTTTCATCTTTGTGACTTCTGTTACCCTTTCTTGAATAGAAATGCACAATGTGGTGGCCAGTTAGCTATGTTGGTAGAGCGGGTGCGCATGTGCAGAGGTTTATTCCTTGACACAGAATGTCCAGGGTTTTGAATCCAACCTGTGAAGGTTTTCCTGCATGTCTCCCTGCCCTCCCCCCTTTCATAGCTCAGCTTTCTTATCCAATAAAGGCAGAAATGCCCCTCCAAAAAAATTGCACAATGTCTTTTAGTGAAGGAAACCATAAAATCCCTGAGCATTTGCAAAGCATTGTGCATACATGTTACTGAACATTTTCAGTTAAACCAGTGTATATGACTTGGTGTGGTGTGTTTAACTTTTTTTTTTTTTAAATCATACTTCTCGTTTGGTTTCATCTTCCACCTCCATGATTTCCAGGACTCTGTCCAGCAGCTTGACCCCGAGGCCCTTCACCACATCTGTTCTCAGGTGTTCTATGGCTCTCCTTATCTTGGCTGGACCAGACGTGGAGCCTTTTCGAAGAAAGAAGCTGGTTAAATGCAAGGAAGCTCCAGAATGGCGGACCAATGACAATAGAATATGATCAATTATCTAACCGATTGGTATTTCCCCGAGTGACAAGTTCTCCGCTTCCTCTCGACCCTTCCCATGAAGCACCAGGGTGTCTCTGTACTTCCTGTTCAGTTTGAATTCTGGCAACGCAGTAGAGCCAAATCTGCCTTTGTCCACCTCACTCATACCATCTCCATTATCCATTCTCAAAGTTTGGGTCATCATGTGGACTAAATCCTGCATGTCACTGGATTCAGTCTTCCTGCAGAGATGACCAATAAATCATGGATTATACAGCAAATTTTATTCAAGCAATGTGAAACAGCAAATACGTTAACATAGACTACCTAGAGCTAATAATACGAAAGCAACGCAATATGGTGACTACTTTCGAGTTGACGTGAGCTGCACTTGTTATTTTCTCCTGTCTTGTGGTTCTCTCACCTTTCCCTGCAGTCTCCCTCCGAACGTTCTGTGGAACTTGTGGATGAGCTGCACTCGTCTTCATCTGACCTTCGCTCCTGCAACTTATCCTGCTGTAATGAAACATTCCACTGTTGTCCATTTTCATATATATATATATATATATACATACACACACAAACACATAAAGTATAACTTATGTTGTCAGTCAATTGTAGCATTGACCAGCATGAAATTGGCATACGTCAGACTGACCCGCCGGTCATGGTCGTATGTATGTATATATATATATATATATATATATATATATATATTTTTTTTAAATTTTTTTTTTTTTCAAGATTTTTTTTTGGGGGTTTTCCCTTTATTTTTGTAAGTGGATAGACCAGAAAGGGGGAGAGAGATGGGGGATGACATGCAGCAAAGGGCAGCAGGTCGGATTTGAACCCTGCGCAGCTGCAGGACTCAGCCAACATGGGCCGAATGCTCTTACTGGGTGAGCTAGAGGTCACCCCAGTTTTGCTTATTTAAAGCTAATGTACTTGCACTACTTGTCTAGAGTTTGCACCTTCAAGGTTGAAAGCATATAACTGGAAGTCGCTTTGGATAGTTTATCGGTGTTGTTTTAAGCCCCCAACGTCTCCTGTCAGGCAGCGCTGCAACCGTTGACTTCAAGGCACCTAACCTTAACCATAACCATTGCCTAATCCTAGTGCCTTCCAGGCGGCGCTGCCTGGAAGGAGACGTGGGGGGCTTAAAACAGATAAAAGCGTCAGCTCAATGGCATGTAATGTAATGTAATGTAACGTAACTTCTGTTTTAAATTCACTGTAAAACCATCATATTAGACTCACAAGGCACATCTAACCTTTTTTGTCATACCAGTAGACATTAAAAAAGGGCAGTATCTTTCGTATGAAGTACAGTACCATTGAATGTCACAGTGATGGGGTATCAGTACCTTACAGTCGGTCTCAGTGATAGAGTCTGAAACAGATCTGGTATAGGGAGCATTGCAGTGCTCGTCCTTAGTGGAACTGACATCATAAGATGCCCTTCTTGCAACACTAACACCTGTGGAAAGAGCAGGAAAGTATTCAAGACAAAAAAGTCAACTACTACAAACTATTCATTTTTTGGGGTTTTATAGAGCTGCAATGCACAAAATATTTTAGCTAAAATGTGCATGTATGTTTGTTATTAAGTGTATATGTGTGTATCTATGTACTTGCATTTTCTAGGATTGCCGTTTAGTTTTTTTCATAGCTTTATTTAAGCCTCCTATTGTTGTTGTTATTGGTCCAACTGTAATTAAGTACCTGGTTTGCTGGCACTCTCCTGGGACTGCCTCAGTCTTCTTCTCTCTCTGGCAGACAGAGGACGATCCTGAAAATAACATTGAGCCACAATTTCTGTCATTGATAAACAGCATCTGCTGATTTTTATATTCTTTTGTATTACATTCACATCTTTGCAGTAATGTGGCTGTATGCAGTGCGTGAGTGGAGGGGCACTCTCACCTGTGGCAGCGCTAAGAATCCGTCCTTAGAGGAACTAACTGATGTGGAGGTTGCAGCTACACTCGCCTTCTTGGCCTCTGTGTACCTCCGACTCCTTTTCCTCCCTTCCACGGCTATGCCCTCAACAGGAGGTGGAGGTAAAGGTCTTGGAGCCACCTTGGACTAACAGAAGGCAAAAAAAATTATAAATTAAAATTAAGATATAAAGAAAAAAAGATTACTTTATTCAACCTCACTGACTGTTGATCATTGTGTTATTCTCAAGTCTTACATTTGTCATATTTACTGGTTGGCTATAGTACTACAGAAACATTTACTTATTATAGAGGATAATTCCAACAGTCATATCTTGACATGAACTCAGCATAAATTGTGTTCCTTTACAAAGGCAATATGATGGTAAGTTTGAGGAAAATCAGCAAACTCAACAGCAGTGGAAAAAAGGCAGATCGATTTTCTGGGGGGAAAACTTAACTTTCTCTCATGTTTCCCATGTTGTCCCACAAGGCACTCGTATTTAGACTAAATTGAATCCTGTAACTGACCAGTTTTTTTATTTATTTTTTTATTTTTTTATTATTCGCTCAAAGCCCACCAATTCTTGCACTTCAAGATCCAAAGTTTCAAATACCTAACATTAGCTCCTGTATCTATCTTTACCGTGTCCTGATCCCCGTGTGTCCGTCTTATGTCCCTCTCTGTGTCCTGCTGTGATATAGATGGTTCTGATGAGAAGTGAAAGGGACTTTGGCATGGAGCGATCAGACCCAGTTTACTGGCTGGTAAGGGAGATTCCTCCCGAACAGGTTCCTGAACAGAACACAATTACACTTTTTCCACTGTGGCAAAAATCTTCCAACAACACAAGAAAAACTTCCTGAACTTTGTGCCATTGGATGTTAGCAGTGTTACACACTCAGCTAGGCTTATGGGCTTTATTCTGGCAAAAGTTCACAGAATGAGTACAAGAATTGTAATGCTCACCAGTGGTGGGGGGAAGGGCTCTAACAGCTTTTCAGTAGATTCAAGGCTTTCCTACAAAGACACACGTTTTAATATAGACAAGAACACTTCATGAGAAAACAGAAATACAGCTCCATTAGGCCGGTTACACACTGGATGCGTCGCACAAGCATGTGAGCTGCGTGGCGTGTCCGTTTATATTTCGGCTCCCATGTTAACATGTTATAGCTTACACAATGCCTGCGTGACACGCTGAGCCACGCCGAAAATGCGTGCCTGCTAGAAATAGAACCGACGCCTATTTTTCACGCGACACGCAACAGTGTTAGAAGTGTTTCTAGGCAAAATAGATTAGGAAAAGATGTTTATATGTTGTTTAGACACAAATACATATTAATAAATGACATGTTGATATAAATGCAGATATAAATGTAATAAAAAAACGATTTTCTAATATTGCACCTGTCAATACAGAACGAAATATTCTGTAGCCTATTTTGCTGTCAATACTGCCAACGTTGTCTTTGCTGTAATCATATCAGTATATATTTATGTTTAACATGGTATTTCATTTTATCAATGGGAAACATACATGTGTCCAGACAAGGCTAGCAGCAGCAGCACCGCATCAGACACGTTTCTGGTGTGTAAAGACAGAAAAATCCACGCAGCTGACACGCAACAGAAACACCACACTCACGCCACGCAGGCAGTGTGTAACCGACCTTACTAAGAGCACTTACTTGGATATCTGAGGTATGGTGTTGTGTCGGAGCTCCCTTCAGAAGGGTAACGGTGTCACTTTTATTGTCCATATTCACTTCCACAACTACTTCGATACCTTCCGTATTGCATTTGGGTGCAGATCTCCTCTCAAGGATAGAAAAAGCCCCCTCTCTCTCCACTTCCAGCTTCGGGTTCTGCATGTCAGCCTCTTTAAGTAACTCCATGGTATCATCCTTATCATACACATCTGACATCTGTTTCTCCCCACAGACAGAAAATGTATCCCCAGGGTTTGGTGTGGCCTCTGGATGAATGTCTAACAATCCATTGGATGACATCCTCTCGCCTGCTCCCCGACTGCCAACACCCGATACAGACTTCAGAGGGGGCTTAACAGGGGAAGGAGGGGGAGAAGGATCTGGTTTCCCTCTTCCCTTGCTGTCTTTGTACACACTGTGAGTCACAGGTTCATTACATGCACGGTGGTGTGAAACAACTGCCTGAGGCCCCTGCACCTGTCTCTTCACACGCTCCTCATCCTCCTGCAGTTGGAGATCAATATTAATGTTGCTGATGGTTGCCAGGGATGCAATGCTGGATTTGAGAACATCAGGTGAGCAGGATTCGGGTGACCGAGGCGTTTGGACTGTAGTGCAGTCTGCGATGCGGTTTTGAACTTTATGTTGTTGTGATTTCTCTTCTTTCTGAGGATAAAGAGAAGAAAAAAAAAACATAATAAACACTGATGATTCCCTGCCTGACATTCGAAGTGAAGAAGCTTGGATAAACAGCTTTAACTATCCATAGTAATGGAGCAATCCGGTTTTTGACATCTCACTACTTTGATGGCCAGGATAAATCCACACATATATTGTACAATAAATATACAACAATGGAACTTATTCAGGACTGAAATGATTGATTTGGAAAACCTGGATGCAATGTCATGTATGGTATAAATCTAAAGATATTGCTGCAAGAACATACATGTCCACATGTTCTATTGATTCTGTATAAATGTCCCAATCAGATTCATTAAGGTGCCCTGCAACATGTATTTCATTACTTAGTGGTAATGTCTGAAATTCTACCATGGACTTTTTTATGTGGAAAAAATGCCTTGGTTACCTTGTTTCAAGCCATTTTAGTGTGGTATAGAAAGCCTGCAGGAAGACTCAGCTCGATTTCTGTCAGTTCTCCATTCAACGAGCTAAGCTGCTTGACTCTGATTGGCTAACAGCTAGCCAACGAGAGCCTGGCTATCAGCATCCTTTACCGAGCGCAACTGGGGGAGCTAATGAATAGTAATGAGCTCAGGCAATACCACATCAGACTGACCTGCTTTTGTAATTGGCCTGATTTCTCTGCTTATTTCTTTTCAGTGGCTAGAGCTGACAGAGGAGGTAGCAGTTCATTTTCACATTCACGATATAACACAAACACATATGGACCTAACATATTTCCAAAAACGTTTTTTGTGTGGCAGGGAACCTTTAAGGTTACAAATATGAATACCAGTTATCGTTATGGCTGCCTATTTGCCAAGCACAGTACCCCACTCTTAGCATTAATTATAACCAACATTGTACAGGTTAGGCCAATGCATTACCGTCCATGACAGCCATATTCAACGGGCAAACCATAAAAGGAGCATTTCAGTTCAACAACTAGCACGATTAAGTTGGCAAAATAAAATGCAGTAAAGCATGGTCATAGCATAATACAATACTGGGAGACTTAAAAACTGTGGGAATATTCTAAAATATTATAGTATTAGTATAAAGTTATCGGTGTTAAACCAGCCTTGCTATTCTCCAGTCACTCACCCGGTTTACCCTGGCTAGAGATTCAGGCTGGGAACTTCTCTCCGGTTTTGTCAGATATGACACCACAGACGATCCACTGTTGGCCCTACAATCACCACCACCTCCAGCCACAGCTTTCTTTCTTGACTTGGCCGTTTTTTCTGGTAAGAACCAAAGCAAACATAAACATTTAAGATGTATTTCATAAAGATGTATCATTCTACTTTATGCTGGCAGCTCACGGTTGCAGAGCAACAACAACAAAAGGAGGGATAAATGAATATCGGACGGTGGAAATAAATAAAAATGTGCACACAACAAATAGCTTTAAAAAAAATTAGAAACAGCAAGGTGTTTTGCTGTCAGTGCCACCTACTCTTTAGTGGCCTCAAGGAACATGGCAATTTGTTGTTTAATGTAAGGCTGCCTGAGGATAAGTTTGACATCAGGCCTGTCTTCAGGTCTCTTACACAGCATGCTCCTGATCAGTTCTCCCAGCTGGGGATCATACCTACTGGGCATCTGTGGCAGCTGATAAGAAAACCAAAGAAAATGTTATAAATCATTGTGATATATATATATATATATATATATATATATATACATACATACACACACACATACATACATATACAAAAAGATGATTGCCATTCAAACTTGACCTGAACAGAATATCAAACTATATGTAAAAAGATGAACCCACCTTTCCTTCTACAATGCGATAAACCAGCGAGTTCATGTCCTTGGCATTGAAAGCATGTTTCAGTGTGGACATTTCATACACACAGCAACCCAGGGCCCATACATCTGACTAGAAAAAAAAATAACATCCATTTGTAAAGCAGTTCCTATGACAATTCATGAACAAACTACAGAAGAAGAGCAGACAACCATATTACCTTGTGGTTATAGGGTTTATTAGAGAAGAGCTCTGGACTCATATAGTAAGGGGTCCCTATGAGTGTGCTGGCCATATCATTCTGGTTCTCCAATACTCGTGCGATGCCAAGGTCCCCAACTTTGATGATGTTGGTCTTGGTCAAGAAGATGTTCTGCGTTTTAAGGTCCCGGTGAAGAATGTTCCTCTCATGCAGGTACTGCAAAGAAATCACAACAGTGACTTCAGATGTCCTGTACTCATATAAAGACGTTGAATTATGTCTGACCTTGCATGGCCTTTACTTTTCCTACCTGGAGTGCCATGGCTATCTGGACAAACCACTCCACCACCTGCCTCTCTGGTAAGAGTTCGCCCTTTTGCTTTTTGAGTCGATGATAAAGGTCACCGCCTTCACAGAAACCCATCACAATGTACAGCTGGCAGTCATCTCCTTCCCAAGACTCCCTGTATGTCACAATGTTAGGATGTCGCAGCTGGGACAGAAGCTGCGCCTCCTGCTCTGCAGATCGCCGTTCCCGCTTGGAGGAGGTGGTTAAATTCAGCTTCTTAATAACATACTGGGGGAAAAAAATGAAAAATGCACAGTTACTCTCCCTGAATTGGAAACTATTGGAACTATACAGTATTTGTCCTTCTATATTAGTGAACATGAACAAATTAAGAAACCAAAACATGTAAAGTCACTATAAGATGGAGAAAGTGAAGCATTTCTAACCACATTGCAATGAACTGAACTCAGTTTTTGTTCACATTTACATAATTAGGGATTAACAAACCCTGGAAATGGTAGTGATCCACACATTAAGCCATGAGCCGTTGACACAGGAGCTCTGCACTTTGTTGTTTTATGTTCAAACTACAAAACTTGCTTTAAAGGAGGGGGATAACAGTCATCATGGTCAGAAATATTCATTATCCAGCTAAGGAAACTGCGGATTCTTAAGGTTAAATGGGTTAAAATAAATTGTCCCTGTTGTCTCAAACCCTTCAAGGACTCTTTAGGGACCACTACAGACAGGAACATTTTTTATCAGCTGTCAAACTGAATGTTATTGCCCTGTAAATAATAACATACATTTATCTTTACTAACATAGACTTTGTTTTGTCATGTCTTCCAGCGCACTGCATGTGTTAACATGATGTGCTGCTCCACATATCTTAAATATAACAAGTTAAAAGAGCGTCAAACTAATCTGTGATGTGATAGCCTAACGTTACTTAGCTAAGCTAACTTTAAGCTAACGTTAGTTAAAGCTGGCAGGGTTTTTATAGCGGCAAGCCCGGCGATAATAACATTTCAAGCGACTACCTAGCTAGCTACACTCGTTAAAGCTACGTAACGTTGCTTTTTTGAATTGTTGTGGACTGTACTGAATTCCATTTCTCACCTGTTTTCGGTCTGTTTTGTGTTTCACCAAGTTCACCTCCCCATAGCTCCCTTTCCCAACGACCCTGATAAAAATGTAATTATTCATCATTCTTCAATACGCTTCATAACGCGACCTGAAACGCTGATGACGCTACACGACATTCACGGCAAGATGAACAGTTTTATTCCGTCCCATTACTCCAGCTGCAGAGACGAGAATAGCATGGAATCTGTTTGGGAAACTTCGCACTAACTAGCTCACAGTGCCAGCGATGAGATTTTGAAAACGCAGGAAATCAGCAGCAGTCGATAGTTTTTCGTCACTAGGCAACTGGCGGCTCCCTGCAGACGACGGTGAGAGGGTCCGACTAGACCAAAACCAGCTCTGTGTAACCACAGCGCCACCCAGCGTCTGCATGTAGACACGTGAGCAGCGTTAGCCTACTAAAGGCACGTTAAGAAGCAGCTGCAGCACAGCATTCCATTTATAAATGCGCTCACTTCAGAAATGCTTACAATGCCATATCGTTAATAAAGGAGGGAAGGTAAGAGGCCTGGGTGTAATAACAACACAGGTGTAATCAGGGTTAAAGTGGGCCGGGGCTGTCCTGTAGCCTACTCTCAGTCTTAATAATTCAAACAATGAAGAAAACACGTTTTCCTTGTAGATGTATTTTTTCTGTAGGCACTGTAATTCTGGGTCCGTTGCCAACAATGTCTGCTAATTAAAAAAGGCAAAGATCTTAAGGGAATTAAGATAGGAAATAACAAATGGCCAATAAACATTATAATTCCCTAACTGCCACAGGCACGATCGCAGGGCTGTAGGCTATCCCTTAAAAAATATATTTAGCTGAATAATGCACATAGGCTACTTTTGGGGGGCTTTATTCTGGGCCTTATTTTAATGCGATGTCACAAATAAATTAGTCAAATTGGTTTGGCAATGGATTTTATTCTGTCATAAAACCATATACAAACAACACACTAACTTGACCAAAGATATGCTAAGTCACTAAGACGCGGATTACCAAGACAATAACAAAACACGCATTGAGCATGATATGGACACGCGAAAACAATCAAATGCAATGAAATAAAGTTACATTAAATCAAACCATAAAATATAATAATAAACCAATAAATAGCATGCGATAAGACAAGATGTTGTGTATGAAACTGAAGCATATGTGACATCTGAGAAACACGCGAAAAGTGAACGAATGTATGCGGTGATTGGTCCGTTGGTCGTCCTGCCCTGAAGTGACGTCAGGGTGAGCGCTTCTGGTGAGGTTGCCAAGTACAGATTCTGTAGGAGACCGCTCTGAGTTGTAGAGACAGACGGACGGACACAGACACGGCCGTTGGACCGTACTGACTGCTACATTTCAGGTAGGGTCGACTGCTGCTTCAAAGTCATGACACAAACTTGTCACTCTGACTCTATCTCAAGGGCTAGAAGGATGTTGGCGCGTGGTTTCTTGCCAGTGGTTTTGATTGATTGTTTTCTAGCAACATTTATCAGTAACGTTCGCTAACCTTAACAGGCGCTTTACGTTCACTCCGTGTTATGGGCACTTTTTTTTTTTAGGGTAACGTTTTACAACTCTTTGAGGTGATTTCATGACTTTAAAACTATACGTCGTATTAGCGTCACTACAGGGGAGACTGCTGAAGTTAACCGTAGTCTCGATATGCAGATGTAATGTCATTTACATGAAGAGGACCCCGTACAACCTGAAGCTGCAGTTTCGAACATACTGACATGGAATATGTACTGAAGTGATAGCTTACTTTTCTTCCACACAAACCAGTAACTAGACTGCTGTCTGAATTAATGTAATGCACACTAATAAAGTCAAGTTTATACAGTAGGATAGGTCTGACCAAATATAAATAACTCTATGCTATGTATTGAGAGAGCCCTGGTGGGGTTATTGTTAATATTTACAGCAGAGATGGTTTGAATGTTTTCTCAGTAAACATAACAACGTTTATTTTTTTTACTACTTCCCTCTTTCGGTTTCTCTCTCCCTTTTTCATCTCTCTCTCTCTCTCTCTCTCACACACACACACACACACACACACACACACACACACACACACACACACACACCTCTTCTGTCTATGGGATCTTGTAAGGAGATGTCTGCTTATCAATTAATAAGCTCACTTTGAGAGGAGATTTGTTGTGCGTCACTGACACCAGCTGACCAATCAGACGGCTCTTAGTAAATCTCTCTGTGTTTGACAGTCAGCCAGTGGGTGCATAGGGTTGATGGATGGAGAGCCATGCAGTTTTGGATAGGCACCAATGGCAAGCTCTCTCTTGAGGGAGCAATGGTGTAGATTAGTTGGATAGTTCTCTCCAGTGATAGTTAGTTATTGTTGATTTATCAAACAGAGATAATAGAGACAAAAAACGCTCGCCCACCACTGCAGAGACCTGGGATAGTTGTCTGTTTAACCGTTTGACCCAATGAATCATTTTATTTGTTGTACTAAATGTGTGAATGGAGTTTTGCCTGCATTTCACTGTGGTCAACATGTTTATTCCTTCCTGATGCCCAGTATTTCCAAAGAGACAATAAAGCCACTAAGGTAAAAAAAAAAAAAGACAAATGTTGAAAATTAGAAAAAGGATTACTATCCTTCAAAAACTGATTTAACTGTATGAAATGTGATCCCAAACCTGGGCAGCTGGATGGGAAAAAGAATGCTGGGCTTTGGTCTTTAGGGCAAATTTCAGATTGATTGAAAGGGTCCTGCCTTCTGCAGCTCTAAAAGCTCCAAAAGATAAGAGAGGTAGGTATGCCTGACCTAACAAAGCCCTGAAAAGAAGTAGTAAAATAAAATCATCACACATCCAGTGTAGTGAATCTGCTTTAACAGGAATACAGATCGTTGGCATGAGTTAAGTCTTTGTTTATAACTTGGCCGCAGAATTTCTCACAGTTTTGAGCTGTGCGGTAGATTGCCTGCTGAGATAATAGTAGTAAACACAAGCCCAAATCAATATTTGACAGTGTTTAAAGACAAAAGATAAGCAACTTTGAAGTGTGCCGTAGATTATCTGCACTTTTGTAGAGACATGAGCCGTCCACTTAAAAGATAACAAGTCCATTTGAGCAGAAATGTGCCCAAGAGCTCAGTTTGGTCAAGTTCTTATTAAAATTTTAGACATCAGGTTTTAATATTAGCTCTAGGAGTTTGTCTGTCTGTGTGTGTGTGTGTGTGTGTGTGTGTGTGTGTGTGTGTGTGTGTGTGTGTGTGTGTGTGTGCGCGCGCGCGCGTGCGTGCACATGCAACTGTTGCCAAAGGTTTTAACACCATTGCAAGTTAAATTTCACAGATTCTAACGCCGTAACCACATGTCATTTCGTCACGCTTAACTGGTCGTGTGTACGTGTGTGTGTTTCTTCTGTCAACTGCACATCACAGGAATGGGAAACCAGTGAGTACAGCGACTCTATTTTGTGTAAACCTTAAACGCAAGATTGAATGCTGCATGTAACATATTAGTCTGGGAATGTGGTTCTAGTATCGTGCATCTCCCTACATCCAGCCTCGTCAATCCTTTTGCTTCTTGGGTTTTGAGCACCTTATCTTCACCCGTTGGTCAAAAGTCGTGTCATCAGTGGACATGGAGGGGCTCTTTTTTGGCCTTCTACATGCTCATATGATACCTGCATGTGTCTCTCTCCTCTGCTCTCCCACATTTTTAAACTTGCCCCTATCTGCCCCTGAGTGTCTTAAACTTGAACCTAATTCTGCTGTTTGTAGCATTTGCCTGTTTTAAAAACAGAGTACCCCTCCCCCCCTTGCTCAACTTTGTCCTCAAAGCTCCAATTGCTTGAAATGTCTTATTTGAAATGTAATATGAAGTTGCCTAATGTAAAACACATCCAGATGTATGTGCCATTGAAGTGAAATTCAGGTGTTATAAAGGAGATTTAGGGGCATGTTGGTGTTTCCTGTAGCTTTCTAAAAGGAGCACAACCAGTGACAAGCAAGGGTTAATGCCTTCATAGATTTTAAATGACTTTGATGTTTAAATCACTTTGATGTTCAATGTCATAAATTCTGAGTGCATGGATTAACATGAATCTCCATGAATCTCCATGTGAGCAAGCTGAAATGCTAAAAAATAAAGCAGTATGTGAGAGGTGTTTTCACCGTTTCTCTAGCTTCAGTGTTTTCCTCCAAATGGTTGCAGTTATTTTAAGCCTAAAGGTTACTACTGTGTAAACATGTACTGTGATGCCCTGCCTAAATAATGCTGGTCAGGAGATAAGGTTAGAGCTGCAACTATTACTTTGATTTTTGAACTCTTCTTGCCAAACAAAAATGCCAAACATGCTGACAAATCTATCACAGTTAACAGAGCTTTAAGAAATGTCTTAAAATAGATCCCTTTTTATGTGGTAGTCAAAACGTGTTTTGCGTTGCATCAATTTGAAATGGAGAAAAGCAAGCCAATCTTCACATTTTAAGAGGCTGTAATCTGCAAATGAACTTTTTAAATAATTCACTAATGATTATTTGAATAATTATCACAGAACATTTTTTATTGGCCAGCTAGCTAGTCAGTTAGTTTCAGCACTACAAACTCAAAGTCTTCTTATTTGTAACCATGCATACATTAGAAAGCCTAGAGAAGAATCACAGTTATTATGTATTTGTATTTTCAGACGTTGATTAGTACCCATTGACCTACTACAGATATTTTTTTAATGAAAACATTCATGCTTGGGTAATGGATCCTCAATTCTCAAAGCAAAAGACTGGTGTCAAGTTGAAGATGTACCGAGGAATAGAGTTACAGTCTACTATGTATTGTTTGTTTGTCCCCTACAGTAGGTATTAGACTACAGGAACAGAGGCCCCAATAGGGCGGACTTACCGGAAAAGCTTTTATACACTGGACTTCCTCTTACTGCTTCCCCAAAGCTCACTACTTTGCATGCTGCTTTTTCATGCAAGTGTTAAGAGATTCTTCCTTTTACTTCAGTTGCTTTTAAAGGTGTGATAAATTAAGTAGAGGAAATGATGAATGAGATGAATTTAAATGTTAAACTGTAAGCTTAGTTCCTTGTGCTTTTGGTTACAATGTTCAGTGTGTAGTGACTATTTCGTCCCGAGTTTGTTCTTTGTCACCTTGGTGTTGACTGGCGGAATCTTTGACGCTTGTTTGTTCCAATAAACCAAAAAATATCCAAGAGAGTAAAGTTGAAAAAATGTGTGCTCCCACCAACGTCAGCTTCCTATTTAATGGCCTTTTGACCTGTAAAGGGCACAACTTAAGAAGAACAGGCCAAACATTATTATAATACATTTTTAAACAAAATAAATGGTTGAAAATGGCTCCTACACAGTGAGTTTACTGTATATCAGATGCTGTATGTAGCACCTGATCAGGTTATATCATTTTTCACTGCTTGTGTGTGTGATATGTCTTTCTAATCCAATAACCACACACAAGATGCTTCTGTGTACTTTATTTAAATTATTTTATAGCTAAACACAACACACTGCAGCCAGCCGTCAAAGTGAGAATGATTTCCACCTTAGCTGCCACCTGCCATCAGACACTAAAGCAATGTTGACTCTCAGATACCATAGCAGCTTCTTTGGGTTTCCATGACGACGCGTATGAAGTCAACCTCTGACATTATTGAAAGTGGCGAGAGGGCCACCGCATTTGTGTGTGTGCAGCAGCAATCAGTGACTGCACCTCAATGCAGCTAGAAGAGGCCATGCCCTTTTTAACATTTGAGATAACAGCAGTGTTAAGCCCAGCCCTGTCTATGACTTAATGCCACTCATACACGGATTTCAGAATTTAAATGAGTTTACTCTGATGTAAGAGGGAAATGATTAACTGTGCTATCATATAGTCTTTGACAAAATGACTCTTGGACTATCCAGAACAATACGTTACATCATCTCGTATGACCGACTGTGAAGTTGCCAGGCAGGCAGCAGTAACCGAGGAGGAGAGAGGCATGCTGATATGAACAGTGCTATTTTAGTCTTCCAGGTCTTGCGTTATAGGCACTTTCTGGGTTTAGATGATGATAGCTGTGACAGCAGGGTGCTCTGTGATCTCTAGAGAGTGTCGTGAGGACAAACATCTGAACGGTAACTTCTTCTGATAAATGTGAGTCACAAGTCGAATTAACATTGTTTGTGTCTTTTTTCTAACTCTTAAAGGTAGGAGTGTTTACAGCTTGGCATGATTTTTTTTAGTTGGCCCAGTTTGTGAAGCTAATTCGTATCTTAAACATGAGCGTTACACAAGCTCAGTAAAGTCACACACACACATTACAGATAAGCTGACATTTTATAGACCGATACGCTCGTTGAGTTTTGGCTCTTCACACAGAGGCTCATCTTTAAGTTTCAGTCATACCATTGACATTTTGACAATACCTTTGTCATTAGTAAAGGGTTAGGGTTTTATGCATCTCTTGCACTGCTTGGCTTGGGAAACCACTGTGTACTTGAAGTCATTCTTCTGCAGCAACAGCCGGGTCACTCAAGTGAAACTATAGTTTGTTTATTAACCTAGTAGATATTGAATTTTAGCCCTCTCTGCCATAAATTCCACTCTTGTAGATCGCACAGATACTTGACTGCAGGACGTAACTTTTTTGTCTGAATAAAGAAAGGAAATTCTATATCGACCACATCATCTAACTTGACTTGCCAGATGCTTTGTTAACACAGCAGCCGTCTTTGGAAACGGTTTGCAAAAGGGCGGGCACTTTAAAAAAAAACGTGGCAGGTGATTGGATGAATCATGTGTCTATCACGTCTACCATTGTTGTTTTGACAAACAGTCGTGGCCATCACACACCTGAACCACAGCCGTAGCTGCCAGTAGCTCCTCATCGAACGCTGATTGGCTTCGGTCCGCTGCTGTCCAAACACAAATGCATTACTTGAAGCCTGGCAAGATGGGTTTTCATGTGAAATGTGATCCTGCGATTTTCGCATGATCTCGTCCTATCGCGAGGATCCAGCTGCCGTGCAAGGTAACAGATCCTCTGCCATGTTGAACCTTCAATGTAACAACATTGCAGCAACCGCTTTTGAAGGCTAAAGTTGCAGGACTCATAAACAACAATGACCCTGTATTTACCTGTGTGACAAGTATTTCAGTGTAATGTATGCAATGCAGCTTTAAAGGAACACGCCGACTTATTGGGAATTTAGCTTATTCACCGTAACCCCAAGAGTTAGATAAGTCCATACATATCCTTCTCATCTCCGTGCGTGCTGTAACGCTGTCTGACGGCCCCAGCGGCATCAGCCCATCACAGAAAATGCAAGTGACTGGTTCCAGCAATCCTACTGCTCCGAATTGTGACAAAAGCGACAAAATAACGCCAACATGTTCCTATTTACATGTTGTGATTTGTAGAGTCACAGCGTGTACAAAAAACAACGTAACATGAGACACAGCCATCTTCTAACCGTAAACAAACCGGGAACTATATTTTCAGACAGGCTTGCTGCAAAGCAAATCACTCCGCCCAAGTAGCAGAAGTAGCAGAGCTTCGCCTTCTGAGAATATAGTTCCCGGTTTGTTTACGGTTAGAAGATGGCTTTGTCTCACGTGACCTTGTTGTTTGTACACGCTGTCACTCTACAAATCACAACATAATATAGGAACATGTTGGCGTTATTTTGTCACTTATTCGGAGCAGTAGGATTACTGGAACCATTCACCTGCATGTTCTGTGCTGGTCTGCTGCCGCTGGATCCGTCAGACAGCCTTACAGCACGCACGGAGATGAGAAGGGTATGTATCGACTTGTCTAACTCCGGGGGTTACGGTGAATAAGCTAAATTCCCAATAAGTCGGCATGTTCCTTTAAGCACATGATAGGAGGTAAAATCACGAGGTAGGGCCCAGAGCACACATAGGCAAAGCGCAGTGCAGGTATACGTCATTATTAGGCTCATTCGAGATGAGGCAGGTCTTCGCAGAAACGATCACTGGCGATCGCCGCCCGTTGCATGCCGGTTAGATTTGTGTCCGACTTGATCCTGACTTGCTCTGACGTCATGCACGCGTGGGCAACGATAACCTCACGAGATCAAGGCGGCCGCAGGTTTGAGAGGCAGGCAGCGCAGTTGCTTTTCACCGACTGAAAGACCCAGGCGGACCCAGAGCATGCTGGGAAACGCCTGCCTCTCAGCTGATTTAACAGATGATTGGTTCAGAATCTACTCAACATGATGACGATTTATATAAACTTTTTATTGATTTTGAATCGGAGGGATTTTAATGGCCATTTGTCTGATTTAAAGGCTTATTCTGTTCAGAACACATGTTGTGTGCCTGATCGTGACGTTAAGAAATCAGAGACTTAATCTGTTCAGATCACGGATCATCTGTTATTAATTAACATCAGCAACAGATCGCATGTAGAGCATTTTGACAGCTACTCTGTCTTAATAAAAACAACTGGAGACTGTGTACAACCTGATATATGTGTCTGATAACATTTTATTAAATCGGAATCGGACCTAACGGGATGTGAGTGTTTCTTTGACTGCCTGTTCAGCCTATTTCTTCCGGCATTGGTTGTGCCTTGAAAGGTCAGCGCCAACGAGGTCAAAGTTGAAATAATTTGAACTTTTATCGCAGCACTTGGCGGCAATTCCGGTGCGTGACGCCAAGTTTCTTGAATGTATTTTGATTGTTTGTGTTTACAATGTATTTGCCTCTATTTGCCTCTGTAAAGCATGTTGAGTTGCCTTGTGTGTGAATTGTGCTATACAAATAAACTTCTCTTGCCTTGCCAAGGGTAGCGCTTCCTCCACCAAAGGAAACAATGTCACAGCCAGCGAAGATGGTTTTAACCGCAGATCGTGTGTAGGCCTGTGTTGAATAACCTGTCATAAGATATGTTTTAGAGAGAAATCAGGATTTACTGCATTCCTGAGACGCATGCAATTGTCTATGTAACCGACCAAATTTTGCAACGGTCTGTTTGTCAAGCTGCTTGTAATTTTGTAAGTGGTAAGTTTAGGCCACTTCCTTCCTTCCACTGCCTGAACCTGTGAAATAGAAGTTATCATTTTGGCATCAAACAATTTGATAAACAATTAGTCAGTTACTTCACTTCATTGTGTAACTTTTAGCTGCAAGAAGTGCTCTTCTCCAACACACACCCACAGAGCTAATGCAAACCCCAGCCTTCAACCCCAAAGATCTAAATACATGCTACATTACACAGCAATGGGGCCTGGATTAGTTTTTTTTTTTAACATATGTTAATGTAAAGTACTTTGAATTGCCTCTGTGTTTGAAAGATGCATAGATCATATGCCAGTATTTCCCAACATGACATCATGCATTGCATACTATTAGTGTTACATCACAAGTGGCAAACACTTTAAGAAATCCACGGATGTCAGTAATCTAAGTCATAAAAAAATTCAATCATTTTGTATTCACTTTGAATACATAAAAGAAAAGGGAGCAGCACTATCAGTGCAGTATTGTACTTACTGCATGTGGGAGATGGAAGCAGATACATTTGGTATTAATGAGCTTCTCCTCCCTCTCCTCTTTTTCTTCTCTAGTATTGTCTCTGACCGTAACAACAAGAAGATGCCACTGGGTCACGATTGCCATGCCTGGAAAAAGAAGACCACAGATGTGAAGGATCAGTATGACTTCAAAGAGATCTTGGGAACGTAAGTGGCAGTGCCAGCGACAAAAACCCTTGTGTCTCAGCTTTGTTTGATGGCTTTTTCAGACTCTGGGAAACAGTGTCAAAATTTGAATGAAGGCTGTGTGTTTTTACATTTTTACTGATGCATTTATTGCATATTTGTTAACTGTTCTCTCAGATGTACAAAGTACAGAACATTTGCATTTGTTTTGTTTCTGATCCTGACCTTTTTGTATGGATTACATTTGATAAATGATCATGCAACTGTTTATATTTAAGTGTATTTATGCTGGGCTGCTCCTGTCAGTGTCCCCAGATAAACAGCTTGTTGCTTAATCGGACATAAGAGGCTCTAATGGGAACCTGATGTGGTGCAAGCAGCACACATGTGGTAACTGTGTCAGTGCAAATCCAGCGGTAACAACAACACTGTTTTTCTCAGGCCATTTTTTTTCACCTTTACCAGTTTGGTAATTTCATGGCTAATAACAAATAGGCTTATGCCAAGGTACATGTCGGTGGTGTGGCACAGATGAGTTTGTATGAATACAGACCAGGTGGTGCAGTGCAGTTTGTTTTGGCATGGAATTGCACCTGCATTTTTGGCTTCTCAGACTATCTCTTACAATGTTAGCACAAACAGCTATTTTTGTGCATTTGTTGAAACACACAATGACTTGTACAAGATTTTATCTAAATCTCTCTCTCTCTCTAAAATTTAAAAACACATTCAAACACAATATTTAAAGCAGTTGTCCATACTGGTTAACTATTACCTTCAGATTCCACGTTTATCCAGTGAAATCATTTGGAGCACAGAGCACCATTACAGAGCTTGTGACATTTATATTTGGGCAAAACTCCAAACACAATTTCTCTTGGTAGTCAAAAGGATATTTTTCGTCAAATAAATAGGATTAATTAGGATTGGTCAGTGTATGCAGTCTAATGCAAATTAATACAATAACCCTGCCGTAGATTTTCAGTAATATAATAGCACTACTAGGGCTAGGTACCAAATTCAATACCGTTTATGCACCGACCGAAAGTATCGAGTATCGAAAAATGTGCCGTCATTCAAAAGCTAAGGAGCAGCGCCAGGGAGCCAATAAGCATGCAGCATGTTTCTACCAAGATCTAAAAATGCTTGTGATTGGCTAACGTTCCACGTCGTAGAGACACGCAGGAAAACTCTACGTTATACAAAGACGGGGCTCACGTAGTAGGAGCTGAAGAATAAGTAAAAAGATGTGTGCCGTAAAGTGTAATGTTGTAATTGCTTTTTGTTTAAAAAAAATTGGTATCGAAAAAAGTATTGTTTAGGAACTGGTATCGAAGTCACGGCATTGGTATCTGTACCAGTATCGAAAGTTGTTGAGCGATACCCTGCCCTAAGCACTACAGTATAGCTTTAGTGAAGCTTCCAATGTTTGCATTTGTTGACTGTGTCATCAGAACCCTGTTGATTTACCTCGCTGACACAGTGTCAACAAAGCATTACATTGAGAGGCTGATGCTCTGCTCCCTGCATACAAGTGATTGTAGACAGAACATTATAAACACCTCTTAAGGAAATACAGTTCACAGGGAAACGGCACCACTAAATATACAACCTCATAAATTACCATGGAGTTGATTCAACACCTCTGACACAGTGTTAATGAAAACTGAACTTGATACTTTACAAAGATAGGAGTTATTGCTGGGCTGCTGTATTAGATTACATAAGTCTCTGTACAGGTGTATTTTATAAAATGGTAACTCTAAAGGATCTGGCAAAGGAATTTACACAGACACAATACAGCTAGACCTAATATATTATATAATAATATATAATATAATAATTCCTAAAGCTAGAGTGGCCAACCGAGCTTAACACAGTGCAACTTAGATGAAAAAATATGCAGACAGTCATTTACACTAATGAGTTTTACTTTACATCAGTTTCAACCTTGGATTCTAGCTTTCATGTCTCTTGCTGTGTCTGCGTAGGTGAGTGTGAGGCATTTGGGGAGGGGCAATTTTTATTTTTTATTTTAGGACAACATTTTTAGCTTCTTTGTCTATGGAAAGGAAACACATCATACATTAAGATTACATACACGTTTTTGGAGTGCTTGGTGGCATGCCTTACCGCTTGTCATTTGTAGAGCCGTAACTCATGTTCTGCACATCTTAAGCCAGACTTAAAATAATAATAATAATACACTTTATTTGTATAGCACCTTTCATTCCATTAAATGCAGCTCAAAGTGCTTTACAAAAGAAACAAATCAATAACACATATGGCAGTCTATTCTATATGAATATATATTATACATGTGTGAATTCACACATTCAAGTAAGAGGGAACATAATTGTGGTAGCACTAACAGTACACTTGTCCTAACCTAAAGTATAATAATTTGGCACTTGCAACATAGAGCATATTCCATCTCCAAGACAGGACCATTTTTGACCCCTCTTGGGTTGACTTGTTCCTCCTGTCTAAATGGTCCTGCTATCCTTCCCACTGTGAAGCGTTTGCCCAGCTTTCCCAAATTAGCAGGACAATTTGGTCTCAAAGAACAAATTGCTCTGAGAGTACACTGCGGTTAAGTGTAACTTAATCCTACTACTCTTTGTTTTATGAGCCTTAATCATGAGTGCTGAGTGTCATAAGACAGGATGTTTATCCAAGGTGTCTCACTTGATGCACCTTTCACATACACCCGTGTCCTTGTTAGTCCAGGATTAAGTTGTGTGAACACAAGACTGTCATAGCAGCTTTATGGCCATTTACCGTCTTTTCTGTCGGTATTTCTACTGTACACAGTTGAATGAAGGCAAGATCCCACTCAAAAGAAAATCTGCAAAGGCTGAATAATCTGTCAAATTCAATCAAATTTGCAGGAGCATTGATCAAAAATGCATAACGTAGGCAAACTGCATTAGAAAGAGTAGCAGTGGACCTCAGTTCAAAGAACTGAATAGGGATGAGATTAGAGCGACTGCCAGTGCTAAATGGTTTGCATCATAATGCGGCTTGTGTCCGTAATTGTGTTAGTTACTTCCAACTTAAAGTTTGATTCATGAAATGTTTAAATTATTTTTCTAGCACACTAATGTACATAGAGGGAACGAAAGGGGGATATTGCAGCCTGATATTACATACAGGTAAATATAGCAATATCAAGCCAAATTGAAGTTGTATAAGTATATAAGCACAGCCGATGGTTGAATGTTTTCCCATCCTTTGAACCCTCTCATTGTCGTCGCTCCAGTCCTCCACCTGCCCCCAGTTTGATGCTGAGCTTGTTTATGGAGAGATCACCAGCTCACCGCATCACTCAGCAGTGCGCCACATTCATTTGCCATTGCTGGATTGTTGTCTTGGTAACAACAGGAGACACTTTCCATAATGGACTCAAACAGTCACTATGGAAACAAAGTTTTTGATTTGCTATTAATAATCCTCCAACGGGTGCATATGTGTGTGCATTGCGCAAGAGATGAATTCACTCTCTCTTTCACAGGAAAACACAGAAATAATGGCACACAAGACAGATATTCTCCACAAATGTGCTCATGTTTCTGGAGCCTCCTTCCTTGATATGTTTGACCATGAAGGAGATGTACTGTATCACCTCATCACTGAATCCAATTTTTTTTTATATATCCCATCTAAAGCATTAGCATAAATCTTTCTACGACTTGCCACGTATTGGCCTCTGCAGTCAAAGTATAGAATTGGTTGTCTTGCTTCTCTGAATACTTTTTTTTACTTTTTATTCTCAGAGCATTTTAACATATATGACAAGTATCACAAACACATAGTTTTTACATTTGATTATTTCTTTTAAATGTCTGTCTTTAGTGACACAAATGAAATGATACGGGGACTTTAAACCCAATACTAGTGGATTATGTGGTTTTGTACTGTGACTCCCCAGCTGCTGCCACATGTTTTTGTAATCAAAACAGATTAATAATCCACACACGCAATGACACTGTCACCGCAATCAACTCAAATCCTCTTTTGCCTTCCTTCTTTTCTCATTTGTTTCAGTAACTTATGTTAATCCGTGGCACCCCCTCTCATTCTTATTTTCTGTTTAATCTCTATCTCTGTCCAACCCATCCAAAAACCACATCCCTGCTGTCAGAAATCCAGCTCCATTTTGGCTCCCAATCCCTGTCACCTGCTCTTTTACCTGTTTCCTGGTTTCACACTGTGTTTGTTCGCTGTGGAACAGGGAGCCTAGTGTGTCCTGCCGCCCTTTGATTTTCAGCTGAAATTAAAGCTTTCATTATACAGGGATCAGAACACGCAACTAAGCATAAGGCCGACCATTGGACCCACTTCAGAGTTATTGTCAACAAGACATATAGTTAAATAGCATCCTACTAAATTGTTAGGAACATTGAAAAAAACATATGTCACAAATATCTGCAAGCTTTTGCTTACAAAAAGAGTCAAAAAAGTAAATTCCTTTTTACCATGTAATTCATACACATACATACCCACCCATCCAGACCTTCTTTCGAAAGTTTGGATTGCCTTGGCTTTCCCGGCGCTTCCCTTGGCTTTATTTCAAACATTGACTTACCCTGCACTCTCCAGCATATGTTGTTTAGTATGTCATCATTCAAACCTGGCTGCTTATAGATTCACAGGTAACGTATTTGGAAAATTAATATATTCTGTATTTTGCTGTAACTGTTATATGACAGCAGAAACTATTTTTAGCAGTGCACTAATTCTACTTTCATTTCCATTTTGAACAAGTCTACCAGCTCACAGGTCTATGACAGATGTGGTTAATTAGAAATACATATTATTCTGAATCTGTAATATGGATGTAATATGCTGTGGAATACATTGCTATAAAGATTCTTAGATTCAATACAGCAAACAGCCGCTCTGTGTTGTTGTTTTTATTTCAGTGTTCCCACACTTGAGGTTTCTCTACTGTGACAAACTGCACAAATGGACCATGTTGCCTTTTCTGACATTTGAATGAATGCCGAGAGCAGTGAGGGGAAATTCTTGGCCCTTTTTAAGCCCAGAATACATTGCAAAACACAGAGGGAATGAAGGGCAGGGTATGGGAGGAGTGGAGGGTAGGGGAGCGTGGTGTAATCATCTAAAATCGTTAGGGCTGATGGATTGGCCCCTGCCTGTTTATGTCACTCTTGTCGAACGGTGACCCAGTAGCTCCTGCCCCTATGGTCAGCTTATTGGCCACCATTGATTCGGAAGTGGTTGTGTGTGTGTTTGTGTGTGTGTGTGTGTGTGTGTGTGTGTGTGTGTGTGTGTGCGTGTGTGTACGTAATGTGTGGGTGAGGGAAAGACAACACTTGTTTCGGCTATAGTTGTGTGTCTGTTCTTTGTGCACTGTTGTGTAGGTCCATAAGTGCATACGTGTAATTAAAGGGTCATAGTTGTTCTGTATGTCTTTCCTCTCTGTTTTTTCTTCTTGATGACCTTTGCCTCTAGTGTTCCAATCTCTCTCTCTCTCCACCTCGCTGAATGAACACATAGCACCCATCCTTACACATCTTCTCGTTTTACAAAGCAAGAAGCTCACAGGCTGATATTTTTGATTTGACAGACTTGACATCCATATTCAGTGGATAAAAGACCACAAAGATGAAATACCCGTGGCTTTAGTGCTTGACATTTTCATTAGCCAAGCATGCACAATGTATATTTGAATAGGTGTTTTCTTGTTGATCCTTAATTGTTTATCCAGAATCCAAACAGATTGCTGTTGTTTTGTGATTCAGGAATTGTACTCAGGGCTGGGACACAATCTGTTATTCAAAAGAGGAACCTTTTGCTCCACTTGTTCCCTCACACTAGTGCCTCTCGGCTACATTACACTGGTTTTAACGTAGATTTACCACTCAGGCTGAGGGCTCTCTGCTTCTGAGTGGAAATGTTCAACTCAACACGTGTGTGTGTGTGTGTGTGTGTGTGTGTGTGTGTGTGTGTGTGTGTGTGTGTGTGTGTGTGTGTGTGTGTGTGTGTGTGTGCGCACACAAGTGTTTATGTGTGCACTTGTGCTTGCAGAGGCATTTATGAAAGACTATAAAGTGTGTGACAAGAGGTAAGGCTTTGACTCTGCCTTAATGTCAAATTCACTTGAATTAAATTACGACATGATAAAATAATGTCAAAAATTGTCCAAAAAAAAAAAAGTCAAAGAATTGTCAAAGGTGTATTCCTCCCTCAGACCTTTCTTTATGTTGGAACTATTTAACAAACAAAGTAGTTCCTTAATACAGAGGTCTATGACGCATATGTACTGCACAAACAGCTAGGTGATAGTTGTTGACCATTAATAAACAAGATGCAAGACACAACAGCATATGCAGTAAGTCACCTAATGTAACTTATTTTAAGGAGAAATGTAATATATTTGATACAGCTCTCATTGTCTTTTGAGTTCATTTATTTTATTGATACATGTGCACTGCAGAATATACAAGTGCAAGTTAGGGTGCCACTTACAACTAAAAAATTAAGGTTTTAAAAAGGTTTCTTGATAAGGAATGTGCTGAAGGATAAACAGCATGAACATAGTCCATTCAGAACTTTACTTATTGTCACAATTAAACAGAAACAGCTTATTAAGCAAAATATACAGTGTGTTATGCAAAGGAAACCACTACCTTTATAGAGCAGATAACTCTCCCAGCATGAGGGGTGTCCCACTTCATCTATTTTTCATGTCTGTATCTCTCCATGCTTCTCTTTTTATGTCTCTGTCCTAACCCTTCCTCTCTCTCTCCATAATTGATATTTTATATATATATATATATATATATATATATATATATATATATATATATATATATATATATATTTCATATTAATCCCATTGTATTCATGTGATATCTCCTTCCTTAATGTTTTTTTTGCCTTGCTTTTCTTTTGTTAAAAGGTTTGGTTTGTCTAAGCTGTAGGATGAGAATAAAGCTAAGACCGTCCTTCAGTAAAGGAGAGGAGGCACACACAGTGCCCTGCTCCTGTACTGGACAAAGCACATGCAGGACAGCATGTTAGCGTGTCTGCCTTTGTAATGCTGTGTCAGCCACTGATAAGACCATACAGGAGTTACGAGTCAGGCTTGTGACATGCTTGTGTGTGTGTGTGTGTGTGTGTGTGTGTGTGTGTGTGTGTGTGTGTGTGTGTGTGTGTGTGTGTGTCTCTCTCTCTCTCTCTCTCTCTCTCTCTCTCTCTCTCTCTCTCTCTCTCTCATCTCTTCACTCTGCATCTTTTTTGATTCAGTGCTCAGACATTATATGTGCTCAAAAAGTGTGGTGATACCCTCCTTGTCACCTTTATTAATAATAATAATACATTTTATTTATAGTGCACTTTTCAAATTCTTTAAAGACACTTTACAGTAAAACTAGTACATTAAGCACATTAAAAACAAGTGAAGCAATAAAACCAACACGTAAAAAACAAGCCTATCAAAAGCAAGTGAAACAATAAAACCAGCAAATAACAGCAAGTGAAATGTAATATTATGTAATGGTGAAGGCTAATCGAAAGAGGTCGATTTTATTTATTAATTTTTCTCGGGGGGGTGATAGGATAGCTGAAGACAGGAGAGAGGGGGATGACATGCAGCAAAGGGCTGCAGATTAGAATTGAACCGGGCCTCTGCAGTAAGGAATGAGCCTTAGTACATTGGGTTCACGCTCAACCAGGTGAGCCAGGGCGCCCAGAGGTAGATTTTGATAACTGATTTGAATGTGTCCCGGTCAGTACAGTCACAGATGTGTATGGGTAGTTCCAGAGGGAGGGGGCTGCAATGGTGAAAGCTCTGTTAAGCTAAGTTATCAACCATAGTAAGATGCATTACAGGACTATATAAACAAGTCAGCTACTGATTAATTCTGAGACTAAATCACATTAATTCTGACACTCCAGTATTCATAGCAATTACAGTTTAACCTTTATTTTGAAAAAGAACAACTTGGTACAATTTCCAACCCAGTCCTGAAGATCCATCCCTGCTTATGGCACCCTCAGCCCTACCCTGACCTAATTTGAGCAGAATCCTGTGTTTCAGCACAGCTCAGCATGGCATAGCCTGCAGTTCCTGGAAAACACACACACACACACACACACACATAAATGCCCACTGTCTGGCCCACTTATGCATCTCCATCTGCTCACAGCAATATATCCAAATTTATATACAATTTTAAATACACTTGCAAGCTTGTCATGTACATCTTCCCACAGTCTTTCACAATTGTTATAATCTCTTATTACCCATATTCTTCACATTGCAAGCTGCCCATATCAGCAAACTGACTTGAGAAGACTTTCCTTTTTTATCTCTGGTCCTAGAAATCCTTAGGGAAGCAAATTCTTTGCTTACAATCCACTACACGACTTGGATAGGGGTATTGTTTTTTTTTTAATGTGTGTTTCAAACCAATTCCTTTCAGTAAGTGGACTTGAAACAGTGGAAAGCTGGATCTAGTATTCTCTTACATGGGGAATAAAGCACTTTACGTTGCATTAATTGAGCCACTCAATGGCTAATGTGTTAGCACACAATTGCCTGCATTCACCACAGAGAAAACATTATCCTTCAATCAGAGTCATGTTTCTGGCCGCCTGACATATTTTAGGTCCAACATTTGCTCTGCTTTTAGCTCCATTTTGGTCTTCTAAGCAAATATTGCGTTTAGCTTGCTAGATGTCCGACATTCTTTAGCAACTACTTGTTAAGTTGGTCTGTCTTTGGTGATAGGCAGATCGTTTACAGTGGCTTTATCAGAGCTTTTTTTGCTGAAAAGGCTGGCCTACTGCTGCTGGAAACTGTATTGTTGAGAGCTTTGAGATTGAACTAGTAAATGCACTAGGGCTGCCACCTCTTAGTCGATTTGTTGACTAATCGGTCGTTTTGGTCTTACTCAACTAAGATTTCTTTAGTTGATTAGTAATTTTTTATGCTTATTCATGCTTAATTACTTATTTCCAAGAAACTTCTGAGCACATTTATGGTAAACACAAGATTTAAAGTGGTGCTTTTGCAGGATTAATTGTGGAGAAACTCAGTTTTACAGATGGTTAATAACTACATTTATATTGTGCTTTTCTAGTCTTAACCACCTCTCAAAGCGCACAGCTCTGTCAATTAAATCAACTAATCGATTAGTCGACAAAATTGTATAAGTGTTAGTCGACTAAGAATTTCTTTAGTCGAGGACAGCCCTAAAATGCACAGACCATAAAACCAAAAACAACTATTAAAGTGCACTCTGTATAGTGCAGATCTCAGCCAGGTGTGTCTCTATCTCCCCTCCCATCAAGATGCTGACAAAGATGACAAAAACGTGGATTTATTTATCTCAACATATCAGGTATGGAATTAGCAGATGCCCTGGTTCATAATGAGCCCAAACTTGTTTAGGAAAGTCCGTTTTTGAGCAACAACAAAGGCCAAAATGTGGCCTGCAACAGACTAGGTAAGGCTTCTTATTAGCATAGCCGATTGCCGGAAATGCCTTTGCTACTGAAGTAGTTGATCACTTGTGGTCCCGACCGGCCAGTCAATACAAAACAGAGCAGTCAAAAATAGGTTCCCAAAAATTATGAATGACCGCGACCACAAAAGGTACCTTAAGCATACATAGCCTAACTGTGCACAAAAAAATTTATGCTGACAGACAGATACACACACACACAGATGCACAGGCATGACCAAATGCATGATCCCCTCCAGGCTTACACCTGACAGAGATAATGAGCTAAACGTGTCTAAGGATCTGTAGAGGTGCAGAGTGGATTATAATACTCTGTGTACTAGCTTAAAGGGGTGATAGAATGATTATATAGGGTATTTCACACTGTTCCTTAAGGTCTCCTAATAGGGTATGTAACATTGATTGGGCTGAAAATTGCCCGAATGCTATTTTATGGGCCCTTAACTACCCTGTGAATAAGGCCCTATTTGTAACATGAGCTTTTCTTCCAAATATGGTATGCTCATGAATATATAGATGAGCTGCACGCTGATTGGTTAGAGCGAACCACATATAAACACATTGGAGATGAAACAGCAGGTCTCATATTTCAGACGTTTCAAAGTTATACATTGTTTTTCTACTATTTCGTTATTAAATTCACTTCTGAGACTTTTTTATGCGATAAATCAACTATATAAAGCTCAAATATGGGCCGTTTTACGAAAATTGATGGCTAAGTGCGAATTTGCTAAGACGGGTCGGACTTTAGGAGCTCCAAACAGACGAGAAAACGGCAACCTCCATACCCAGTGAAAGTCACCGTTTCTCGGTTACTTACTACCAGAGGTGTCAAAAGTGTTCACATTCATTACTCAAGTAGAAGTATAGATACTAGGGTTTGAAAAGACTTTTGTAGAAGTTGAAGTATCAACTCAAGCTTTTTACTTAAGTAAAACTGTAAAAGTACTGGTTTCAAAACTACTTAAAGTATAAAAGTAAAAGTAATGTAAGGCAGAGATCTTCAACCAGGGGTCCTCAAAGTCATTGCAGGGGCCTCCAAATTATTGTAAATTTTTGAGTCTTTTTATTATCTTTGAGTCTTTTAAAATTAAAATGCCTTAACATAATTCCAACATATTATTAGCAAATATAAATTCCCACTGATGATAGGCTTACTGGCCTATAGGTAAGGGAGTCCCTAAGATATCAGCCCACAGATACAGTTAATCCTAGATTTACTGTGCCACATACAGTATGTAACATTAAAATATTATAAAATCTTGCCAACAATTAATATTTTAATAGCTTATCCTTATAGGTCCTTGGTTTAAAAAACGTTGAAGACCCCTGATGTAAGGGGGAAACAATGCCATTAAGGACAACAGCTTAACCCCAAAACGTTAGGACAAAATCATATGACTATAATAATGTAATATTAAAATCATACCTGCAAACTCAGAAGGGCTGAAAAAGGTGACACATCTCTGTGTCTGTTTTTCAGACAACGGCAGCTACAGACTGGTGTTACAATCCTCTGCAGTGAAATACAGACACACTTTTACACCGTTTAGCTGTCAGAATTTTAACCGTGTTTACTCCCGCTGCTAGCTAACCGTAGGCTAACGTTAGCTGCTGCCAACTGTAGTGTTAACTAGCGTCCCGTGCGGCGATGTTCAGTTCCCTCTAACGTCCGTTTTCGGAGCATCAGAGAGAAGCGCAGGCATCTAAGTGGCACCTAAATAAGGCACCGAAATCCGCGTTGCTATTCGGTCCGGTAGATAACGGTCGTTAAGGCACCGGTGGCGTATTAGCACCGGGTCTGTGCAGGTTTGATGGATCGCGTACAAACCAATAGGGTGTCGGAATAGCTATGTTTATACTTCTCATCCAACCACAATCACATTCACTCTCTCCGGATGGAGCGATTTGGATAGGTTTTTTTGTGTGTGTTTTTTGAACAATGACGAGCCGGAATGAAAACAAGCCGAACTGAAATATGAGTAACGAGGCTATTTTTAAAATGTAAGGAATAGAAAGTACAGATAATTCCGTGAAAATGTAAGGAGTAGAAGTAAAAAGTATGCTGTAAAATAATTACTCCAGTAAAGTATAGATACCCAAAATTTCTACTAAAGTAAGGTAACGAAGTATTTGTACTTTGTTACTTGACACCTCTGCTTACTACCGGGGCTCGGGGCTCCGCGGAGCTGGCTGGCTGCCAGTTGCCTGCACGGTTTGAATTTTGTCACGCCACTTATGTATCAGCTACCCCAAGGTCTTATAAAGCTAACAATTGTGTCCGATTTCAATTTAATGCATTTTTGTGAACACGAGAGGTTTCGTTAGCTGCTAGTGTTCCTTCAATCCTATGTGTACAGATCACAGCTAGTTAGCTACACTTTCGGCATAACTAGAGTATATCAATGTAATGCATAGTTATGGATTTTAAGGCCAGCCGTGACGGAGCTCCATCTACCTCACAGCAGGCCGGTTTAGCCATCAATTTTTGTAAAACGGACCATATTTGACCTCTACATAGTTGATTTCTCACATAAAAAAGTCTCAGAAGTGAATTTAGTGGTAAAACAGCAGATGAACAATTTCTGAGATCTGCGCGACCTATTCAGAAGACTAACTGACCTCAGATCAGTTAGTGGCCTATGTAAATGTTGGGGCATTACAAAGATAGAAGGTAGAGCCAAATAAGGAAGAGTTGAGAAGTTGACGTCAACTTTTAGCTTTGAGATTTCAGATTCGCCCGTTTTCAGAGGCAGTTTAAAATTGTGAGATTTGCGGAGGAAAGAGGTGTCAATGGGATTTTGAGGTTCTATGTATGTCCTATTTACCCTCCAAACTGTTGTTATTCAACTATGACAAGGTAAAATCAGTTTTGAATTCTATCACCCCTTTAAGAAATATTTAATTCTAAAACTGTTTACCATAAGTGACACAAACACAATGTGCATCACACACCGGAAATAAATGTATAACTATTTACAGTTACAGCATTTTACATAATTACAAATGTTAAGCACTATGGACAATTTTAAAATGCATGTTGTTAATGGTTCGTGGTATCTGATGTACACACCAGATGTCCAAATGTAAATTGTTAGTCATTCCCACATTCAGATTTACAGATGGACAGAAATGTTTATGAAGTACGTTGGGGAAGACGAGTCAGAGGAATAGTGAAAATCAAGTGTCACTGTGGGCTTTGCCACACTTCCTACTGGAACTGATAAAAGCACAGACAATATTTACATTTTCTATTTCTTAATATGGTCATGATATTTCCTCTTGTTAAGCAATTGTGTGGAGTGCACTGACGGCTTCGAAAAAGGACACGGTTACTGGCAGTGACATAGGAGCACCATGGCAACACTCATATTTAGGGATTATTAAATTGAGCGTGAGCAAAACATGATAGCACCAGCAGATTATATTTGTTATCAGTTCAAAGCAGACTAAAGAATATATCCTTTTTTATTACAATTGCGTCATTTGGTGTACACATATTCATCTGGAAACATCTGGAATCAGTTCAGTGTGCAACCAAAGCAATTATCAACAGCATCGGAATGTTTCTTATCGCACATATGTGACTTTACTCAAAGTGCTTCAGTACCAGTACCATTGGGACTGGATTTGTACATAACAATGATGGCCAGGCACTGTGAAGTGTTATATTTTACTTCACTGTACCAAAAACATGCCAAACCATGACCCCAAAACCACAGGATATATAAAGAATTAGACTACATAATGCATAATTAAAATGACTCAATAAGTGTTAGGTTACATTACCTTAAAGGTGGAGTCCGTGATTTGTTCAATGATTTATGATATTTGAACTCAAAACCAAAACAAATTCACCCCCTTCCGTCAGTTTTTTTTCTTTTTTTAACCATCCTTCTTGCTCCCTCTGCCCTTCTCTCATCATACATCCACGGCCTTTTCCCTGTCCTGTGCACGAACACAGCTGTTGCTCTTGGCTAGTCTCTCTTTTGCCAGACCTTCCTCCACAGGAGGGTCTGGCTAGTCCGCACAGCATTTCGGGATGGGAGGAAAACGTGCTCTGGTTTATTGGCATTTCTTTAAACCAGTCACAATCGTCATGGGTGGCGTTAAACACCGGGCAAAGCCACGGTGCCGCTGCAAAATAGCCTCGGGAAGGAACTTGTTTTGGTGGGACATGAGTATGTTTAAAAGTTGTTTTAGTTGTGCAACAGAAAACTCAGATTGGACAGATAGTCTAGCTAGCTGTCTCGATTTACCCTGCAGAGATCTGAGGAGCAGTTAACCATAGTCCTCACAAATCGAACAGAGTTTAAAATTCCAACACAAAGAAAGCGGAAGGTACCGGACATCCGCCCGAAAAGAGTGAAATCCGGCGTAATTTCCGGCGGCGATGTAGCAATCTCGGAAGTGGAGCGTCGTGGACATAGACGACTGTTTGGTTGGAATAGTATTGTGTGGCTCGTTCCGAGGCATTTTATTTGTATCCCATTTACAGAGCCTGGGCTGTGTATGAATACCAATTTGTTTTTAAGAGTAATTTATTGCATTGGAGCTCTAAATCTAGATGCTGTTGTTATGCATTGCGTTAATTACCAGATAAGGAGGGCAAATACGGTTTGGTTTTGCAGATCTTTGCATTTGGAGGGCCCACAGTGCAAAGATGGTCTTTTTATGTTTCAGGGCCAGATTCACAGTTGGGTATCTCTCTGCTCTGATTGGACCAGATGGTCCCTCCCTATGTCTCTTTGACCTTTCCACAGTTACCATTTTGTCATCTGCTTACATACCTTCTTGACCAACTTCTCAGCAGGACAGATGGCACAATTGGTTGGAGTTTAAGAAATGTGGGATTTATAGGGAAAACAGTACATGGCAGAACCCATTATAAGGAAGCTCTGTATTCTCAAAACGCCACAGCATACGAGGAAAGCTTCCTTCGTTATGTTATAATGAAAATCAACATTGATATTATTTGAGTTTACTTCAACACGGCGCCTGTACTGTGCATGTCTGCATTGGCATAGACCCCTCTGTAATAGAGCAGATGGTAACAAAGGACAAAGGACAAAGTTTTTTTTAAAAAGAGGAGCGACTGAGGCTGTAACAGCATACGAAGAGTGGGCCTTCCTTGGCTCTGCAAAAAGACAATGCATATTGTGTTTGGCTTGGTTGCATAAGTATGTCAGTAGTAATAGTTAACTTATCAATATGGTCTTTGTTGTTGTCATCGTAAATCAGAGCTTGGCTACTTTCATCTGTGTGGATGTAACACAGCCTCGTATAATGGTCTGCTACTACATGTTTGCATTTATGTTATGTGCCTGTGTGTTTGTTGTATGGGAGTGAGTACAAATGCGTGCATGATTGCATGTGAGATCCTAATTCCTTGGTTTTGAATTGCTTTCATGCACCGAGTAAGGCACCATGCACCTACACAATGAAAAGGCTGCTTGTAGTGCAAGCAACTTACTCAGAGACAGAAAAGAGTGATGTAATACAGAGCAAGTAAATTAGTAAATTAACTATGTTAATATTTGAACTTTTTGAGCAGTGAAAGTAAAAAGGCTGTGTTTGGACATGGAATTTATGCATAATAGCACAATGTCCATCACTAGAATATATGTTGTTTTGTCATCATGTAAATATTTACTCTGTTTGAGGCTCCATACATTTACAATTTGTTGCTGCCTGCTGTGTGTGTGTGTGTGTGTGTGTGTGTGTGTGTGTGTGTGTGTGTGTGTGTGTGTGTGTGTGTGTGTGTGTGTGTGTGTGTGTGTGTGTGTGTGTGTGTGTGCTCATCCTGGACACAGGTCCCATGGTGATGATAAGAATATCCTGTTAGGAGCAGGAACAGCTCAGCAAACACAGTTGTTTACCTTTTATTCCAGTTGAAACCTTTGCTAGAATTAAGCTCTCCGCAAACTCAACAACTACTCACCACCCATCAAATATTCATCACAATTATGCTCTTCATATTTTATGGCCCTGCACTGTGTCAGTAACAAATGGATTTTTGTTTACATTTTTTTTCACTCTTTAGTGTAACATCTGCACCACAGCTAGACACAGGGATCTCCTAGATTTCCATCCTTATAGTAGAAATATTGTGGTGCTCCACAATAGAGAGCCGAAGTCATGCCCCTTCCGGTGGACCTCATGGGACCTTAATTCGGAAAATATATGAACGGTAGTGAACGGGGAGAGGCAAATTATGTTTTTGATCCCGTTTGAAGTGAGCCATAGATTAAAAATATGATGTTCGTCAATTTAAAAGAACATTTTTCAGCCAAAGAAAGTCTCAGTTAGCCGTATGTTTGTCATATGACCACTTAGTTTTGTGTGAAACGGCTCAGTGAACTACATCTCCCGTCTCACACAATCTACCTCACCTAGCTTGATGCTCAACTTTCTCGCTAGCTAGCTAGCTTAGCTCTGTTACAACACATGTAATGTTATCTTGCCTGATGTGTTTTATCCAGTGAAGTGTTTTCAGCAGATAAGCAAAAGAACAAGCACACGTTACATCCCCGGTACGATACCCACAGACATCGTAGCTTCAGCGAGACGTCATTCATGCGACTTTGAAGTGTGTAGTCTTTCTAATTACGTATTTTCACAGTCTTATTCTTCAACAGTTTAACAATAAACTGAGACTTTCTTCGGTTGAAAAATTATCTTTTAAATGAACAAATATCATATTTGTAATCCATGGCTCAATTCAAACGGGATCAAAAAATAATAATTATCTCTCCATTGACTCTCGTTCATATTTTTTCGAAAGATAGGTCCCATTGGCTGGAAGTAGAAGGGCGTGATTTTGGCTCCCTATATAGTCCGTAGAAAGGCACTTGGATGAGTGAGCCAATGAGAGACAAGACCGGGCTTAAGTGTAGAACAGCCAGAGCCAACACTTGTTTTTTTATTATTTTTTGGGCATTTTTAGACCTTTATTTTTGACAGGATAGCTTAGACTTGAAAGGGGAGAGAGAGGGGGAATGAAATGTAGTAAATGGCCGCAGGTCGGAACCGAACCGCTATGTCATGGACTTAACCTCTATAAATGGGCACGCGCTCTACCAGGTGACCATCCAGGCACCCAGAGAGCCCACTCTATTGAACGTTGTATTAAACAAATTAAATTATTTCTTCATTGTTATTGCTATGTTTAGTAAAACTAAATAGAGTGGTTTTTGGTGTTGTTTTTTCACAAAACATCGCCCTTTGTTAGCAGATTAACGTTGGTACTCTCCTCCAGCCAATATATTTGCTGTATTATGCCCAGAATAAACATAATCATGGGCAAAAAAAAAAAAAAAGGCCTTGTATGGAATGTGCTACATAGTTCACATCCTCAATATGCAGAATTCACCTATTTTAAATGGTGCCGTGTTAGAGATCGTTCCCTAACACAATGAAAATGTTACCCTGCAGTTCACTGACATTCAGAAAGAAGGAAGTATTTTCTGGGACTACATAAAAAAAAAGGCACAGCACCATTCGGTGCAAGGAAGTAAGGGGTAAAAAGACTTCTGTTTCTGACAAACAGGCTTTGTCTACAGTTCAGCTGACCTAGGGTTGCTGTTTCACTTAATTTGGGGAATAATTAAAAGGATGTGCCACTGGCAAGGGTTTGCCTGCAAACAAACAGACAATATCCATAGTTAAAAACACATTAGTGTTCTCAGATTTTTCAGTGATTGTGTGAACCACTGTTTGACACTTCTCCCAGAGCCCCTCACTGGGAGTATGGAGAATGTCAACTAAATCCTCCAGATGCTACAGAGGAATTTGCAGCACTGACAACCTCCTCCACGCAGCTGGATTTCTGCCAAAGCTAATGGCCTCTCTGTGACAATTACTTTATGTTGAGATGTGACCACAAGGTCTCACTCCCAGGATGACTCTTACTTTTATCAGGAAATGGGTTCAGTGTTCTGTTTTTAAGGTTAACTAGTACAGTGCCCATTCAAAACAGGGGTTTGATTGCTTGGACTCTTGTATTGCTGCTTGTAGCTTTCTCCAGAACTCCAAAATAACGTACAGAAGGACCCCAAAGAACTTAATATGCAACCACACTACTGTATACTGACTTACTGTGTACTTCTACTTCAGAGAAAAACGTTACTACTGCATTTACCTGACAGAGAACCTTGCAGATTAAGAATAGACTAAAAATATCACAGTTAAAATGTAGAGTACTCACAGATATTTGCCCCATGGACTCATGGGGGTGCACCATGTGCCACCCAATTCCGGCTTGATATGAGAGCCAATCAGCAACAATCTGCGTTAATTAACCACCAGAACCGGACTGAGTACAGAGATGGGCTCACATTGGACTCACAAAGACGGCCTCGAAATGTGAGTGTGTAGCTTTAGAGAGAGAGAGAGAGAGAGAGAGAGAGAGGTGTTGTTTTTTTCGTCCACGATACATGTTTATCGCACAAACAAGCAGGGTTTAATGACAGCGGCGCTATACTCGTCTTCGTCATTATTATCATTAATTAATTTAACACTTCTGCAGAGGTGTTCGTTTCCAAACAGGCTTAGTGGCTTGATGGTTAACATTTAAGTATGGATTTGATGCGCAGGGGTGTTTTGCCGACGGTAATGTTAGTGTTATAACTTATAACACTAAGTTAGCAGCACACTTAAACCACTGAACCCAGGGTGAGTCTGAGTGAGACGGAGGAAGACTGCTCTCTTGCCCGGTCAGCTTCGAGATGACTTATGTTCTGCCGTCTGCTTAGAAGCTCACAGCAACTTATAGTGCGTTCCATTTGTACCCAGAACTTGGATTTTCTGAAGTCAAAGTGGGAAACGCGCCCCCCTGACCTAAAATTTCCAAGCTCAGAATTCTGGCAACCACTGAGTTCCCTGAGCTAAAAATCTAACATGGCTGCTTCGTGCATCTAGTGTCTGGCTTTTGTTTGCTATCTAATGTAGCCAAAAATTCCTTGTTATTGAGTTTCCTCTTAGCGAAATGATCTAAATTAATTTAAGCTGGGCTTTTATTTTTAAGGGTAGAAATGCATTTTATTGAGTTTCCTCTTAGCGAAATGCTCTGAGTGAATTTAAGCTGGGCTTTTTTTGTGAAGGGTAGACATGGAATAGCCAGCGTTCCCGAATCTCGTCGTCTCTCCAATTAGATATTTTTGTCAGCATCTTGGTGTAAATGACCCTTCTTCACCCTTGAATGTTTGTATTTTCTCAGTTTCACGCCAGCCGCATGATAGAAACGTCAGCCACACACCCACTCGCTCACTAGCTCAGAATAATTCTCAGGACAATGACCAGCTCTATTCACACATGACATTACACAGACTTTGTACTAGGGTGCTGGCAGGGTAAAGTCCGTTTAATGTTCGACCCAACTGATTCTGACATTTGCGTTCTCAAATCTGTGTAATGTCTAGATAATTTAGAGTTGTAGTGCATGTGTGAAAGGGGCTTAGGTCATGCACTTTCTTTTCTGGTCACATTGGCATGAAACCATGCAGTCCTTCCTTGTTTGTAAAGCTGTAAAGTGACTGGATGATTTCCTCTCTGCCCACACGTTCAGCTATATGTGGCCAAAGAGATACTGTAAAACAGCTGACATTTCTATATTACTAATTACCATACTGTAGACATTATGTTGCATAATCCTCCATGGACTTCATACGTGTAATACATCTGAGACCACTTCCACTGTAGACCTTATTTACCATTAAATCAACTGAATTGAGAAATATGTTACACAAAAACACCATATGGAACTTACACTGACAGGAAGTAATGTAGGCCCTAATGATGCTTTACCTTAAACATCAGCAGAGGTTGTAAAAAATGTCTGCCTCTTCTGTTAAATTGGGTCATGGGAAAATGCTAAAAAAAAGTTCTGTTGATTTTACTTGTTTGTCATTATTGATTTTAGTTGGCAGGGAGACACATGGAGAGAAAAAGAGAAATAATGTAGTAGTTTATTGTAGAAGGCGTCAGGGCAGACCTAGTAGCTGTGCATCCTTCAGCATGTCACAACCGAGTATAAGACTGTTGAGTACAGTTATCTGTACACATATGACAACATACAGTACTAGATGGTTAAAATATACATTAAAATGCTTGGTAAGTGATAATGTTACTACTAGTCCACCTATATGCTGAAATTAAAGAATACAAGGAGTTAGCTCTCTGTTATGTTAATGGTTATTATATGTCTTATATGTCTAAACCTAACTATGGTGAATAGGGGTGTCACGATTCTCCGAAACATGGATTTGATAAAATTTTCGATTTTAAGGTCCCGGTTCGATTCGATTCTCGATTTTTAATTTTTTAAATTTTTTAAATTTCCTTTTTTAAAGCACAGGTTGTTATGCCATTTTTAGACTATATATTTATGCAATATAATATCTGACCTTTGTTCGCAATGTACCACACTACATTGTCAAATTTAAAACATTTATTAACAACATAATGTAACAATAACTTATATCTTCAGTCAATTGTAAACTTGAGAATTTGTCAATAAAGTAAAAAAAATATTTTGTCGGGATTAAGCTATAAGCAGAAGGAAACTCCGCTAGCTGCTAGGCTAATGTGCAGTGGTAAACACACAGAATATGGTACACGCACATAGCAGAGCTTGCAAACTGTGGCTTTTTTGTTGACAACGCAAACGTTGTCAACATAACTCACTGGAAAACCAAAATACTTCCACACCTGCGACATCAGTGAAAGAGGAGGGGGTTCAAGTTCTTTTGATGGGTCTCCTGCATCTGTAGTTGCCATCCTATCTTTTGACTGGCTGTAATGTTGACTCGCAGCACTTCAGCATGTGTGTGTTTTTTTTTTTTCCCGCTTGGCAAAACGTGAAATGGGGGCGTGCACGTGGGCAGGCGCAGTTCCACCATTGGCCACTAAGCCCATGGTTTTAAGACATCGCGCTGTTCTTGGGGGTTTGGGTGGCTGCTTGACAAGCCGACCGGATGGGATTCCATTTTTTTAATTCGAAATTCGAGATTGTGACTTAATTTCAGTCGATTTCGAAATCGTGACACCCTTAATGGTGAACTGTATGATCCACATACACATACCAGCAAGTACTGCACTAAGCTGACACTTTTTCAGTAGTATTGTTAACTTTAAAAGAAATAAAGTATGTTAAAAGGAAAGAAAGATGCCCGTTACCATACAGTATGTTGCACAGAATGATAATGTGGCCATCCAATTGATGGATGGTCATCACATAAGTGAAGCTTTAAATTAAAAACAGTTTGGGGCCAGTATCAAAATTTGTCACCAAGATAAACCTCAGCAATTGATATTGGTTCTTCCAAATCATCCCACCAAATTGTCCCCTCTCCAAAACTTGACTCAGCAGCAACCCAAAGACTTCAGGAGGAGGCTGAAGTTAAAAAATAAACACAATCTGGCATCAGCTGGCTAGAATTTCTATAAAATGTCACAGATGCATGTGAAGAGCTCTGCCTAAACACCGAAAGATAAATGGACTGAGGTCTGACAGACTGACCTGTGTGTTTGTGTTTCAGGGGAGCTTTCTCTGAGGTGGTCCTGGCTGAGGAGAAGGGTACCCAGAAATTGGTGGCTATCAAGTGTATCCCCAAGAAGGCTTTAGAGGGCAAGGAAAACAGCATTGAGAATGAGATAGCAGTCCTGCACAAGTAAGTGGACTTCTATGATTAGCAATAATAGACCCTATATTTCTTTATTAATCAATAACATGATATATAAAATAAACATGCATTTTTAAGTCTTTATTGTACTCCACACTTTTCAATGTTTAACAATGTGCAGCATTAGCTTGCATCTGAAATACTAGCCACAAGGTTCAAGATGGTACATTTTTCATCAATGTATCTCCATTACTACATCATATACGTTGTGTCACATTACTAGATATCATATATAATACTGCTGTAATATAATGCATGTGATGATATAATGCATTTTAATTATACGCACCTTTTTAAAGCACTCAAGGACACCTTGCAGGCACAGTTGAAAACAAGCATCAATGTATTAAGACATCATAAACTCAAACAAAACAGTATTGTAAGTTAATACAATAACTAGATATACTATTTTAATCCGTGCTAATGGGTTATAGCCATTAGAGACAGAATCAAACCAAATATGCCAGTTTAAAAAGGTGTGTTTTAAGACTGATTTTGAATATACATAATATTGAACGTTATCTACTTTTCACTTGATTACTGTTATAATACATAATAGTAATTCCTTTTATCTATGGACTTTCATGTCACTCGAGTTCACCTTACAGCTGTAAAACAGTAATAAACTGTGAGACTTGGATCCATATATTCTGTACAGAAAAGGGACAGTTCAATCAAATAATTAACTAACTAACTAACTAGTCTTCCAGATAGAAAATTCAACACCAGCTTGTATTTCAGGAAACAATGTCCTGATTAATCCGGACCTACAAAAGCTAGCACACGTGATTCCTCCTTATCCAGCTCATGCACATGTTCCCTTTCTACCTGTACATGAGATATACGGTTGTATTATATAAAGACAAAGGCAAGTGACAATAACAAAATTACGGTTCAAACGTACTTCTCTTTAGATGTGGGGAACCACAGGCCATGGTAAAACGGGCTGATCTACATTGGTTCCCACGTTATTTTTAGAGCTCTTGTTGCCTGGGTTACAGGAGACACAACTCTAGCCAATATACAGCTACGATCCCTCCTGAGCTGAGGTGAGGTGGAATGAGAGTGGTGGGGGTTAGTTAGCTGTTACAATTTTGACAAATGGAGTAAACTTGGCCTGAAAATCGCCTTCTTTGTCTGAAGTTTGTGTAGACTCATACAAAGGTTTCATTCCTCATTGTAACACGTCATCCTCAACTCCCTCTCAGTACACAGAGAATGGGGACGAGGTCTGACTGAGTAATATTTCCTTAAAGCTGCATTAATTCATATTTTTATATTAACAACGGATCAAATGACTACATGAAAGGTGAGCGGCGTGACTCATAGTGATGAACCCACAGAGATTTATCACCCAACGCTGCAGTCCCACTTGGCTCTGCAGTCTTTCAGATGATTGTTTTGGTTTTAGAGTTTACAGCGTTACTGTTTAGATTCAGTCTCACCGCTGCCATCAGTCTTATTTCCAGCAGAATTTAGTTGTAGAGTTGAGAACCAGATAGTTTCTGATGCTTTGAATAGGTGTAATTGTAAGCTAAAATAGTGTAACATGTTAACATTTCCTTTGGTTTACAAGGTCATGAAGTCATCAGATTGAAAATATTATTTCCTCACTTCGGATTATTCAGTCCAGTCCAGTTAAAGGTGTAGTCACAGCCAGTTGTTTGAATACAATACAAGCCAAGCTTACAATCAGTAAGTAAAGTATTGCTAACACTAAATTGATTGTGTACCTGTGTAATTGTTGAAAATCATTCCTACCCCACAACACTGAAGATTTACAGTGAAGTAAACCTGCTCTCTTTTTTTTGACTGCAAGAGACAGTTGGAACACAACATTTTTATTCTGTAATAAAAATGCTGTGGCTAAAACAGTGGCAGAACATTATACAGCCCACGCTATCTTCGCTTCTCCTTCCTGTTATGAGCCAAACATGTCATCTTGACTTTTCTTTTATGACTCTTGTTATGTCTCCCGCTGTAATGTATTGGTATTTATTTAACATTTCCAACCTGTGTAAAGCACTTGTGACAGTGTTTTGAATATTAAAAGAAGTTCATTTATTATCAATTCAGTGTCTAATGGTCCAGTTTGGGTTGTGGCAGATGTAGAGCCAGATAATCCTCATTGAAAACACTCAGGCTATGTTCAGACTGCAGGCAAAAGTGGCCCAAATCAGATTTTTTTTTTTGAGGGGGGGGTTCAAGTGACCAGGTCAGACTTCTTCAGAAGTCAAATCTTGTCCAGATCTGATTTTTTTTTTTCTCAAATCCGATTTAGTCCACTTCAATAAGTGGTCCTGAATCAGACCCAGGTCTGATTTCTTTTCCAGTGCGACCGCAGTGTGAACAACCAAGGCAGATTTGATGTGACTTTTACGTCACTCTACATCGACAATTGTCACAATTACGTATGCGCCGGCGGGAGTTAGCCCTAGACACAGACACTAAAATTAAAAACTTGACTAGGCCTACAAAATGGAGAACAGTGATGGAGCAAGTCAATGGAGGGAGAGTGAGGTGTTAGACTTAATTAGTGTATGGGGAGATACTTAAATTCAATCAAAACTAGAAGGATCATACCGTAACTGCTCCGTTTTTTTAAAAAAACCTTCATTTTTCTCCTCCTCAGCACCTGCTCATTAATGTTACAGTTGCCATTACACAAACATTTAGAAATAAAAGCGGAAATGCTTACTTCCTCCATAACCTCCCTAACTTTAGTGCAACAGCGTGCTGCGTCTGATTTCATTCTTATTGTTGTTATTGAAGACGGCCGCACAGCCCAATGGTGGTTTGATGTATGATGTATGTAGACCTATGATATCATCACATTAGTTAATGGCTGTTCATCCTCTTCTAATTTTAATATAGACCAAATATTTACTCAAACACAGACATACAGTGACTAATCATGGTCTAGCTAAGTCATTTGTAGCCGTGCCAATCAGAGGAGTTGGTGTAAAGTTGCTGTGGAGGCTCGGTTGAAACTCTGAAAAGGCTTATTAACATGGCTGTTTCAAATGTCCGGGTAAAATAACAAAAAAACTTTCCCATTGAACACAAAGTATTTTATTTTTTAACACACTGCACACTGGCAGGGAGACGGATTACTAAACTGCAGTTTCCCTCCTTGACCACTCATAAAAAACAGCTCATACCTTAGGAGCGGTATGACAGAAAATGTTAGTGGTTTTGAAACCTTGACTCTTATAAACCGGTAACCGGCCCATGCCTAGACTCAACAGAAAATGGATTAAAGAATCAGTAGATCTACCAATTTCACCCAAATGTCACATGTAGTCATTACTGCAGAGAATCACCAGCCCTCAATAGACATTTCAGCTCCCTGACAGTCACCATGACCAAGGCTTTTCCTGCATAGAAGAATGTTTGGCACCCCTGACTCTATTTTTTTTGTTAATTTGGGTTTTTATTTACTGAAGCATAATAGACATTTTTTGTTAATCAAATTGTCAGAAATAACATACTGCTTGCATACATGCCAAATAAGGTAATACAGTCTCTTAGCGTTCACTGTACGCGGATCGATCATGCTTACTGCCATGCGTAGTCACCCTCCCCCCAAAGGCCCATTCTGAGTCAGGAAAAACCCTGCATGACCAGTGTCCACCATAAGTTCTTCAGAAACACACATGCACAGAAATTCAAGTTAAATGCACCTTTACTGCGTTTGTTTGACCTTCTGTAATTGTGTGTGAAAGCGCATGCTTGAGCTCACACTCTTTACATGAGTCTGCTCACTCGGCAGGTTTAATCCATCATTCATCCTTCACTGGGTCCATCTCTCCTTCCACACTGAGCTAAGCAGAATGAAGGTGTTCATGTATTTACAATCTGGATAAGAGTCATTGGTGTAATCCAGCATGAGCTCATGCTGACTCATGCACAGTTACCTCTGGTACAGCTCAGACACATGTTGGCTTTGTGTTGTCTTTGTCCTCCTACCTTCAAGTCAACTCAATAACGCTCAAGCCCACATTCATAGTCCAGATACTGAGGTTAATTAATTGAATGGGTTACACACAAGCAAATATTATAACAGAAATATTTTTTTAAAATTGGCTTTGCAAATGCTTTATGAGAAAGAAAATGTTTGTTAGACCTCAGGGCTACACATCATGTGTTGTGGTGAGAGACACTGAATGTAAAACATAACTTTTGATTTTTTTACAAGAAGGGCCCCTTTAAATTGAGAGTATTAAAGTTGTCACAAGGCGGGAACAGGGTAATAACAAATACATTTGTACATGTACACACTTAGTGGCCACTTTATTAGGTACATCTGTACAACCAAATGCAATCCGATTCAACTGTTCTACCATAAAGTCTACTTTTACTGTATGATTCCTATCATGCTCAGTTTTTGCAACCTTTGTAATGGTAGAATTTATGCCAGAGCTGTTACATGGAATTGCATCAGAATGTACAAGTGTGCCTATTAAAGTGTAATACAGTTATGATACACACCGTTACCATACCAATCTCAATCCGGTGAGTCATCATTTTACCCCTATCACCGCACCCACGGGTCTCAAGGGGCAGCAGAGCACAGAGTTGACAACAGAATGACTAGTAGGATTATTAATATTATAAGAACATCTTGCCTTATTTTTCTTCTCACCTTCTTCACAGGATCAAACACGCCAACATTGTATCTCTGGAAGAGATATTTGAAAGTAAATCACACCTCTACCTTATCATGCAACTGTGAGTATTTACATGTGTGTGGGTTTGTGTGATGTGGGTTTCAAACTCTCTCCCACGCACACTGCATGTCACATGCCATTAATTGCACCCTGTAACACACACACACGCAACATTGTACTATGCCTACTCATGAACACCAGTGGGGAGTTTGCCCTCACACCTGCAGCCTGTCAGCCTCCCACCCACCTCAACTACTGAAATGTCAGAGAGAGAGAGAGAGAGAGAGAGAGAGAGAACAAGAGAGAGAACAGATTAGAATCAGAAGCACTGTTAACTGTGAGGCTCCAGAAAAAAATTAATTATTTATGCATTAATCACACTCAATGGCAAATCATAGACATAAAAGACAGAGGCAGAGAGGGAGGGTGTACATTTATCAAGAGAAAGGATGAGTGGGAAATTGTCCTTTTCGTTGGAATTTGTCCTTCGTCAAAACAATATGTTAACACTTGAATGCTCACGACCAGACTCCCACAGTTCTGATCTTCTGTTAAAAGGTTGCTTCTCCTGGAGGCTCAAACAAACGTCTTCACATCATCTGTAGACAGAGTGAAGTCTCCATCTAGTGGCTTCTAAGTCTAACGTCAAGCAGACATCATCACACTGTCTGTGGTTTCATTCACACCACAGTGGACCTTTTTTCACTCATTTCATACAGCGTCTTATAGCAGTTATTTACAACTTTGAACAAATGAACAAGTTTCCTTGTTCAGATTAGTCCCTGTTTTATATTTCCCTCATGCACGTTCTCTCTCACACTCTGACAGTTTGTCTTGGTCACAAATACTTTCAAAATAATATGTTTATACCATGTATTTTTACACTTTCAGACTTTATCTCACTATTCCTCCATTGCAACCATCAAGACCTACCTGGCTAAAGGCCTACCTGGTTAAATAAAGGTTAAATAAAACAAGGAAATGTGGCTAAAATCTATGGCTCTCTCGGCCAATCAGTGGGCTCCTTCCATTATTTCCAGTCCAGTCTGATTTGTGTGGTTGTTGTCTCCATACTGTACTATATATTCCACAAGCTTTTCTTCTCTTTCATGATTGGATCCCTCCTACTGTTTCTAGGGTATCTGGCGGGGAACTCTTTGATCGTATCATAGAGAAGGGCTTCTACACGGAGAAAGATGCCAGTAAGCTCATTCAGCAGATTCTTGATGCCGTCAAATACCTCCACGACATGGGCATTGTGCACCGTGACCTCAAGGTCAGTACTCGGGCCACAGATATTAATGGAAAGTTAGCCTCCATATGATAATTTTTTTGTGTGTTCAGGAAAAAGTTTGCATGATTTGTGCGATGGTACTCTGTCATCATCTTTCATTTCTGGTTTTGGTTTCGTCCCTCCTCGTCGCAGCCAGAGAATCTGCTGTACTACAGCATGGATGAAGACTCCAAGATCATGATCAGTGACTTTGGTCTGTCTAAGATTGAGGGCTCTGGCAGTGTGATGTCGACAGCGTGTGGAACACCTGGATATGTTGGTAAAGAAGTCAGAGACTCTGCTTCGAATGAATCCAGTGAATTCCCAATGGCAGGGAACACTGTATCGTGCAATATTCGCACAATGCCAATATCCAACTGGTACTGCAATGCAAAATCTTTCATTTAACACCATCTACAGCTAATAAGAAGCTCATATAGATATTCAAAGTCAGGAATCATTTTACCAGTTTAATTTTTGTCAATAATTTTTGCCACCACGGTCACACTCTAGCTTTACTCACATGCTCAACTAGAAAATGAATCCCTTTTTAACATACTAATGCTGCTGAACATGTGTCACACATTGTTAAACATCTGTCTTGCTAATGCTCGTGTATAACCTTGTTTTGTTCTTTCAGCCCCTGAAGTGTTGGCTCAGAAACCCTACAGTAAAGCAGTGGATTGCTGGTCTATTGGTGTCATAGCCTATATTCTGTAAGTACGCTTTTTGAACCGAGCCTGACACTGGATAGATTGAGGTATTATAGTCATTGATGCAGTTATAATCATCTCCTTGCTGACTGCTTTTATAACTGCAGTGATTGTCATTTTAACCTCCTGGGATGCTTCTAGTAGAAAAACATGACATCTGTGCTCTCCTGTGTGTCAGGTTGTGTGGTTACCCTCCGTTCTACCACGAGAATGATTCCAAACTATTCGAACAGATCCTGAAGGCAGAATACGAGTTTGATTCTCCTTACTGGGATGATATCTCTGATTCAGGTACAGTAATTATCAAGCTATTTTTCCCTTTAAGTTAAGGCAGATTTTTCGGAGAGACACATCAAACACGTCTATATATCTCTTTGAATGTGTAGATCTCCAAGTGTGCATTAAGTTCTTTAGATGTGTTATTTTTCCAGGTGCATAATCTATTAAAGGTCACCGGGGAAACAATTATTAAACCACCCAGAACATCTTTTTGTCAACAGCTTCCCCTGACCTCAAGTTAGCTTAGAAACTGTCCTGGCTCTGCCTTGAATCTTTCCTAGTGCCCAAACCTACTGAATTCCTCTTGATCTATTTAGAAGTGGCCTAAAACCATTATCCTCCCTCCTTGCTTAACTCCTTACTTTATCACATAGGTCAGAGAGGTCAGCCACTTTATGGGATTCAGTAATTGCATCTTCCAGTCATAAAAACAACCCTGAAAATAACATTGAATATAAAATTGCATAAATGTCAGAAAGGAATAGGAAACTTTATTAATGCAACAAAATTACAGTCACTTTAGCTGAAATTAGATCTTTTTTTTCAGGGAGCTGAAATATTTTCTAGTACAATAATCTTTGCAAAATATTGCCTTGATAAATACTGAAATTGGATGAAAATCTTCACAGTAACAACAAATAATCTAAAACATGTTTAAACAAAGTCCTCTCCTGCACCTTAAAGGTGCAGTAAGTGATACTGCGCAAAGATTGTTGATATTTTAACTCAGCTGCCCCCCCCTTCAGAATCTCCCCCCCGAGATTGGACACACTTGTAACGCACATTGCCATAGCGACCAGAGAAACACTTCTGCTAGTATCTCTGCTGACTAAAGGAAATATGGCAGAATCTATGTTATCTAGGTTGTGGATTAGCTTTTGCTGTTTTTCAGCGATCTCTTGATAACTCCTGGCAGGACGGCCCATTCATATGCTGCCTACAAGCCCACAAGCAAAAGCAATGATCCCATGTTTATTTATGTATCCCCCAGTCCTGACTCTTTTCCCTGCTCTGGGCGAGGATCTCTTCAACATTTAGAACAAAGTATACAATTGATGCAGCGGCCAATTTTCTGGCATATGGGAATTACCTCAAGATTTGTTTTCTGTTGTTGACAGCACTTCAGTTATTACATCAATGCAACTGGTGCAACTTTTGTAATTCTGACTTTTTTATTTTAAATCCTTTTTTGTCATTATAGCTAAAGACTTTATAGTCCACCTGATGGAGAAAGATCCCAACACACGTTACACCTGTGATCAGGCTCTGCAGCACCCCTGGTACTGGTCCTCCCTCTGTCGTCTGATTCAAACCTTGATACTTTCAACTTCAGTGATTTACTATTTTAACCAGACATGTATAAAGTACTAGAGACCCAGACTTGAGTAAAAGTACAAATGCTCTATCAAAAAAGCTCATTTTTTGTACTTAAGTATTGCAAGTAGTTTATTTTAAAATGTACTACTCAAGTACAGAAAGTAAAAGTACAAGTATTGAGTTATCTAGTTATTAAAGAAAGCGGTCAAAAGTTTGAATATCATTGTTTATATTATTTCAAATGTTTAGCCTAACGAGTAACGATGCAGCACATACAAAATGTGTATCGGAGTGAAAGTATTAAAGTCATCGAAAATATGTACTGCAGTAAAAGTGGAAGTAGGAGAAAAAAAAATAATACTCTAGTAGAGTACAGATACAGCCTTTTAGTACTTAAGTACAGTAGTGAAGTAGTTCTACTTTGTTACTATACATCTCTGGTTTTAACTAATCCCGGTTGTGGCTGTACATGTCACTTTTATCCATGGAACACACTCTTATGTTTCCTTACCCCTCTGTTTGTCAGGATTGCTGGGGATACTGCTCTGGATAAGAACATCCACGAGTCTGTCAGTGCTCAGATCAAGAAGAATTTTGCTAAGAGCAAGTGGAAGGTAAGTCAGACTTCCAGTTTTTTTTTGCCTTTTAGTGTACATGGAGAGAATACAGTTTAGCTACAATAACAACTGTTGGTCTGAACTGAAGAATAGCTAGAAATGGTAAAGTTTTGAGACTGCCAAAAATCTTTAGGCCGGTGGTTTCAAACCTGGTGGTTGGGACCCCCTCAATGGTTGTTAAATGAATCCATGGGGTCAAGAAGATAACAAAAATGAGACAAAATTGTGCCTCACTTTCTTTTTCTTTTTTTTATGCTTTTCTTCAAACTTTGCCCGTACTCTGCACAGTTTAACTCTCGGGGGCCTATAAAAACTACTAATATGAAACACTCTTTAAATAAACTGGTTACAACTCACAGACGTGCACCCTCTTCTGAAAAAAAATGTCCGGAACCACTGCTTTAGGCAGCTGTCCGTGTCGAGGTTGGTCTTTCGTTTTCAGATGAATGAGATTCTACAGTTTTCTGGGTTATATTGCATTTGTGTCTTTTCCTCTGCAGCAAGCATTCAACGCCACAGCAGTGGTCCGTCACATGAGGCGTCTCCAGCTGGGCACCAGCCACGAGGGACCCAACCCCCCCCTGGCCAGTCCGTGCCAAACTCATCTGCTTGAGGAAGGAGCAGGTACCAGTTACACACACACACACACACACACACACACTGTAAATACATTAGGGGCGTTGAAATGAATCATTGCATCAATGCATCGCAATGCGGATGTGGACGATTCTGCATCGATGCAGTGACAGACCATAATTGACTATTGGCTACTGATGTAACTTGTTGATTTTCCGGATTCTGCTTTTTTTTTTTTTTTTTTTTTGTTGCCTTTTGTCTGTTGTCTGCTGTGTTCAGACTCTGCTCCAATCAGGAAGTGTCTTTTATTTTTTAAGAGCAGATCCAATAAAAAGGGGAGTTCATCTATATCTGACTGCTTGAATTTGCAATATATAATAATATTGAGGAGGGGGACATGCATCGTGTTATCGATTGGAATCGTTGCAGGATAATCGTAATCGAATTGAATCGTGAGACCAGTGAAGATTCACACCCCTAAAATACATCCGTGACTATGGACTGCAGCTGTTGTCATTTCTAGTGTAACATATGTATTGGCTTTAATGACAAACAGCTACAGTACTGATAGTAGGTCCTCTTTCTCTCTCAGATGCTTGTTGCGAGGGAGGATGCTCCCAGAACCTCGACAGCGGAGCTGACCCCCTGTCCAACTGCACCTACCGCTGCCACCCAACCAGCAGGGTGTGATCCCTGCACCTGCTCCACTTACTTGCCTAATCAATCCCAGTGACTTTCCAAATTTTACCCCCTCGGTGGAACGGGAGGTACCATCTCCCCCCTTATCTGGTTAGGAATACAGCGTCATTCCAACCTCTCGCCTGCAGGGGGAGCAAGTCTGTCCAGGCTGAGACGGAAGACCTAAAATGGGATGAAAGGAGGAGTAGTGAGACTTGATGATGATGATGATGATGCACCGGAGGATTACTTTTACAGACTGGGGTGGTAGTTTGGGATGAGTTAAAATGGGGAGAGGATACAAAGGAAGGAGGGGAAGATCACCCCCTCCACCAGCATGTCAGGGGGGGGTGTTTTTTGCTGAAGCAGGACAGAGCTCATTGAACACTGTTTTTACTCATTTTTGGTTCAGCCTGTCTCTTTGTTTTTTTGTTTATTGTTTTATACATATATATATAAATATATATTTGTGTTGTCTTTTTAACCTCCTACTGTGGAGTGTAAATCCAGAGACAATATCTGCATGATGAGGACAGCGTTTCCCCATGCATGTTTTGTTATCTTAAGAGATATACCCTGTTGCAGAAATGCAGTATCACAGTACAATGCAAATGATGGAGTGTTGCGTGCAAAGTTGCTAAGGCATAGAGCATTTTGATGCGTTGCAGTATTTGAAATGAAATTCAGTCAAATCTTGTCATTTTTTCAGATCTGCATTCTGTGTCTTTAAGTCATGCTTTCAGACAATCAGTAAGAATAGTTTATGCAATGAAAACTCCATATATGGACTATTTAGCCTTCCTTGTGGTGATATAGTGTTTCCATGCAGCGGTTTGGCTTCTCCCTCTCTCTTTTTTTTTTCAACCCCAACCTCTTCAACCACTTGAGCACAGGGATATATCTTGTCTAAGGTGCCTTTAGGATATACAGTATGATGAGTTTATTTTCAGATAGCTTCTGAAATGTTTTGTCAAAGCATAGACTCTTTCAGTCACTCCATATTTTGTATGTATCACATTTTAAACTTTAAAATGCAGTCATCATTACAATATGAAACAATAATATTGTTAAAGCCTTTCTGGAGAGCTTAATCAGGATTATTTTCAAAAAGAATCCTTCAAACACATGTTTTTTCAGAATTATTATCAGTATATTGCCAGCTCTCTCAAATACATCAACACATATAAAGGAACTGTGTTGATGTATTTCAACACAAATCCTATAGTACATTTTATGAAAAAAAACGGCATTTGCAAACCAGGAAAAGCATTGATCATTGTGCTTAGCCATACTCGAGACTAGGCTGATTTAGTAGGATTAAGTATGTTGTGTGAATGCAAAAAAAAAAAAGACTGCAACCAAAATATGATATGCATCTGTCACCATGTACTGTAATTGTACCCTCATTCCAATCCTTTTCTTTTTACATTATTTTACAGACTTTAGTCCTCAACATGCAGCCTGTTTAGAAAGGAAACCTGGATTAAAAAGTGTGAATACGCATCAGATTGACTCGCTTCATCTATGCTGCACGTCCACCGGTGTTTTTTATGTTTGTGTGTGCATGAAGGGTACAAACTCTGTATTCATTTTCCATTCATCCAACTCTTTTTTTTTTTTAAACAGACAAACTTATAGCAGTGTTTGCTCTTTTACGATGTAAATTCTTTAGAGGAGAATGGTGCTCAGACTATCAGATGTAGAGGAGCTTAATGCATATTTGTTCGAATCCTCTGTAATTCATTTTGGACTGCCCTAGATGGCTCACAGATCTCCACTAAGGCAGTGAAAGTGATGCTGAGATCTTCCACCGACCATAGCTTCATCCATCCTCTGATTGCATTGTCCTGTCCTTAACAGGATCACATTTTCTTATTAACCTTTCTTTTTCTCTCTGATACAACCATATACACATTCGGTACTGATGTGATTAGCATGATGTAGCTTGGAATTTGTCAAATCCCATGATCAACAATGAGTAGTGTGTACACTTCTTGTGATAATGTAACAGATGCCATGAGATGAGTGCTTTTAAAATGAGAGATTTTGTCAGAGGTTTTACTCTTCTAACAAGTTCAAAATTCTCTTCAAGTTCAATGTGCTGCTTCAAAGTCTTTGAGCTTTATTCTGCATTCCTAATTGGATAGGCGTTGTAGTGTGGTGACTCCAAACTGTAAAGCGTAGATAAAAGATTTTTAAATTTCTGTGATTTTCAGTGTGAATTGTTGGTACTTCATGAATTACTGTGACAGAGAAAGACCCAAACAAGCAGAGGAAAGCTGAGGCATGGTGGCGGTTGTTGTCCTCAGTCTTGTCATGTTGGCTGACAATATCACAATTAATCTTCTGATAATAAAAACAACTCAGCTAATTTGACATTTAGCCACAAACATTCAGTCATAAATCTCCTGTAGTCCAATTTAGCTCCTGTAATTTGCCTACTGATGATTCATTTTATTGTATTAATATACTGTACAAAGTTTTTTACATACTCCAGCTCCTTTTGATTTAGCACACTCAATCCTAAAAGTGCTCAAAAATGATTCCCAAAAACCCTAAATGAAAAACTTATTTGTAGGAAAAAATCTAAAGATATATTAGAGAAGTAAAAGAATTTTGTTAAATTCACTTTGTTATAATTGAGCGCTGTGAGTGAGCATTGAACCAGCGAACCTAACGAGAGAAATAACAAGAGAAATCTCTGGATGTTTGTTCTTGTGCTGTTCTTTGCTGAGGCAACAAACCTGGAAACTAAATATTTTTACATTCCAGTGCAATGAAACAAATGACAATGAAATACATAACCAAGTAGAATCCCATTACCTCACCACTCAACCACCTTGGCAGGCAAATAGCAGGAGTGATACAACATACTGTAGGCCTACATACATTTCGTTCCTGGAGTTTACAATGCATCAGCCAGAAAGAATTCAATGATTTGTGTGAAGGTTTCTCCTTTGATTGCTAATTATTGTAGAGAATGACCAATGTGTGATAACATTGTTAAATAAATATGTTGCCTTTTAAGAAATGCTGTTTTGGGCCACAGTATGCGCTGTATACACCATAGACTGTAAAAATAAGTATACATAGATGCAGTGCATCATGGGTTGTTGAAAAGTGATTACTGCTCAGTGTGAAAGCCAGTGACTTGATCTTGAAACAGATTTGTGAATGAAACGCACATTAAATTCCCTGCTATGCATTATGAATCTGTCTGACTACATTTGTAAAAGATAAAAAGACATTTTGTAAGCTTATATTTCATGTCCTATATATCTTTAACAATATGCCAAAACGTTTAATCACAAGGCTTATTTCTGGAAAACAATTATTTTAAGCAAATGTATTATTTTGCACTTAAGCAGGAAATAATGCAACCAGTGCTGCCCTGACAGATATATAGGATGGCATGTCCGTCGTTATGCCTTATCTTATCTTATTTATTTATTATTTTACAACAAAAAGTAATAATGACCTTTACTAAAAAACATTAGCAACTTTCAACCAACAAAAGTTGTCCTTTCAGCTTTCCATTTAACATTATTACTTTTAAACAAATCTAATAAATGAATGAGCAATAATACATGTGCAATTTAAAATACAAGTGATTTAACCACACCAAATTGTGAATGTCACTTAAGTCAAAAGCTGAGTTAGCAGCTGAACTTCTACTCTACTAAGCTAGGCTAGTTACCCGGTTAGCAGGACTAATTTAGCAGTTTCTAGTCTTGACTGGATTTTGCTGCTGCCTTATTTATGTAGGATAATACACAAATTACCAAGACGTTAGTTACCAAAATGTATTCAATTACAGGAAGAGACCGCTAGTGGGGAAAGGTCAGTGGCTTTGTCTTTAGCCAATGCTAGCTGTGTAGTTGACTATTGCAACTGCGCATTAAACATGCTGTTTTCTCTGAAATTATATATTTATATGACATAAGAACATATAGTATGGTAAAATAAATGTCTACATTTTGACCAAATGTAGTTTTAACTTGTAGGGTATAAACGTACCGTGTCAGATTTCTTTGAAAGTTACTCTCATCCTTTGTCAGAAACGAGAAACCTGTAAGAAAAGTTATAATAATAATAATAATAATAATAATAATAATAATAACAACAACAACAACAACAACAACAACAACAATAATAATAATAATAATACAATAGAAGTGATACTTTTCTCAATGGGGAAATTCTGCAACTGTTGCTCTCATGAAATAGTTTTGTGGCTTGAAAGGTTTGTCATGAATGTTAATTTCATAGTCTGCTACATGAGGCCTCTCTCGTCCTCTCCGAGGAATGCTGGGTAATTGAGGCTTGTGGTTTGGCTCTCTGGATCATTTGCGCTGGAGGAGACAGAGAACTGAGCGAGAGCATGAGTCTGGTGGTCGACCTCATTCAGGAGACAGCAGACAGAGTAAAAATGACGCGGTCAAACCAGAAACAAGGGACTGGTTCAAAATAATGGGAGATAAATTGCATGGATCACAAGGTATAGAGTGCTGAAAGATGCAGGCGGTGTTTAGATGTGGAAGAGTGGAAAAAATTAAGCGAAATGGCCATGGGTGAAACTTGGCACTGTGTAAAACAGTACAACTAAATCAAGGATGGGTCCATTTTTTAAGCTAACATACATAACTTTATGCCTGGGTTTAATTTCCCCCTACAGTATGAAAGCATCAGCACATTGATGAAGATTGTGCGCATCCTCCTCCCATCCTGAATCTGGAGTGCTGTTGTCCATGCTTGCATGGAATGTGAAATAGAGACTTGATACAGAAACAAGCCAAAAGTGAACAACACTGGTATTACTGACTCACAACTTTTTGCATAGTGGATTTATCTGAGCAGTGTCAGCAATTCAAAACTTTTTCAAACGTACACTGTAAGCAAATTCCTATAGTGACGAGAATCATCATGAATAGGCTGCTATGAAATGAACAAGGCACAAAATTGCTAGCATACGCTCAATATGACTGCAGTATACAGTTGAGCTGTATGAGAAGTTTGAGCTTGTAATGAGGTACTGTTTATTTGCCAACTTGTTTGCTTACACATTTCAGCTTTATTTCTGGCAGAAATCATGCCTAAGTAAGCCATACTGGGGTTTGCAACTAAATGTTAATGTCAGCATGCTAACATGCTCACAATGCCAATGCTAACATGCTGAAGTATCGGTATAATGTTTGTTATGTCCACCATATTAGTTCAGTGTGTTAGCATGCTAACATTTATTAAGTAGCACTAAACAGTACACCTCATGCTGATGGGAATGTCCTTAGTTTAGCAGGTTTTTAGTCATAAACTATATTGGACAAGTTAGAATTTGTTTGTTTTTTTAAGATTATTTTTTGGGGTTTTTCCCTTTATTTTTGAAAGTAGATAGACATGAAAGTAGGATAGAGATGGGGGATGACACGCAGCAAAGGGCAGCAGGTCGGACTCGAACGCTGCACCGCTGCAGGACTCAGCCAACATGGGGCAAACGCTCTTACTGGGTGAGCTAGAGGTCGCCCCGACAAGTTAGAATTTTGACCTGATCATGGCGCTAGATGAAAAGTCAGGGGATTGCCAAAGTCGGTTTTCAAGACATTTTACTTAAAACCACAATGTCAATTTAATGGTGCAGCTTGTCAAGAAAAGTCAGGGGATTCATTTTCTGGGCATCATAAATGTATTTACAAAATGCTATGTCAATCCCTCCAGTAGTTGAAGAGATGATACTATCTGGACCAAAGTGGTGGACCAACCGACAGACCAACATTGCTGAAAACTAAAGCACTTTTGGCCTCAGTGGCTTTCTGACGAGCACTGCTGTCTCACAGGTCCATGAACTCTTGTTACTCCCATCCAAGGTGACCTACTGTACCTGGCACAAATGTATACTCCAATAATTATGAAGATAACTGATAAGATGGTGTAGGTCAAGCTGTATGCGAGTTTATAAAGGCATATTTTGAGAAATAGGCAAATCAAATAAAAAAACTCTTAATAAACCTTCATTAAATAAAATTGATTGATTGACTGACTATTCAAGGTTTCACCTTATGTCAAAGTGTTGAGGTAAAGTTTAATAATCAAATGTGTTGTGTGCACAGCACACACTCTGCCTTCCTGTCTGTCAGCAGGAACCTATTGTGCATCTGTCTGTCAGTGCTCTCAGGAGGTTTATGTGCCTATTATGCATGTTGTCCTTCAACATTTGTGCTGTCATAGGTGTGGAGAAATTTCACTAGTTGAGCTTTTTCCACTCTTTTTTTAGTCAAAGTAGAATATGTTAAATCTGTACTCAACTGGGGCGCCTGGGTAGCTCACTTGGAAGAGCACGCACCCATATATTGCGGCTTAGTCCTTGACGCAGCGGCCGCGGCTTCAGCTCCGACCTGCGGCCCTTTGCTGCATGTCATTCCCCCTCTCTCTGCCCTTTCAAGTCTAAGCTGTCCCGGAAATAAAGGCCTAAAAATGCCCAAAAAATAATCAAAAAAAAAAATAAATAATCTGTACTAGACTGGTCTTCCTCTATGAGGTCTTTTGGGAAAAGAAATATTTGAGGGAATAGAAAACTCTGCCATTCATATGATTATTATTTTAACTTGGCCATTTATTCATAAAGCATCTGCATCAAAATCGAATCACTTCTTTCTTGGCCCATGGTGGAACTCAACAGCAAATTTAATCAAACTCTGACTAGAAAAAGACAAATAAACAAATGAACGTAACCTCCTTGGTGGAGGTAACAACAAATTCAATGACACGCCATGTGTAGTCTGATATGCTGTTTATTTTCATATGACACAAGAGGACATCCAAAGTTTAATCTCATCATGCAGATACTGCACAAATAATGTATAACGCCATATGACATATTGGTAAGGAGTGAGGAGCTAATTAGGATACAAATCAATTAATCATTTTTATTCAGCTTTGATTTTCTTCTGCTTTGAACAAGACTAAATTCACACTCAAACTAACACACACGTCTTACAGACGTGTGTCGAACAGGTCAACACACACACGCGCGCACACACACACACACACACACACACACACACACACACACACAGGCATGCAGCCTGAGAGCTTTACTAACAAATAGTTGTTTGGATAGATTTAGATTGGCTTTATGAACAAAATACCAAATAAATATAGACACACACACACACACACACACACGCACACACACACGCCGCAGCATGCAGCCTAAGAGCTTTACTAACAAATAGTTGTTTGGATAGATTTAGAGTGGCTTTATGAACAAATACCAAATAAATATAGACACAGACACACACACACACACACACACACACACACACAAACACACACTTAATGACAGATATTTTCTTATATCTCAGTTCTGCATTTGTTTTGGATGCAATGTCAGATAGCTGAGAGCATCTTGGCCAAATATTTTCTTTGGACCAAAACATGGAAAAACAGACACAAATCATTAATGTAAAAAGATTTTCCAGTTACATTTCTCCTTGGTCCTTTGGCCTCACATTGTTTTCGGAGTGAAACCAGGTTGTTTGAGTTTGAGCATGTCAAAGTCCCTGAGGTGCTGGAGCACAGCAGAGGGAAAGAGACTTAACTACACAGTGAGATCACCCTCCTTTCCGGGCCCTGGAGATGAGTGACGCGCAGTTTTTTAACAATTCACTCGCTGTGAATGACTCATTGTAGCAGATCTGAGTGGGGGAGACTATGTGAAAGTGTTTTGCTACAATGTTTCAAAGGCTAGTTCTTCAAAGTTTGTTTAGGTCCAAAAAGATGGTCAGGGATTTCTTTTTGCGAGAAACATGGACTGAATTCTGACCCCACAGTTGCAGACCCTCAAAAGTCCTGCATGACATATGATGTGCAAACCGCAGTAGGTAATAATAAACAGGATGGAGAGAATCTGGCAGTATGAGGAGAGCCACTCATTTTCCACTTTTGGGAAAATTCAGCCTGCAATTAGGGTCAAACGTCAGCAGAAACTTGACATCCATGTTACTTGCACAAGTAATACACGTGATACTGGCCTGTGCTGGGAGTTTACCTCGAATCTGTCCGTCAGACGACAAAGTCCCCGACCACGGCAGATGAAAAGGAAACACACTGTCATGAAGAAAACATGAAAAGAGCAGGATATATACAGAGGAAAATCCTGAAAGAGTGTTGTTTCCACACCTAAGCACATCTAGAATGGGATTTGACAAATTTTGTGGGGGCAATGGATCAAAGCAGACATCCGACAGGATGCAGAGTGGAATGAGTTGTCTGAGGTCACATTGGGGGTCGAAGTCACTATGATGTCGACACAGAAATGTGGCAAATATCTTTGTGAACGACTCCCTGATAACTCAGTTTCATTCATTCATTTCAATAATTCACCCTGATCAAGTCAGTCCAACAGCAGCTTTTTTTCTTCATTTCCACTGATTTATATTCTTATTTACATAGTAAACACTTGAAATTACAATGAATGTATTGGCCCCTACATCCTTTATTAAAACTGGGAGGTAGAAATAACAGCAGTTCTTTCAGTTTTACAACTAAACAAATTCTGATCCAGGTTCGTACTTCCCATTCTCAACAAAACCAGCTTGAGGAAAGACATTTTTGATTGACTTACTGAAGCCCCATCCACCAATCCTTGACATGCAAAAACACGCTCGCACACTGTGCATGTGCAGACTGCAGGCCGGTGCTTTCTGAAACCTTTTCTCAGGCAGTAATGCATGTTCATATAATATGCTCAGGCTGGTTTTACAGCATGGGTTTGTACCACGATGCAAAATAGAGTGCTGCTGATCGATCGGCTGTAACTTTCCCAGTGACTCATATCAAATGGATTTGATCGATTTCAAAACACTTTTATTTTTTTGAATATCAACAACAATAATGATAATTACACCTTTTTCACAATACAGATTTACATTTGACAGATATTGTGTAACCCTTTTACTCTCTATAATGGCGCTTATACCACTGCTAGTAGCAGCTCAGCTCGGCTCGGCTCGACCGCTTTGCCCCGTCCTCCTTTTTCCATTGCAGATTTACCCATAGACAGTATATAACATGGACTAACATATCCTGTTGCTCTGGACGGAGACCAGTGAGCAAAATTACGAATCCCACTATGGCCACGCCAAGACCCGCCCTACGAAGCAGCTTGATTGGTTGGGGTTAAGCATTTCACCTTGAGTGGTTAAGGTTAGGATAGCTGATTGGTCAGGGGATAGGACCTGTAAACATGGACGCCTGGCCAATAGTAGCTATTGAATGGCGGGTCTTGGCGTGGCCATAGTGGGAAAAAAATCGCGACCAGTGAAGGATATTAGAAGCACTTTTCCGGTGAGAGAGACAACGTAAATGTGACATGAGCAACCTGTCTGAAAGTTGTAAGGCTTCTGGTAGCTGTGCCAAGAGAAATCTCAATCATTCCGAATCTTGCAGAGACGGAGAGCGTAGGTATATGTAAGGAGATAACATGGGCACAGGCTAATTATTACTAGCTAAAATGCTAGTTAACATTAGTAATTCAACTTAAACAGCTACTGTAAGTTGAAACTGCCTGCGAGCTTCTCCTGTACTAGGCTATACGGTAATTCCTCTACTATGCGACAGTAAGTCACGTGGTTATGACACAATTGTTAGCCTATTTTTACAAAAACGTCTGCTACGGAGCCATAACGTGAGATACAAGGTAATGGAGTCTTTTATACATTGTTGTGTTTCTTTAGAAATAAACAATGGACAAATAAAGTCTTTTAACGGGGTCCATACGAGTCAAGTACGAGGTGAGTCGAGCAGGTACCATGTAATGGAAAAACGCCGAAAGTGTACATGCACTGGATACTGCATACCATGGAGCTCTTAGGTTCATCACTGATTTTAAAGCCTTCACTCACCATTGTGAACTGTATGAACGTGTCGGATGGCCTTCTCTATCAACACGGAGACTTCAACACTGGCATATTTTCATATACAAGGCTATTTCAGGTCTACTTCCATCCTACCTTCTGACCTATATCGGTGTAAATAGTGTCGGGACTTACAATCTTCATTCCCAGGATCTTTTCCTTCTGTCTGTTCCAAAGGTTATAACTGAAATGGGGAAAAATGCCTTTAAGATGGCTGCTCCCTCTACATGGAACAAGTTACAGAAATCCATGAAAACGAAATGAGCTGGTCTCATTGGTCGCTTTTAAGAGGATGTTGATTGACTTGGAGGCAGCCACATCTGGCTGCAGATGTTTTGCCTGATGTGTTTAGGATTGTGGTTGACTCTGAGGGATTTGCTGTTTCAGTTGTTTTATGTTTTTAGTGTTTTGTGTATATTGTGTTTGTGTGTATATGTGGTTATACTGCTGCCTGTCTTGGCCAGGACACTCTTGAAAAAGAGATTTTTTTTTTTAAATCTTAATGACTCTCTTCCTGATTTAAAAAAAAGGTAAATAAAATAAATAATAAATAAATATAAGTTGTCGAGCTTCATCACCACACTGCATGATCCATCATGCTCCACTTCTGTCACACAGACTTTCTCTCTTTCAATCTGATGCTCAGACTCTTCTGGTCTCCCAATCAACTCCACCTCTGAACCTTATCACCATCTGCTTTGACTCGGCTTATGATACTAATGATCAGATCTGTAGCACTGACCAACTCATGTCTATTCACATCTGAGATGCATCCAACACCTCAGTGTTTATCAAACTAGTAACATCAATCACCAACTGGTGGAGTCACAAACAACCCTACTGTATGATACTCTTCTCTGGAAACTATGCAAATACTTCACATGCAGGCTAGAATTAAACCAAAAAAAAAAAAAAAAGCCTCAAATGTTGAACAATCACTCAGAACCGCTGTAAACATTCAGGTTGGAAAATACAGTAACTATAAACCTAACGTCCCAGAGTCTAACCATCAGATATAAAGAAACCCGCTTGGCAGCGCTAACAACAAACACATGAGGTCAAATTCCTCCTGCTTGTCTTGCGGACTTCGTCAGCAACCCAGACGAAGAAAGTAATAATTACAAGTGAAGGATGGAGGATGAAAGAAAGAAAGATAGAAAGGGGGAGGGGAAGAGGAGGATGAGGAATGGGAAGAAGTAGTTTGTTCGTGAAGGTAAAAACAGCAGTTTACCTTTATGACAGAAGAATTTAACTAAATGCATACACACTAAGTACTGCTGAGGTGATTTCCAGCCTGAAATAAAGTTTGTGTCATATTCTTTAGTCAGGAACTGCAGACATGATAAATTGTTGAAAAAAAGAGTGAAAAAAACTAATTCAAAGTGTGAGCCATGGTCTTTTTGTGTGCCATTTCTGGGCTGTGGAATTGTATCCGGTGTTACGGTCATTATTGTAGCCTTAAAGTCAATTACTGTGCTCACTCTTTTTGGCTCCACAAAATCCTGCATTTCCCTCTCTGGTGTCTCAAGATTGAGATTACAGTGCTGAGGCTAAAAGCACGATATTGTGAGTTTAGTTTGACTGGAACAGCAGTGGTCTCTGAGGGCAAACACACACACACACACACACACACACACACACACACACACACATCCGTCATCCTTATTGAAACTGACGTGGACAGGCAACAATGAAAAATGACCTCCTCTTCGCCAGAGTATACGGCTGGTCAAGTGTGAAGAGATGATGGAGGAGCGTTTCCACTCAAATCGAATCCACATTCACAGAGGTGCTGGGTAATGTTCACTCAAAACTGAATGACAGAATTGTGAGGAAGGCGCAAACTGACCGAGATTAAAGGTTTCGCTGACTTGCACTTGGGTGCAACATAATATCAAATTCCCTAGAAAGTTTGATATGAATAGCATATTCTGATGTTGTTAATATCTCCCTTTTTCATCCATCCCTTTAGTCCGGTCTGTGTTAGATAGATTGCCTTAGGATCTGTACAAACATTTATGATTTTGACTTTAAAAAAAACTACTTAACATTGATAATCGGAAAAAAGAAAGCAGCAGAATCATGAACTCTTCGCTGTTAGTATTCAGCTCAAAGCACCACTGTGTTGCCTCAGAGAGCCACAGCATGGCTGTAGAGTTTAATGTAACAGGGTTGACTAATTTAAAACACAAAGAGCTGATGTTCTTTTCTTAAAAGGAAACACCAGCTCTCCAAGTGCAGACCCAAGTTATTAGCTCCAGGAATAATGGAGCCAATGGCAGGTCAGAGAGCTCAAAGGTAGAAACCTCTCTGGTGGATTTCTTTATGCGGAGCGACGAATGACAGACATAGTGAAAGACTTAAGCGTAGCTGATTGAGAAAAATTGAACAGAAAGGGGGATAAAAAAGAAGAAAAAAAACATATACTGTATTAACCAATCAGATGCTCTGGACTTATCAATACAAAACAAGAAAAATTGAAACCAGAGCAGCCAGAGAAAGTAACAGCATTTGAAAACATATAACCAAGCTAGATAAAATAAACCATATCCACAGATAGCAGGTCCTCTGGAAGGGACCACCACTGTGCCGTCGTATTGCCTGACATCTGTTTTGCAGCTTGGCTGTGCAAGGTGGTTTATGTTGAGAAAGCAGTGTGTGTATATCATCTTTGGCCCGGGTCCATGGGATTTTGACAGTTGGCTGCAGGCAAGGTAGTCTGATGTGAAGGTTTCACGGGGAGAACAAAGAGCTAACGAGGAGACAATAAAAGGAGCTGTTTTCTGCAACACTTTCTCTCTTTGGGACTAATCTCAGTTTCACCAATTTATTTTTGTTTGACAAAGCCAGAATAAATTGCTGAATTTGAGATTAGTCAACTTTGTCCTGGAGATCTGTGTGTGTGCTACCTTTTCACCTTTGGGTATTCAATGTTGGAACTTGATACACTTTGGTTTAGCACCACAAACAAATACTGGGAAAGTGCATCTTCTCAAAGACCTAAAGTAACTACTTCTTTGCTAAGGAGGTTCAAATGATGCGTAAGAGGGAAAGCTTGTAAATGTCCAGCTTTACTGCAGAACGATACTGCGAGAGAGTTCCTGACATACAGTAAAACATATTTGAAATGTGTCAATTTTTGTGTTTCTCCTCTTGCCATGCAAACCCTGCCTCTCGGTTCATGCGACGCCACCATATGGAAGAAATTTGGTTCAGCTTTCCTCGAAATTGTGTTGAAAATGTCATCTGCCAAGATGATTTTACGTCTCAAATGGTCCTGTGTTCCCTCTAAAAGTGCACCAGACCAAACACTGGACAACAGCTTGAGAAATTGATGTTGCTTTAAAACTTACACCAATTCTTGGAAAACCTTTGATTTATTTGCACTAAATCACACCAAACATGTTGTGCATACCAAAAAGCATTTATCATGTCTGACTTGAATATATCGAAAGCAGGAAGCGTTTCAATTGAGGTTAGAAACTTTACTTGAGTTTGTTACTTTGTTCTGGTGTTTGGCTAGACACATTTATTTGAAAGTGTGTTGCGGATGAAAAGAGAGAATTTTTTTTTTTTTTACTGTTTTTTGCACCTAAACCAGGAAACTGGTTTAAATTGTTGCTTTAAACTGTAGCTGATTGGACAGGTCTTGAAAAGTCAATGAGGCAAATTAAAGATACAATCATGAACACCAAGACTACAATCTGCATTTCTAGATTGCAACTACAAAAGAGGGATTGTGGTTAAGCACAGGAAACAACTTTTCACAGTTTTGGTTTTTATTGTTTGATTTATTTGCTGAATGCTTTGTAGATGTAGTTGTTATGATGACTCAAGGAGGATCTAATCTGTGGATGTATTACTTTTCATATTAAAATAGTTCATTTCTATCAAATTCCACCCAATAAAAGTAACATACAGTACAGCATATTATGATGACTGTGACAACTAAAAATGACCACATAGGAAGTTTGGTAAAAGTCCATTTATTTATGGAAAAAAAAAAAAACTACATACATTATGCTATTGGCAAAGCAAACCATATGTTTATAGTTTAGAGGAAGCGAAATCACAATAGAAGCAAATACAGAAATTATAATAAATGCAAAACTTTCATTTCTGACACAGAAAAAGCCAATCCTGTACCACGCCAGGCTCACTGGCTGGATTTAATGAGTGCTCAGCACTCTGTTTTCAAATACAAAAAATACACTTTCATTCAATACAATGTGAATCATACACTTTGGGATAGTTTCTTGGGTATAAATTATGCAAGTAAATGAAATGCAGGCAAAGGTAGAAAAGTATGATATGACATAATGTTAGGTCTTTAAACTTTGACACAGCGCTTCTCTGTAACTATACGCTCACATACACAGTCAGAGCTTTATGAGAAAGACAAGACGTGTTCATATCACCTTGTCTAAGTGTGGACCGTTAAAAGATGGTTGATCTGGAGCATTTTGATGATAGTATTCCTGATGTAAGAAACTAATTCTAATATTTATACAATGCATAATGTGTCCAGCACAGAAAGAAACGACATATTCAATTTTCAATGCTTTAACATTGTCCTCCCATTGTTCAACAGTGCATCCGCCAGCTCAGAGCTCTGTCCGATGATTTGAAAATGTGCTGCCACTGAATTAAACTAATAAAAGACAAAGGTAAAAGTTGTGGGGGCAACAGTTATTCAGACAGAAATATCATATTGGACTAACTGGGTGAAATAAGAGTTGAGGAGATTTAGATGAAGAGGTCTTACTCCTGTGGAACTATTTAAATCATTTATCTCAGAGGCAGTCAATCCTTCACTTTTAGTTTATCTGGGGACACAAAATATCTCAAGCCCTGCCCTCCCCCCCACACAATCACACATAATCACACACACACACACGTACGCACGCACGCATGCACGCACGCACACACACACACACACACACACACACACACACACAGAGTACTTAGTATATGGATAAGGATGTAAATAGTAGATGTGCTCTCTTTGTAGGTGACAGTCTCAAAGGCACAATTCAATTTTACCAGGAAATAAAACTGGACAAACAAAATGACCAAATTTGGTTGTGCAGGTGAAGTTTCTTGAAACTTGGTATGTTCCTTTTGAAGTAAGCTTATTACTGTCATTAAGTTGAAGACATGGAGAATGTAATGCAATTACAATTGCCACTGTTTGTACTCTAGTTTTTTAGCTTCCTGGAGAGGGCCTTTTTTAGCGGCTGGTTCCTCTGGTCCTGGGTAGTGTCCTGATCAGGGTGAGTTTGGGCCGTCTTTGACTCGTAGAGCTGTTTGAGGCTAAGGATCTGCTGCTCCTTTGTTGTTTCTCGTTGGGCCTGGCGTAGCAGACGTTTCATGGTCTTCACCTTTTCCCTCAGGTGGTCGTTGGCTTTCTCCAAGGAGCGCACCTTCTGGGAGAGAGTCCAGACCCTCTCCTCTTCCTCAAACAGAGCCTTCTGCACCGCAGAGCACAACAACTGTGAAGATCAAATACATTTGAAATATCAGGAAAAGCGTGAGGAGCATGTCATTAAGTGTAGTGCAGGCAAACCTGACTAACTGTGACCCATTTAAATACTAAACTGTCACATATTGATTAAATACTTTACATTACTTGCATGAAGAAGGCCAGCATCAGCATATATTTTGCAAGATTCCCAACAGATTTTCATCTCCCTCTCCCTTTTGAATGAAATCATATACAGAGTTTCATCCTATAACTGCTCATACTAAATACTAGTGTCATATTTAGTATGTTTTTTGTTTTTTTTTACATTTATGATGTAGCACGTGTTTTTGATACTGGATTTCCTTTGCACATGAGAGAACACTTCTGGCATGCTCTTTGGGCTGACAACCAGCGCCAACAGCTAGTAAGTCTTTCAGCATATTTCACTGTTTATGTAAGAGTGAGACAAAAAAGGGTTTTTTTGGCTGCTTGTAGCCTAAAAGTAAAGAAAGGGGAAGGCGAAAAAAAGTCAAGGAATTAATTAAGTCTTATTTTAAGTTATACCCGGTTTATTCAATTCACTTTAAAAGTTGTCATGTACTGTATGATCTTCATTTACCAGCCAATTAAAATAAGCCAAAGACAACAAACAGTGTTGCTCTAGGTCTAGGGACCAAGATGTCTCTGAGGGAGGAAAATTGGTTACCCAACATGCCCTGCCTGTTTCAGCGAGACACCAACAAGAGATGAAACCCAACATGCCTGTGAACCTGCAACAGACAATCCAAAGGCCCGGACCTTTTCCTAGGTGAAAGAATTAGCTCCAGCTGCCTCTCACTGCATGCTTGTTTCCCTGAGTGTGGATTTCCTCCATAGATCCTAATGCTTCCACATGGGGCCAGCATGAAGCATTGATGTATATTCCCTGCCATCAGATAACAACCGCTGAGGGTTTTGAGGAAATGTTAAAAATGTGCTGCTGGCTGCCGGCCCACATCACTGGTTAATGCATTACTCTCTGCAATATTATCTGTGGATTTTTTCCATGTGCTCTTACTTATGTCCCATAAGGGATTTGAAAGGGGTATGAAACATTATAATGCAAAAGATGAAGTTCAGGAGCAGAACAATCAAGTTATGTAAAGCATGAGGCAGTGGCGGACTCAGGCTGTCTGAGGGGCAAAAGGGAACAGCTGCATGTAGTGGGCCACCATTGTGCAGAAAGTATTTTTAGCATGTAGGGCGGCCTACACAGCACTGCATCCTGTTTTTTCTCAATTTTAAGGCCACCCTAGAGGGCACTTCATCATGTTTTCTCCACTTGAAGGCCACCCTAGAGGGCACTTTATCATGTTTAATCAGTTGTTATATCATGTCTACCCGGTCATCGCGATCCAGCTAGAATCACAGGATCACATATCACACGAAAATCCATATTTTTAGGCTTCAAGTAATGTATTTGTGTCTGAATTTCCAGCTTACCAACGCAATCAGCATCATGTGACCAAAAATCTTAGAAATTGGTCCAGTATTTAGCGAGATTGCAGTGACGAGCTGAAGCGAACCGAGCTGCAATGTAACCTAATGGGGCAATTGTGCAGCCTTGATTTTGATTTTATTAATTTTTTTGCATCCTGACTGGCTCAGATTGTTACTGAAAGTGTCTGACAACATTATCGATTTGAAGGATGTGACTTTTTGTCCGAAGACAGCGGTGTGGAGAGTGGAACGCGAGTCGAGAAAAAGGCGTTCTGGGAGTACGACCTCAACGACCTCATCCACATTGTCGAAATTATTTAAATATTGAGCCATGGTATTGAAAATCTTTTAGATAACAGGAGCCTATAATTTCTGTAGCCTACTTCGAAACAGAAGCCTTTTTCTTGACTCGCGTTCCACTGTCCACACCACTGTTTTGGACAAAAAGTCACGTCCTGAGATGGATAATGTTGTCAAACACTTTTAGTAACAATCTGAGCCTGTCAGGAGCTAAAAAGATTAAATTAAGGCTGCACAATTGCCCCATTAGGTTTCATTGCAGCTTGGTTCGCACCGGCTCGCCACTGTGATCTCGCACAATACTGGACCAATATCAAAGATTTTTGGTCACTTCAGTCTATTAGACCCAAATGCATGGGGAAATGGGGTCCAGGTTGAAAAAAAACAGTAGTTACCCTTTAACAGGACAGAATAATATACGAAGATACAGACTTAATTAAAGCAGTGTAGACTACTGCCCTTACAGGAAAGCAGTCTTTCCTACTAGTTTCCTACTAGCAGTCTTTCCTATTAGTTTGGATATATTGTTTCTAGGGCTGTCAAAATTAACGCGTTAATTTTTACATCTACATAACAGCAGGCGGCGCTACTCTGTATTGTTGCCCAAGTAATGAAAACCGGCAGCTGATTGGACGAACGCGTCACATGGGTTTGTTTTCTCCGGAAATCCAAAGCCAGACTGTCATGGCGGCCGTTCAGAATACGATCTCATATTGTACTAAAATAGTTCACTGAAACATGTTTCTGAAAACATTTTAAGCAAGAAATAGGCCTTGCAGTTGCTGAATCTGTCTTCATTTCAGAAGATTTTCGTCAGATTTTGAGAGACTAGTCACCTCATTGCGCTTGCCATTTCCGGGTGAGTCCCGACTGCCCTGCCGGCGACTGAACTCGTTGGAGATGAACTGCGCCTCGCCTGTAAAGTAGACGAGAGCAGGCGACAGCAGCCGGGGACGGTGACAAAAATCTGCTCTCAAGTCAGACAGTTTCTAGCCGTTTCAGCAGCCTTCAGCAGGACTAAATAAGCCAAATTGTTGCTGCTGTTGTTCTGAAAGATATTAAACATTCTGAACTTAGCAGAACCTTTCCTTGTTTGTTTTTTTCTTCATATTTGCAAAGTTAAGTGATCTAGCATTTAAATATCTATTATTATAAGCTTCAGTCTCAATTTAAAAAAGCAATTAATCGCAATTAATTACAGCAAATTGTGCAATTAATTAGTTAATTTTTTTTAATCGATTGACAGCCCTAATTCTTTCATAAGCATTAATCAATCATCAGGGCAGGTTAAGTATGGGCCAGAGCATAGATGAGATATGACATGACGATTTTCCAACAAGGGTTTTGTAGATAAATATAGATTGGTTATTAAGTCTCTTAATAATGGAAGGCACATTGAATTTATTCATCATATAAAGTGCAGCAGTGAGTATTTGAATTACCTCCGGTCGTAAACTTAGGATTTAAAGGTTTAAAAGAATCAAAATGCTTATGAATAGACCCAGTCGCATATCCATGAATCATATCGTCCTACAACTCATGGGGAAGCATTATTTTGTTTTTTGTACAAAAAGTAAAGCTTCTGTCACAGTTTAGCAACAAGATCTTCTATGCGTTCTTTGTATATTTGCCATCATGTCAGATGCTAAGATAATTGATATGAATATTAAAGAGCGTGAAAGGAGAAATGTATCTATACCTTTGTATCCAAAAATCAACATACATTTTGTTTAATTTGCACTACTAATCTAATGTCATTAAGAGCTGTGTATAAAAAGAGAATTGTCAGGTATATTGTAAAATCATACCACTGGCATAGAGACAATTTGTCAATCAAACAGCAAAGTATGGTTCAAGTTCCCAAAACACTGATTCCTACATTTCCCACAATGCAACTTTGTTACATAGCGCTTTCGTTAGAGCCCCCCAGCGGTTTTCAAACTCAAGATCCCCAGTCTTTGACAGGCCCCGAAATGGATCCATGGGGCACACCCTCGGTACCCAGCAGGATTGTATCCACTCTGATGTCATCCAAACCTAACTGTAACATGTACAAAACAAAAGGGTTTATATTCTAAGCAAGACCGAAGTCTTCTCTATGTGTTATTTTCCATCTCAGAGGAGGCATGCTTGACATCTGAGAAAAAACAGACAAATCTTAGTTGGACCACGTTAACTGAAGCTGAAATCTTCCTTTGTATCCAGCCATCAAGTCAAGGCAGTGTTTGCAGCCGTTCAAAGCTAATATTTCTGCATCAGTGTTGGGACCACAAAACTGTGGGAAACTGCTTAAAATAATGTTTTTATTGCTGATACTGTTTGGTGTTACTGTAAATCTGAAAATGACATCATGCCATCTGATTAACTTTGACATTGGATTATGTGATGTCATGATCAGTTCTGATGTGATTTTAAGTTAGTTGTCCAAACAATAGTTGCGCAGTACCAGTAAAAACAAAGTCTGTTTTTATTTTGCTAGGAGGAAATCTAATTATGAGAATGATGTAAGAAAGCAGCATTTATATCTAAATGTTGCTCTGTAATTACAGTCACGGGCTTGACCCAAAAGTTTGCTGTTAATGGAAATACAAACCACGTTTTCATTCTCTTTTATCCATGGTGGATTTGTGCTTTTATGAGTATGATTGGAAACAGAAGAAGACTGACCTAAATCAGGTAGATTAGGCCCAATGCTTAGATTCATTAAAGGGGATAAAGCAGTGGTGATTGACTGTAAACCATTTATATACTGACACATGGGTTCTGGGACAAGAATCAGGAAACCTACAGTGTCAGGGAGCACCAGGTGTTAGCGTTTGCCATGTGTGTTTAGGTTAATGAGCTTTCATCAATTAAATACTGAAGCTGAAGCATATTGATTTAAGTCATTTTGTCATAAGCATTAGAAAGAGTAGTGACCTTTAGATACTCTCACACACTCATCAATCTGCATTTTCCTGTGTAATCCAGGAGCTATTTTCTGACCCATTAAAGCGTAACTCTTGCCAAAATGCAACCTAGTATCACCAGGGGCTTTACACATGAACTCGAACTTGAAGTAAAATCCTGAGTCCTCTTTATCAGAGACCGAGACAAGACCGAGTAAAAATGTGGTCGATTCGAGATGCAACCGAGACCTTCAAGAAGTGGTCTTGAGACCTAGACCGGTCTCGAGTACTACAGCACTGCTTGTGGCTACGCTTGTGTGCTAGTCTACAAATGTAGATAAGTACAAATTGTTGAACATCTGCATAAATTAGCACTTGGTATTTCATTCTGAGGGACTGACACACAAACCTGACTTTTGTGTTTTTTGAGCCATCAAAGACCATTGCAGTTGCACTGGACATGTCTCCACATGATGTCACTTCTACATTAGAGCTGTTGTCTTTGGGCATAAGAAAATACTCCATTAAACAACAAAATGGTTTGCCAAAAAGCTGGCAAAAACAATATTTCTTAAAGAAGATTTTTCCTTTACACATAGTGAGTTCTTTGTGTAGCCCAAACCTCAGGAAATGTGTGTTTGGTTTCCCATGCATTAAGAACATATGTCACTTTTCAGTTTCTTCGTTGTATTCCTTTGAAAACAACAGGATGTAATATTGAATCATTTTATGTGTGCAACACAGTACTTTGGGGTATTGTGGCTCACTCCAGTCTTTTTCCCAAACCATTTGTGTAGCCATTATAAATACATAACAACATAATCAACTTATCATTAACTGAGTGTGAGAAAGGCACTTCAAAAGAGGCAAACAATGCTAGGAACCATGGAATGGTGGTGGTTCTGATTTACTACGTACCCGGCTATCTTCCTGAGCCTCCCACTCCGGGGCGTAACTGTGAACCTGGGTACCAGACGTGCAGTTGGCAAATTGGAAAAGGCTGGCAAACATGCGGTGGTTATCTGCAGTGTCGGGGAAGATGGGGTCCTGGAAGTTCACTCCATGAGGCATAATGTTGTAGTTCTCATCCATCCTGCATGGCAGAAAAGGAAACGATTGTATTGATACGCAAAAGAAAATTAACGTTTAATTGTGCGTGTGTAAAAACAGAAGCAGATGCACAGGCACACAACCGGAAGTCATAAACAACAAGAATATGCAACAGTTAGTCTTCATGTCATCAGGATTTTAAATTAAAGCAAACAGAAAGGGTTTTTCTTATTCATCCTATAAATAGTAACAAAAAACATCTCTGCATAGTTGTTTGCTGAGCTTTGTCTTATGCAAATTCAAGCACTATGTGGATGAGTCAAGCCAGCAAACTACAAGCCAAATGGATTTACTGTGCATGTTTCATATCTTCTCCTACAATGTGAAGTGTGTGAGGGAAGGAAGTCTTGAAGCAGCGTGTTCCCATACATCTGGATTACATCTCGTATCCCTCGAGGGACATCAAAAGTTTGGTTGTCCCTATCAGAGTGTGTGTGTGTGTGTGTGTGTGTGTGTGTGTGTGTGTGTGTGTGTGTGTGTGTGTGTGTGTGTGTGGTGGAGGGGTGGGGGTATTGAAAGAGCACAAAGAAAGCTGATGTTTTGCTTTCAACAGAAGAGGTCAAATGTAAGGTGTAAGCACAGTGACCAGGAGGTCAGAAGGAATTGTGGATCCAAAGAACTTGTCTTGAATGATGGAAACATAACCAAACATAACACAAAAAATAAACTGAGCACAACAATAGTGACATAAAGTCCCTTCGTATAATGTATTATATATGTTACACTGAAGCACCAATGCACTAACATATTAAAAACCTTGTAGTAGAAGTAGTAGGCATAATTTCTTTACAGAGAACTAATGGCTCAAGCAGAACAGCCAATCTGTTTTATTTAAAGGTCCTGAGGGACATCCTTGGTTCTCCATGTAAGGCTCTGATTTGTCCTGTCCTGGGAGATTATACTCATGATGGATTGGAAAGACTATTTTTGGTCTGAGATAACTGTTGTTCTTCTATAACAGGAAATAGACATCTACTGGAGACTGCGATGAGAACTTTTTAGTTTTGGCTGGCTCATACACGTGTCAGGGACTCAGTGTCGCAGAGCTGCCACAACAACACTCCTTTGAAACTCTATACAGGTATGTTTTAGGTTTATGACGGGGAGTCTAACGTTCGCGAGAATGCCATGGAGCTCATTACTTTTCAATTTTCATGAAAGTTGACATTTACTCTGAATAGTGATACAGCTATACAAGGTTCAATACCAGTAGCGTAATAAAAAAAATTGAAGGAAAAGTTCCGGCAGTTTGGGAAATCTTATTTGATTTTCTGAATATGAAGCAAAAACCAGCAGACTGTTAGCTTATCATAAAGACTGGAAACAGGGTAAACAGCTAGCCCGGCTCATCCCAAAGGTAACTAAAATCACCTAGCAGCACCTATAAAGCTCACTAATTAGCATATTGTATCATGTTTGTTTAATCCGTTCAAAACCGTAGGTGCAAAAACGGCAAGTTGGACATTATTTATTACCCATCTGAACTATGTTTTGTTTCCTATAGATCAACATAATCGGTAAGGCCTGTCAGCACACGTTCCCCATCTCAAGTGTCTCCCTAGAAAAGGAGCCAATGAGGAGGCGCGTTTTCCCCTGGAAAGTTTTAGGCGAGTTTTGTTTCTGCGGAGGAACATAGGAAGATTTTGACTTTGTTGTTGTTGTTTTTTTTTTTTTTTTTTTTTTACTGTGGGCCTATGTTACCTTAGTGCAAACAAGAAATAAATAGACACTGATTATAACACAAACAAACACCTGGCGATGTGCTGTTTGGATGCTCGTATACAATGTTTTGACTCTGTTGTTAGAACACATTACACACAGGCCTGAAACACACACACATGCTCAGTACCTATACATGCACCCATGGAGAGATGTCAGAGTGAGGGGGCTGCAGCTGTCGATGGGTAGGTGCCTCGTTGGGGGTTCAGTGCTTTGCTTAAGAGCACTTTGGCAGTGCCCAGGAATTGAACTGGCACCTCTCCAGCTACCAGTCCACCACCGTACTTTGGTCCATATGGTGTACTGGTAGCTGGAGAGTGCTTTGTGGGCTAAAGTATGCTGCAAAGGAAAATGTGCATGAGCATTCTTGGGGAGTTGATCCCTCCATTATATCCCTGGGAAACACTGGCAACAAAAATCACTGCTTTGGTTTACTGGAGCAATAATTGCTTCTTAATTATCATCAGGTCTGCACTTAAGCGCAACTCTGTTGTGACTTTAGCTTCAGGGAGTTTCCGATGGTGGTCGCCAGGCTTATTATGGGGATAAGGTCCGGATGTTTTCGCCATCACAACACATGCGGCAGCAATGTCATCCGTGGAGGTGTAATGAACTAAAACCAGTGAAATCATCTTAAAAGGCTTTTAGCCGTCATCAGACATACACAATCACACAATGTGAGAGTGATTCTGTGCATATGATGTGTAACATATAGTATATAAAGAATACTATAGTAGTTGGCCCTGCTGCAGACCCTCATGTGGGACAGCCAAACTTTGAACTTCAGGAATGCTTTTCAGTGCCCCCTCTGAATATCTAACTCTTCATCTGTATGAGACAAAATATATCGGTAAGGCCTGTCAGCACACGTTCCCTTGATCGAGCAGCAAACTTGTGTGTTTCAGCAAGACAAAAGGTGGTCCTATACCGACCGGGTTTACCTTCAAGCTGTTGGGAAATGTCTGGCTCTGTAATTACACTGGCTGGAATGCAATAGACGTTTCCTGAGTAACAGTGTTGTTTCTGTCCAACACTGAACAGACATTTAAGAATGAACCTGCCTCATACTTTTTTGAAATCTGAGTGGAACGTTTGGCAGGTTATTAAATATATTATTAGCCTGAAATGAATATGGTACCACATGGACAGATGCTGATTAAAAGAGAATATGTGTGGATTGTGCCAATCCTCTGCTTTTGACTGCTGAATGTTTCCTTATTGGCCAACGATTGATTGAATCCTCTGAGAGTCCTTACTTCTTTTTGTAAGAGCTCTGTGCACAGGTCTGAAGACTTTCTGGTTTTCATTGGAGAGACAGGCCATGAGGAGGTGAGGTTAAATCCATGGATTTTATACTTTTTCATACTTAGAAAATACATTACTGAGAGATGTACTGGAGGACTAGCGTTCAATTCAGTATCATTCCCCCTCTGGCTCCTCCTATTTTATGCATCCTTTCAACTGTTACTGTCACTATTGAATAACGTCAACAATGCCCCAACATTTTTTGCAACATAATTTCTTAAAAGAACAAGTTTTCCAGAGAGACTTTACATCACATGCATAGGATTACTTACCCCACTGTTTCACACGTTTATAGAAATTGAAATATAGTAGGCTATGCAGTTTTCTTTCACAATCGGTTTTTATCAGATCATTAACGTTTTGCCATTCATGGATGCAAAATGAATTCCAATAAAAAGGAGGCAGTCCTGTCATCTTTGCTGGCTGGGTTTGAGTTAATAAACTGCCTTCCAAAAACTTGAGAAAGCTGATGCCTGCTTTTTAAGCATCCAAAGACATTTATGCAACATTTTTCAAGCTTTATCTTTTAGCTCAAACAGAAAATCTGGAAAAGCAAAGACACACAATTGAAAAAAGAGGGTTCAAGTGGGTAATGCATGTCCTCTCTGAGCAACAGTCACACTGACAATCTTTTAATATTTTCAATCCATAACAAATATTCATTTTCAGAAACCTTACCCTGATGAGGGCATACATATATGAGATAAGTATACCCTAACTAAACAGGTTTATTTGTTTGGAAATGAATCATAAAAAAAGTTTATTTTATGTAGACTTAACTCTATTGATGCATAAAGTCTCTCTAATCATTATACAATAAAACTAAATGCATCTTTGACAATAAATATTTTTCATGACTGATTCGATCAATAGGCTATGGGATATCCTGTCTTCTCACCTTAGAAAGAAGTAGTAGTTGTTGTTTTTGGTGACACTGTAGGAGAAGCAGGTGAAGTAGCCCATGCCGGTGACATTGAACCTGGAGCCGGCGGGGACCTCCAGCATGCTGCCCCACGCCTGGTCGCACAGCAGCTCAATCTCGGCGGAGAAAAGCAGCTCAGTGTCGGACGGCAGGTCGTTATACACATTGTAAGACTCCTTGTGCAGTGCCAACACCTTGGCAAAGACTATGATCTCCGCTAGCTCGGCACGGCACGCTTCTGTCTGCGGTCTCCAGTCGCGGGGCAGCTGACATCCCCAGCACCTATCAGGACCCGCCGCTGCCAGAATAAACGCCCAAATAATCCACATGATCCGACAGAGATGAGACGACTGTGGGTCAGTGAGGCGCACCGACGCGCACGATGCAGCTGATGAATGAAATCACGAAGAAAAAAAAAAAAAAAAACTGCAGGGCTTTCACTCCATGCACATACTTAAAAAAATATAAAAAATGCTGCCTCAACAGATATTTACAGTGAGTAAATAATGTTTTAGTACCGGACCGATGATTACTTCTCTGCGGCCTTTGCTTCCTCCTCCAGCCACAATACCTGCGATCAGTGGATCAACCCGTCCACACCAGCATCCCCTGCAAAAAAATGTGCCTCTGACCTTTGAAATGAGAGCAGGAGGTATGCAAGTGTGTGCATTCAGGCCTGTGTGTGAAATTTCCAAACGTAAAAACTAATAATTTTATATAAAATAGGCTAATACATACAATTAATAATAGATTAGCAAAATCGTCCAGCTCCAATGTTGTGAGATTAGGTGGCATTTAATGCAACAAAGAACCGTCGTTAAAGTCTCTACAGCCAATAATGAAAGACTAAGTTTAGAATAAATCAGTGACGCCCTCTAGTGACAACATGGACACATGCTCAGTGGAGTTGACTTTAGAGATCTTTTCCACACTTATTAGGCACACTCCAGGCTCTATAATGAAAATGTAAATTCGCAGGCCGGCTGTCGAATTTTGTTGAGCTGGTGCTCAGGTATGGTAGGTTGATATATTTATCAGCTGACTCCAATAAAAACCAGCTCTGATCAATGCTGTTCATTATTTATTCGTCCACTCTCTCATCTTAATTCATTACCAATCAAACCCAAAGCTTCCTTCCATTATTTGGCAATCAAGAAAGATCTCATATCAATTTCTCACCAATCACAAAACCGATCTCTCCCGGTACGGTAATTTAGATCCCTCCGTAGGGCCAGTGGCGCAATGGATAACGCGTCTGACTACGGATCAGAAGATTCTAGGTTCGACTCCTGGCTGGCTCGACTTTTTAACGTTGAACCTATTATACTTATACCTATTTAGATTACATTATGTAACGTAAAACATAATCAACCGTCATCATACCACCAAATTATTGTAACACAATAATACAGTAGGCCAGATCATATAGGGCCTATTTCCTATTAATATAGGCCTATTGGGAGGGACAGATCATGATGTCATTCTAGTTCTTCGTTGACTCAGAGACAAAAAATCAGTCTAACTGCGGCTTCTGTCCTTAATCTGTAGAAAGTGTCCTTCTAGGTCAAGAGTGAGCGAATAATGTACATTAGTTCTTTGCAGGGCCACGGCCGGTCGGCTGTGTGTCGAGCAACGGCCAGCGAATGACAGCTCGAATAACTCCCTAGAAATGGCCAATGAGGGTGCTCGTTACCACCAGAAAACATGCTGCGTTCATACCACCTCGGAATAACAGGCACCGACCCCCTGGTTACGTTGTTTTTCCGACTGGCAGAGTTCACATGGTCGGCATGAGTGTTCTTCTTCTTCTGTTATATTAGCGTTTGGCATAACAACTTGTTGCATGACTGCCACCAACGGTCGGCCGTAGCCTAGAGCATCAGGTGTGTGAAAACATGGAAGCCACAATAACAGAAGATTCTCTGCTATTTTCTTATACGAGCATCCAAAAAGCACATCGCCGAGGTGGCATGAACGCATCATGTTTTCTGGTGGTAACGAACCCCCTCATTGGCCATTTCTAGGGAGTTATTCGAGCTGTCATTCGCTGGCCGTTGCTCGACACACAGCCGACAGGCCGCGGCCTATTCGCTCAGTCTTGACCTAGCATGACACTTTTTACAGATTCCAGACAGAAGCCGCAGTTCAAAGTGACCGAAGGGTCCCCTCCACCACTTCAAAACGATTGATCACTCACAGACTGATCTGCTTCATTCATAAAGCTTGACTGAGTGAAAGTCATTGTTTTTTTTTTTTATTGTTTTTTTTGTTATTGTTTTTTTTTTCAAAACGTTAGCATTAGTTAGATTTAAATCACTGCTAGGACACACCTCCACGGGAATTCAATGGTACACTTACTTTGTGTCTAAAAAATCTTATTTGAATACAAATATTTTGCATCTACTTACATAACCTATAGTTTGATGTGTTTGTTTTATGTTTTAGTGATTTTCAGGTGAGCTCGTTGGGGTGGAGTAGCCTATTTGTAGCACCAGACTGGCCGTGCACCGGAGGACTACAAATGCACACTGGCTGCGTTGGCGGCAGAGGAGGTGTCTGTGGCCGAGGATGGATAACGCGTCTGACTGTGGATCAGAAGATTCTAGGTTCGACTCCTGGCTGGCTCGACTTTAACATTTTAACAATTAGGCTAAGTAAGATCATTCTAGCCTGGGAACCAGACGAAGAGGAAAAAGAGAAAAAGAGGAGAAAACTAAATTCTGTGGCAACTCTGTTTCAGTCTTTTGGCATTTTAAATTCTTTAATCCCTATAATATATATATTCTTTTAATTAAAAAAAGTTATTTTTGTGCATTTTTAGAGCAGGAAGACATGTCCACAGGATCACCGGTTCGAATCTCAACACCGGCAAGGTTGAGTTTTAGAATATGCCGAATAAAAGTGTTTGTGTTGCCCATTTAAACTTAAATTCATTCAAGCTGTTGACTAATGCACATAGTCTAGATTACATATTTAGACTATCTATACATTCTTTGTATCTCTAATATGTATTTATGTATTATATTTAAAAATATTGTAACGTTTTTGCCAAGTGTTCCTTAAAAAAATAAATGTTTTTGCTGTCAGAGTGGTGTTTAAGCCTGTTTCAGGTTTTCAAATATACCAAAATAACATTATAATCATCCTTTTAATTTGAAAACACTGATAATAAAGGATCACAGTGTTAATGTGCATAAATCATACTAATATATATATATATATATATATATATATATATATATATATATATATATTATAACATAAGTATGATGTATGCACATCATGTGATTTCACATCATGTGATTTCATTATATACGGACTGTATACAAGGTTCAAAATTAGCACCATCTACCATCCAAATGCTGGTAAAATACGCAGGTGGCTGGTAGATTTGCTTCACTCACCAGCCAAAAAAAAAGGCAATCTATTGCGTCGCTGGTAAAATTTGAAACATTCACTAGCCATTTGGCTGGTGGACGAAAAGGTTGATTTTTAACCTTGACTGTATATAATGAAATCACATGCTGCCTCAGACACCAACCTGATGAAGGCAAGTCCAAAATGTGTTTTGAATAAAGCAGACCTTACTTGAGAAGACCTGTGCAATGTGTTTCAATTGCAATGGACTTACAGTATTGATATTAGCTATAACATCATGGAATGTAGGCTAATTAAAATAAAAAGTTACATGGCACAGTTGAAAATTAGTCAAAAAAGGAAAGTTTGGCTGTGTAGGGTTAGGAACCAGTGGTGTACATGGACATCTAACCAAATTTTGCATTTATTGTGTTTTTATATTTGTTTATTAGGAAAACATTCTCATATTAAGATGATATACTAAAAAATACTCAAATAACTTGACTCTCTATGCTGAACAGGAATTAGACGTTATTCATGAAGGTTTGAATATTTTAGTAAAAGTCGTGTGTGTACAAAAAGGGCTACCATGCAGTCATAGTAAAAGAAGCAAAACATGTATGCTTGATGTTGCTGCCAACTAGAGGTGCATTTATATAAAATATAAAAAACATATATCATTTTTTATACATATATAAATGCCCCGCTAGGTGGCAGCAACATCAAGCATACATGTTTTACTTCTTTTCTCTTGACAATCACATAGAAGGCATGATTTGCTGACCATTCAACACGGGCACGAATACATTTTCACATGAGGATATTCTGGTAATTATTTCATTGTTTAAAGTTCCATTACTTGAACTCTGAAATTATCCACTGTACTTGAATACAACAGTTGTAGTTACATTTTTTTCTCTATTGCTCTGACGCCCTGTCAGTGAGTCATAGTGAATCATAACACATCATGCAGGAAAAGTGACTGAAATAAATGCAACATTTTAAAAACATCTTTAAAATTTTAAAGATGTCTCTTTCCAAACCAAAATCCATTCTGAGGACTTTGCACCCTTCAAACACACACACACACACACACACACACACACACACACACACACACACACACACACACACACACACACACACACACACTTTTCTCATCACTCTCACAAGGCCTTCAACACACACTACAGATATTATGTGTGGTCTCCACACACTCACACATTTGTTCCCTTCCCACTGCTGACTTGTAATAAATCCACCCAATGTCTGTTGTCCCCTTGGGAGTGAAACTGGGAGGGTGGTGGGCGTAGGGATTTCTCAGGTGACAAACACAAAGTGCCAGGAGCTGCAAGGGGGCAAAACATTCAAGTGTGTGAGAGATGAAGAGTCTGCATGAGGAGATGGCCGCAACACTGCTGACTATGATGCTCATGATCCCCTACATCTGCCAGGGAGGTGAGATGTTTTTATTACACAGCATGACTGATAGTTCACAAGAAAATGCAACCTCTCGGCTATTATCTGATGGGAAATTAATGCATCGGTGTGCCACCTGTTTATGCGATAGCGCTGCTGAGAAAATCGACAGCGACGGACTTCCTACAAAAAATAAGAGAGAAGCGTGAATCAGAGTGTTTTCCTGGAGGCTGCAGCTCAGAGGTCAGCGAGGCTGGAGAACTGATGGAAGCAGAAGATGTAGGATATGTAAGTTTTCCGTCCTTTGGTCTGTCTTTTACATTTGATGCCAATAGAGGGTTCCGTATAATAAACATTTACCTGAAAATAGATTTTTACATGTGTTTTTTTGTTTGTTTTTATGTAAATCCTTCAGCCAGCAGCTGAAGAAGCATGTCACTCTGATAAACCAGGGTTTAGTCATTGTTATTTTAAATTGTTAAAAACTTGGAATTGCTACATAATAGATATTATCTTATATTATTTGTGGGACAAGTGGAAAGTAGTGAATTTGTTTTGATTTGTTTTTAGGTTTGGGAGGAACACAATCATGATTACAAATGATATCTCAGTAATGTAACTCATGACATACTTTGTACAAAACCAGAATCAGATACAGTGAAGTTTAAATACAGTCCTATTCTAACCCTAACCCCTAACTTCTTTTCTATTAATTTATCTCAATGTTACCTTTCAAAGTTACTCAGGTCAAGCTTTTTACTAAAACACAGTAAAAAAAAACAATACATTTCAAAGCACAATTTGACTATTTTAGAAGTATTCAGACTGAAAATCTTTAGAATTACTCTCTGCAAGTTCTCATTTTTCAAAACAAGTTGAATTCAGTAACTATAGACAATGTTAACAGGAAGGTTTCAATTACAGTAAAAGGGGGCCATCACTCTGTTTGGGTAGGTGAGTGTCTGCAAAGAGGGAGATTCTAGACACATGAAATGAATAAAGACCATGTCCAGAACTTTGACTCAAGAGTTTAGAAGCACTCCTCTGTTCGACAGGGATAAGGTGTAACTCAATCATGCAAATCACTCAGGCATTTACCATTACTGTGTTCCTACATACGAGGCTTGCAATGAGAAGACAGAGTGAAGGCAGGCCATTAACATCAACCTTGTTACTTAGTGCACCTGCTGCAAATATCAAGTGACCAGCATAAAAGCCAGTAGAGAGGTGGAATGTGATCGAGTAGGATTTCTGTCATGTTGCAGGACATTTATCTTGTTCCTTTGTTTCACATAAAGTCATGCCATAAACCAATTTAGGTTTTTAAGAGAGACCTCATGGATAATTATCAGCAATCGCAGCTTGGTATTGTTGTGTATTATGTACTTTGTTTAAAAAATATATATATATATATATATATATATATATATATATATATAAAACAACTTCTTTATAGGAGGAGAGTCCCAGCCTGCTGTATAATGGAGGTGCTGCTCACAAAGAAATAAACCATGTAAGATTTGGCTTTTTTTTTTGTTGTTGTTGTAAGTCATATTACACAAGATGTTTATGAATAAAGCTACAACACCTGTGCCATAAAAACACTTTTGTCTTGTAGCAGAGCCCTGGAGGGGAAGCCATAGTGGATGAAGGATCTGGGATGTAGCCAAGAGGGAGAGCGCAAGACGACATGTTGTTGTTGGGTCGAGGGAAGCTCGGCTTTCCCAAAAGCATCCTGGTACCAAGGGCAACTTTGATTGATCAGTGAAAAACATTACAATTACCAATACACTATTAATATAAAATATAAAATACTAATATTAACCTTTGAACAAAGGAAGGAATTATTCATTCAATTTGTTTCACGGATTAACTTGCATGCTTATTTTCCTTTAGTTTAAGTTAAAATATTAAAAACTGTGATAAAGATTGTTTTATACGTATACCTCCAGTTGTTATTGTTTTAGGTTCAGAACTTGATACTGTTACTTGTTCCAGCTCAGTAACTGTGACTTTTGAGTTGGAAATAGAAAAAAGTAGGTGTCCAGTATGTAAGAAAATTGAATTGAGTTGAATAAATTACAATTTAAAAAAAAAAGTTTAACGTTTTAAGAAGTACATCAATATTAGAATAATTTAGTAGTATATTATAACTAACATTTAAAAATCTATTTGACCTACCATGAAGCTCCTGTGCACGTTAAGTAAAAACTATACATTTTCAACAGGAAGCTTTATATGAACATTTCAATTAATGTATGCATGTTGGCTCAGTTTGTCTCATTTTGTAGTAAATTATGGACTGTAACATTAAGGGTCTTCGTAAGATTGGGCCACCATGAACCGCTTCAGTGCTCTTATAACTCATTTTAATCAATGTTAACTGTAATGACTTGCTAATGCTGTCACAGAGTGTGTACAAAATTAATCATTTAGCTCTCGGGAGTTTAAGATTTTATTCAGAGGGTTGTAAACAAGTCTGTGTGCAGTCATCTCTTCTGCAATGTGGACCTGTGTGTCTTGTATGTTTTGTTATTGTTATAATGTTGGTATTAGTAGTCCATCTAATTAAAACAATCCAGGGAATTAGCCCTAACCCACTGATTAATGGCTTTAACAATTCACTCACTGCCAGGAAAATATCTCAGATCGTGTCCTGACCTGCAACCTGTAGCATTTATTTCATATGTTCTGTGAAACAAAGAATATCATTGTCCTCTGTGTTGTTTCTATTTATAAGTCGGAGGAATGCACACAATCAAGAACAGTTGTCCAGCAGTTTTGTCTCTTTCTCCAAGTAGCCTATTTCCCATTTGAAGAACTAAATCTACAGAAATATTTTTTGCCCATGTGGACTATTTAAAATAACGAGGTTTTCCTCTATTTCAGATGTGAAATACATGTCGAGGAATGCTCCTAACTTTAAAAATGTACAATGTAAAGTTTTTGTTCCCATCAGGTTCCCATGTCACATGCTGATCACGGGCTTTGATGGTCGCTTTTTCCTCGCTCGCATATCTACTGGACAGTTGACCAATAGAATGAATATAGGCACACTAGACATATTTAAACCGTCACTCTTCTATTTTAATGACTAATCTTATATCTTTCCATATCTTCAAGTAAAAGCTCCCTTTGATGTTAGAATTTAATGTTATGCGTTGACAATTGGAGCAATGCACTGAGGGCGACAGACTACTGCCTCTTTAATGCTGCCTTCATGTTCTCATCGTAAGCTTATACTCTTTTACCCTTCAAGTAGTAGGCCTACATATTAATACTTTCTAATCTAATAACAAAATGTACCAAATATCATGAGCCGGTTATTTTATGATATTATATATAGTAGCACACAGTTACATTGTGCATGATTACAAGGTGAATAAGGAATAATACAATCAGAAATAGGCTTACAATTTAGTTTTTGTATATTAATTGTGCTAAAAGTTATACTATAGACTTTATTATCATAATAGCAATTGCCATCACATCTTGGTACAACGAGCAAAAAACAAAATTCTCACTTTACTGGTTTTATTTAGTACATTAGGCCTACTCATCGGTCGTTTACATGACTTGTCCCATTTCCGATAGCACGGGAAGGCAGCAAACCACGGCAGTAACTGTTACGGCTTGACACTATAGCTTTAGCTTACAGACAAGAAACAGCACCGTTGTCGTTCAAAGAAATTTCATTCCACAATGTAAGTCTATCACGTTTATACCATAGGCTTTTAAAAATAAAATGTTACTCGGTGAAACCTGCCTAACATACCGGCCTCCGGGTGCTTTGGTGACACAGGATCACAGAAAAAAAGCTACGCCCAAAACTTTGCAACTAGCTAGCTAGCACGCAACAAGTGCTAGCACCGAATTGAGATTTAGCAAAGCTAGCTAGCTATCTCAGCGTTACATTAGAGCTTGGTAACTTTGGCCAACACAAACTGTTAACGTCCATTTTCTAACGTTAATTAAGAAGACAATTAAAGGAAGCATGGTGCTGTAGATGACAGGCTTGTATGACGTCCGCAGTTGAATATGTGCTGGCCAATGAGCTTTAACGCTATGCTAGTTTAGCATTTCCTCTGTTTTGTTGACCTCGTAGATATAACGTTAGCTAACTATATTAATGGGTTGAGCGAGCTACTACCTACGTGTATACCATGAATATCTGTCCATGCGTGTATACGTTTCAGTTAAAAACAAGCTGAAAACATGTTGTAGTTCAGTTGTGGTTTTAAATAGTGCAACTACCATAACTACAATTTGAGCAAAGTAACATAACAAGTAATAGTGGTAACGTCAATTTAAAACAGGAAATGCATTCATGGCTTAAGTACGTTTTATCAGTTCGTTAGTCAATAATTGTATAAATAGGAGGGTAACGTGAATTAAAGTGGTGTAACTAGGACTGCGTGATGTTTATTTTTTTTAATTATTGTTTATCGAACTTTGGTCATGTTACAATGCCACAGCGCAAGCCAAATCAAATTCCTTTGTTTCCATATTTTCCATCAAGGAATATCAGGAAGGAGGAGGAGTCATGTTCCAGTGCCAGTTCTATTGAAGTTATTAATAGGGCGGGCATGGCAAGTCCACTATAGCATCATATCTGTGTTGTTTCACCTTTTGACTAAAAAAGTCTTCCACAGTTTATTTATTTTATTTAATTAGTTTATTTGTCAGGGACAATGTACAAAATACATTAATCTTACAAAAAGATGTTTTGTACCAGAGTTAGCTAATGCTAGTTTCCAACTGCAGTCCCCGGGCAGGTCCACACAATGTAAAAAGAAATAAAAGAAAACGCAATATGTGACTGATTTAGAAAAAAAAAACTCTAAATCCTTCTTTTTAAATGCCTTTTGTGTTTAGTTTAATTCGTTAAATTGTTGGCTGGAATGTAAGTGAGCTGTTGTATCTCTCACTTTTACATTTATGCTATATTTAAACAGGGGGGCGCAGCTGCAGTCACCTCTGAAATGCTCACAGATATTTGGCTATCTCTAACTGATCTGTGATGTTTACACTCTCCCTCAGCCACTCTGCTCTGTGACAGCCAGGTTGTTTGATCAACCGGCTGTTCGTCAAATAGATTTGTTTACTGACCTGGTAGGCGGCAGTGTACATCAGGCACGCATTTTTAGGCCTTTTATTTCAACAGGACAGATGAAGACATGAAAGGAGAGAGAGAGAGGGGGAACGAAATACAGCAAAGGGCTGCAGGTTGGAGTCAAACCCGCAGCTGCTGCGTCGAGGAGTAAACCTCTATATATGTGCGCCTGCTCTACCGACTGAGCAAACCCGGCCACAACATATTGATTCTAAACCAAAGCCCTCATGGTGTGCTTGCTCTGGCCCATAAGGCTCGGGTATGTACATTTACTGGGAGTTTGGAGAGAGTGGGTGGAGTAATTGGCTTGAATATGTGGAAATACATCCTTTATTATTGCTGCACTTTGCTTCCTCATATTCATAAACATATTTAATGGTGTAATCTTGAAACTAAGAAGGCCCCTCTTTCTGTAATACCAAGAGAAATGAGAAAGATGATGTGAGGATTTGTACTGCACGTCATCAGGGACTTTGTCTTTTTAGCTCTCACTTTTGTTTCATTCCTTGATTAAATATAAATCAGATATTTTATCGCAATTTAATTTATAGCTTTGTTTGCGGCAAGGGATGATAAGGTATCTTTCAAAAGATTTTGTGGACCTTGTCTTTGTATTTTAGTATGCAGGGTGTGCCTGCTTGCTATTTGCAATAGCCTACTTGTTTTGCGTAATGTAGAGCAAATTAAACTCTGACAGGGGTTTAATTTAGAACCCAATCAATATGGGATTTCTGAGACCGATACCAGTTTTACAGGGGGGAAATTCACTGATTACTGATATGGCGGCTGATATATTGTTTGTTTTAGCTGGGATGAAAATAAACCATGTGGATTGTGTGGACCGTTATTACTATGCAAAGGTACTCGAAGGCTGCTTTCTTAAACAATTTAATTTTGACAGAATATTTAACATTATTATTAGAGCCTAGGGCTGGGCAATATATCGATATTGTGATATGAGACTAGATATTGCCTTAGATTTTGGATATCGTGATATGACATAAGTGTTGTCTTTTACTGGTTTTAAAAGCTGCATTACAGTAAAGTGATGTACTTTTATGAACTTACCAGACTGTTTTAGCTGTTCTATTATTTGCCTTTTCCCCACTTAGACATTATATCCACTTACTGCTGATTATTTATCTAAAATCTAAGTGTGAAGATATTTCGTTAAAGCACAGATTTTCAACCCTAGAATATCGCCGCAATATCGATATCGAGGTATTTGTTCAAGAATATCGTGATATCTGATTTACTCCATATCGCCCAGCCCTATTAGAGCCCGACCGATATTTCGGCGGAACAATATTATCGGCATTAATAATAGGCATTTTCCAAACTATCGGTATCTGCATTTATAATGGCCGATAAATGAATATTTAAAAAATAAAAGATAAATGGATGAAACACCCTTCAACCATGTTATGAGTGTTGGCGTCACTCGCTTTTCATTATCCAGCTTATTGCACGGCTACTTACTAAAGACATCAATAATTTGACACAAAATTGTGATTTAAAAAAAAAAAATGATTTTCTTGATTTAAAATGGTCTTCCAGAGTCTATGATCAGAACTCACGGTTTGTTGCAACGGTTCGTTATTCATAGCAGCGGGCTGCCATTCAGAAATAACAGACCGTAGAATGCCGTAATTGACCGATCAGAGTCAAGTGATCCATCTACAGCTGTTTTGTCTTTTAGAGTCTAAGCATGTGCTGTAAATTGCCACACTTGTCTCTTTTACTGAGGCATTATAAATCCTGAATAATCCCTACAGTTTGATGAAAATGCCTTCAACCCATCCTCCCAATTTTAGTTAGCTATTGTCTTTGTTAAGAAAAGTGTGACCATTGCAGAGCAATACTGTCTCATGCCAGATGGTGGCAGTAGGTAACCACTGTAAAAAGGGTTGTCCAAGGAAAATAGGGACAAGGGTAAATATCAAATCTAAAACCCACAAATAAATAAATCAAGCCAACAGTATAATTTCCTTGTCCCAGTTACCATACTGGGGGGTACCATACTTATATTTTTGTGCTTGTTTAGAAACAATCTTCCCAAGTTGTTGTGACAGAACAAGCTTCAGGAAATTAAGAATTCAGAGGCGGGTTTGCTGTTTCAGCGTAGTCGTGGCAGTGCGGACAGCCCACGTGGTTGATTGTGTTCAGGGATTATATAGTTATGGGATAGACCAGTTTGCTTCCACTTATCACCAGCTGTTATTAGTCATATGCGTCTTAATAGTTTAGGTGCAGATTAAGTGACATGCTATGCAAAATCTTTTTTTGTGTGTAATCTCACAGAAGGCTGATATCTACACTTAATTTTTATCGTTTCACCAGGTCAGCAGCCGGTCCAGAAGGTTCTGGTGCAGCGTCAGGCAACAGGCGCTTGCAGCAGACCCAGGCCCAGGTGGATGAGGTATGATACGTCTCTGATTATTGCCTTCTCTCGCTCCATCTTCAGCCACTCTATGTAAAGGCCCTGACACACCAAGCTGACGGCCACGAAGTAGTGACGACGCAGGTCGACTGTGGCGTCGCCTTATGTTGCCGGACGTCGCCTTTGTCTTGGCCAAAGATTTGTGCTTGAACACACCGCAAAGACTTAAACTGACGGCCAACTACCACCTACGTTCTGCGCCTGCGTGACAGCAAATAACTCTCCAAGCCAGCAGGCAGCAGTAATCTATGTCATTCCAAAAGGAAATTAGGTCAGGATTGATCAGATGAGATGAAAAATGAGAAGAGTAGGGATCCACGATCCGACTTTTTCAGTCCCGATACCGATACCAGGGCTTTGTGTATCTGTTGATTCCCGATACCGATCTGATACCGTTGCTGAATTAATAATAAACTGTATACGTTCCACCTTATACCTTCCTTCCACCATGTGGAAGAGACTAAAGCCACCAGACTTTCCTAACTAAACATTACTTTCATAACTAAGACAAAATAACATAGATGTAATGTATTGAATCCTTATTTATTTGTTATTTAAAAAAACAACTGTGCATTCAAATCGAAAATATAATGTAATCAAACTTCTTAAAATAAATTTAAATAACAATAATGGGCCTTTTATATAGGTTTATAATGGCTTATTCTACTGTCAGGAGTACATAGAATATCACAATTTTTTTTTTAATGTCATCATGTTTACTAAAAGCTTTGATTACTGAAGGGTTTGGCTCCATGACATTATACAATAACTTTATATGAAGGAGAATCCATCAAACAGTTACAGAAGATAAACAATTTTTTTTTCCTGCAAAGTAGTAAAATGAACTCAAATCGAATGAATACACATACAAACAACTTTAACATTGTTTCCCTTTCAAAACAAAATAGTTGTAAGCTAGTTGTATAAACACTACCTTGGCCACAGGAAAGTTAGGTTGTAGTGTGGTTGTAGTGGGCGACTGAACGTAGCTCCGCTGTTCGCCTCCTTCGCTGTTTGAATAACGTTAGCAGGTTGGCGGACGTATTTCAATGAGACAAGACATCTTAGATCCAGAGTTTTAATCATTGCTCTGAACCCGTCTTTCTCAACGGTCTGTAGCGGGACCGGAGGTGGATTGCGTTCATAATGTTGCTCCGCTGCATGCTTGAAGTGACTAGACTTTCACGTTAGCGCTGTAACGTTAGCACGGCCGAGTAACGTTAGAGCGACGGGCAGTGGCTAAATTATATCCGATGTTTCAGAAACAAAAAACCTTGAAACAACAGACGGCTCCTCTCTTGAGCATACGTTGTTTTGTAAATGTAAAATTATGAGTGTTAGAAACTGTTTAAGTCACATATTGTTATGTGCTATGGTGTTTTATCCTTTTAAAGAGAGTTAGTTGTGGGTTATTAATTGTTGTGTTATAAAGTTACTACCATGAGTGAGAAGGGTACGCAGTTAACAGGGGTCCCGGTGCTGCGACGGAGGAAAAACAAAACAAAAACTGGATCTGTTAATTTTTCCGATCCCCGATCCAGCTATTTTGTCAATATCGGGCCGATATCCGATCCTAATATCAGATCGGTGCATCCCTAGAGGAAGAGCCTTCTGTGTGCGCTCTTTAGTCGTTTGTTTGCTTTCCTCACTACCGTTTTTCAAGCAGAACAGCCAATCACACGGATTGGCTATTTGGCCGACGCCGATTTCAAAAAGGCAGACGAAAACCGACACGTGGCGACGGTGCGGGACACGCGGCAAAAACTAGGGCGACTGTCGCTCACAGTCCCAATTTGGACCAACAGCCGACGGTCTCCTTGTTGTGTCGGTGCCTTAACTCCCTTTTTCTTTAATGTCTGTCTGGAGCAGAGATTGCATAACCCCTGGCAGCAGTGTCATGAATCACCACAATGTGCTCTTCCTCCACATGTCAGCTCACATGCCAGAGAAAATTGATATTCAAAATGACGTCAGTGACGCCAGCAGGAAAAAGTGGCTGCTAAGTGTCACGCCCCCGTGGTTTCGTTCTTTATCGTTAGTGTTCTCTTTCTCATTTGTGGCCCTCTTCATGTTAGCTCCTCCTAAACAGAACTTTTCCCTTACCATGTCACACACAAAGCCTCCGATTGGCTGCCAGAGAATTATATAATCACTGCTACCAGGGTTATGTAAGACCTGCATGGGCCTGCACACTTCTCTCCACCAGCTGCCAGTCTGTCCGAGAGGAGTGGCAATTGTGGATCAGTGGAACATTTGGGTTATGTGTAGTTTGCAATACTGTTTGTGCACACACACATGCATGCCTGTCTGGTTCTAACTCTGTCATTAAGAAGTAGTGTGTATTACCTTTTTTTTTTACCTTTTACAGTGCGGTGTGATCTCCCTATATATGTTGTTTTTTATTAGGTAACATTGTTCGAGGTTACTCAAGCATCTACAGTGAGGAAAATAAGTATTTGAACACCCTGCTATTGTGCAAGTTCTCCCACTTGGAAATCATGGAGGGGTCTGAAATTGTTATTGTAGGTGCATGTCCACTGTGAGAGACATAATCTACACTCCACTCCATTTATTATCCTAAATTAGATGCACCTGTTTGAGGTCGTTAGCTGCATAAAGACACCTGTCCACCCCATACAATCAGTTAGAATCAAACTACTAACATGGCCAAGACCAAAGAGCTGTCCAAAGACACTAGAGACAAAATTGTACACCTCCACAAGGCTGGAAAGGGCTACAGGGAAATTGCCAAGCAGCTTGGTGAAAAAAGGTCCACTGTTGTAGCAATCATTAGAAAATGGAAGAAGCTAAACATGACTGTCAATCTCCCTCGGACTGGGGCTCCATGCAAGATCTCACCTCGTGGGGTCTCAATGATCCTAAGAAAGGTGAGAAATCAGTCCAGAACTACACGGGAGGAGCTGGTCAATGACCTGAAAAATGCTGGGACCACCGTTTCCAAGGTTACTGTTGGTAATACACCAAGACGTCATGGTTTGAAATCATGCATGGCACGGAAGGTTCCCCTGCACATGTCAAGGCCCGTCTTAAGTTTGCCAATGACCATTTGGATGATCCAGAGGAGTCATGGGAGAAAGTCATTGGTCAGATGAGACCAAAATAGAACTTTTTGGTCATAATTCCACTAACCGTGTTTGGAGGAAGAAGAATGATGAGTACCATCCCAAGAACACCATCCCTACTGTGAAGCATGGGGGTGGTAGCATCATGCTTTGGGGGTGTTTTTCTGCACATGGGACAGGGTGACTGCACTGTATTAAGGAGAGGATGACCGGGGCCATGTATTGCGAGATTTTGGGGAACAACCTCCTTCCCTCAGTTAGAGCATTGAAGATGGGTGGAGGCTGGGTCTTCCAACATGACAATGACACGAAGCACACAGCCTGGATAACCAAGGAGTGGCTCTGTAAGAAGCATATCAAGGTTCTGGCGTGGCCTAGCCAGTCTCCAGACCTAAACCCAATAGAGAATCTTTGGAGGGAGCTCAAACTCCGTGTTTCTCAGCGACAGCCCAGAAACCTGACTGATCTAGAGAAGATCTGTGTGGAGGAGTGGGCCAAAATCCCTCCTACAGTGTGTGTGCAAACCTGGTGAAAAACTACAGGAAACATTTGACATCTGTACTTGCAAACAAAGGCTACTGTACCAAATATTAACATTGATTTTCTCAGGTGTTCAAATACTTATTTGCAGCGGTATCATATAAATTTTTTTTTTAGATTATGTCTCTCACAGTGGACATGCACCTACGATGACAATTTCAGACCCCTCCATGATTTCTAAGTGGGAGAACTTGCAAAATAGCAGGGTGTTCAAATACTTATTTTCAACACTGTATTTATAGCCTTCATGTCATCGTTCTGCATGTATAGTATATATGTGCATTTCCAATGTATTAATTCTAAAATAGCCAATTAAGGCAGTACTTGGTTCATCTTCAATGAGGACTAGTAAGGATTACCTAACATTCAGATCCAGTACACCAAGGGACAGTCTTTTAAAAAGTACTGACAATAAACCAAGTCTTTTGTTCTGGTTTGTGTGTGTAGGTGGTGGATATCATGCGTGTTAATGTGGACAAAGTGTTGGAACGTGACCAGAAGCTGTCTGAACTGGATGACAGAGCCGACGCACTGCAGGCTGGAGCCTCCCAGTTCGAGACCAGTGCCGCTAAGCTGAAGAGGAAGTACTGGTGGAAGAACTGCAAGGTACCTAATAACAGTTTAGTCCAACAAAATGCACCCCTTTTTCCCACTGGAAAGACAAATGTATTAACTGATCTAAAATGAACTCCATACTACAAGTCTCCAGACTGGAAGTAGTCTAAATTATATTGGCCTTGAAAAAAAACCATCCAATTAAATGGCGTGTCAATACGACACAAAGTTACAGACATGACATTGATACAAGGACAAAATAGGACACAAGTCATTAAGTGAAAAGTGCAAAAGTGCGTAGTTTAAGACTTAGAATTAGACTTAGAAAACTTTAATGTTCCTGAGAGGCACTTGTACAGTACAGGCATATCAACACATAATCCACAACACAAACATTGAACCAGACCTCTACAGCACTATTTATCTAAATAGAATACAGTAAAAAGAAGTATGTTGCACTTCCCTAAAAGGCCTAATGTCATAAATAAATGAAACTACTGCACAGTACTTGACATATAGTCCTCCTCCAGTCATACTCCTCCCAACATCTTATTTAATTGTGTTATTGCCATGGGAATGAATGAGTTTTTTGCTCTGTTGGTTGTGACATTAGGGTATCTATAGCTACGACCAGAAGGTAGCGGCTTGAACTCCACTGAAAGTGGATGGGTTGTATCCATGCAAACCTTGTCTGCCCTCTGTGCTAAACTGGTCAGATATAGTTGGTACAGGTCTACCTGTTGCTTACCAATGATTTTTCCACAGGTTTTAACAATCTTCCCCTATTTATTCCTATGGGTGATTTTTGAATGTCCATACCAGCATACAATACAATAGGAGAGAATACTCTCGATAAATGACTTCAATCCTATCTTACCAACATTTTCCCCCAATTAATAGTTTAATTTGACTACACAACATACATTATGTACACGTACCACTTATAATAGTGAACTAAAGTGAAACAAACAAAAATGATATTATTAAACAAAAGGTTTTACAAGTGACCGACTTCTGTCAATCCCAGATGTTAATGTGTGTGGCACTGAATTTGCTGTACCATTACCCCTTGCAGATGTGGGCCATCCTGATAGCTGTCATAGTGATCATCATCATCATCATTGTTAGTGAGTATCAAGCCTGTGGTTGGACAAGCTTCTTGTTGACAGTATTGTTGCAGTTTGTGTTATTTCAGATGCTCAACACAATCTCTGATTTTCAATTAATTACTGCTCACAGCCCTTACTATAAAGTGTAATTATAATTATTTTACAGAGATTTCAGTTTGATCTGGATTGTTGATAAGTCTTTTATCTAAAAAGGTCCTCCCTTCTTCATTCACAGTTTGGAATTACTCCTAAAACGGCAACAAGAGGAGGAGTGAAGAAAACGATGACGAATAGGAGAGGAGCAACATACATAATTAATATCTCAAAGGAAGATGTCACGTGATTACTGCCTTACTGTGCTTCACAACGTTTTTCTCCTTGCAGGGGTCTTCATTCCTTGGGCTGGTTTGCCGTGTGTGTGTGTGTGTGTGTGTGTGTGTGTGTGTGTGTGTGAGAGAGAGAGAGAGAGAGAGTGTGTGTGTGTGTGTGTGTGTGTGTGTGTGTGTGTGTGTGTGAGTGTCACAATACCAGAGTTTTACCCTGCATTACTACACCATACCAGTTATCTTTACATTTATTAGAATTCCATTGCACTTGCCAAAGAAAACAGAAAAAGCATAAAGAAAATGGTTGACAATTTAACTCAATCTCAACCAAAACCTATTTAAAAGTTTAAATGAATCATCTTAGAATGTGTGACAAAACGCACGCACGCGAGCACACATGTACATACATACGTCAACCTCAGGACATGAAGTGAAGAATGTTGTTGTAAACTCTCCTCAATTTATATTGACTTTTTTATGTTTTATTAATAGCCATTGATTTTGTGTGCCAGGCTAAAAGAAGTGCCTTTGAGGATATGCTGTTCTGTGTTAGTTAACATAGTATTAGTAACCCTGCATATAATTGAAGAGATGCCCCTTTCCAACACATAACACATTTGTACTTTTCAGATGCCAAAATTCGGATTTTTCTCATTTAAAGGTTATTTGCTAATTCATTTCTCTGTGCAAAACATTTGAATTCGGATTGAATTAAGAGGAATTTCATTGGTCACCCGGCAACAAATGAGCTAACCAGTAACACACTGTTGAACCACCTGATCATACCTGTCATTGTCCATCTTCCTTTCAGGTAGGACAGTAGAATCTAATATAGACTTGTGTTTAGATAAGTGCCTTCATGTTAAGACCTACAGCCTTACAGCTACGTAAGACTAGAGAAACTGCTAAGAAGCTTACTACACTTTATGCTACACTGGGTTAAAAGTGGCAAATTGTTTCAAGCAGCTGTTCTCAAGGACATGCTAGAAAGTGTGCCTTTTTGTGATATATTCAAGCACAAGAAAATGTAGTATTAGACAGGTGCCTTAATAGGTTTCTCCAATGGAGAACTGCCAAAACACAGCCACGCCTTATTGGTCATATATACCAGCCAGTAAAAGTAGTGCCTTCTGAATGCTCCAACTGTCCAAACAAATACTATGCTGCTTGCATATTCAGCTGAACTCATTAGCCTTTAATAAACTCTTCTGTTTAGTCATACTGTCATTTTTTCCCCACTTGATTGATGCAAAGTACTTCTCACATGTGATATTTTAGTTTTATTGCACCTCTAACAATAGCTTTTTGTAATCTATTATATGTAGATCTAACCTTAAGGAGACTGTGTATAGTATTTTTTGTTTTGGAGATCACTGCTGTTCAGCATCATGCGTTCTTGAGTGTAGAGAAAAACTTTGTTGGGCAATGACCGTGTTATACACCAACACTGGATGATTGCATTCTGTTGCCTCCAACTCTATTAAAATAAATGTATTTTAATGAGATAAACAATTTGGGATTACTTTGTACATTCATTTCACTTTGTCTGGAATTTCATAGCTGAAATTACAACTGTTGATGTTGCATGTTTCAGTAGTTTTTAAGGAATTAGCTGTTATTTGACCTTCACAATGCATGCATTGGAGTGTGTATATCTATCTATCTATCTATCTATCTATCTATCTCAAAGGCCACTAAATAATGCGTTGGAAGACCAGTCTTTTATCACAGATTTGTGGCGTTGTCATCATCCTCTCCGTTGCCTGCCTACACCATCCATGGTCTACAGCAAATATTTGTCACCCAGTAACTTCCAACCCTTGCTTCTGTCTATCTACTGGGAATGCATTTGGAAATGTGCAATTATTTGGCCCTAAGTTCCTTTTTGCTTGAATACAACAGAGTTAACTTACAAAGCTTTTTATTTATTTTTTATCCGTGACAATACATGGCAACGTTTACTCTTCCCAAAAGCAGGGGCCTGTTTCACAAAACCAAGATAAGGGATTAAGCCGGGGTTTCCTGGTTATCCTGGATGAATTTAGCCTTAACTCGGTTTCACGAAAGCAGGGGCACATAAATCACCATGGAGATTTATTCTGTGGAGCTAGCCTGGTTCTGACCAGGCTAACAGCCAGGATTTATTTAATCCTGGAACCTTTTCTGTTCACTCAGCAGTGGTTTTACCCTTTTCTTATCAGCCTGGATTAAAATACAACCGGTGCATATTGCTGTTCATTTAAGTACTGTTATTATTTAAAGTTGTTACCATTATTTTTTTTTATAATTATAAATTTGTCATTGTTACTGTTATATTGCTGTATGAAGACTGCTGTTCATATTGTTGTAAGAAGTTTGATGAATATATTATGGCAGTTGTTGAGATAATTAGAAAAGGCTGATACAATTTAAAATGAGTTTTAAATGAAGTCTGTTACTAAGGGCAATACATACAATGCTGTACATTTCTATAGTTCCCCAATGCACCTTAAATATTTTAGTTTATAATTTATTTTTTTATTCTTTAACAATAAGGATCATGTTTGTTCTGCTTCCATGTGCATTGTATTTGGCATTCTTAGCACACAATTTGTGTTGTCCAGTAAACTGGGACTATAATTTGGGAGGATTGTACAATTTTAAGAACATATCCTAACTGTACAATCCTCCCAAATTATAGACTTAGTTCACTGGACCAGTAACTATCTAGTGATGTAGGCTACTGTACATTCATGTAACAACAGGGAGAGGACACCTTAATGGTTTTGACCTTATTTTTTGCCTGGGGGGAAATAACTGAGGAATATACTCTGTTCCATTCATGTTTATAGTGTGCATGGAATTTATCACTTTATTATCTTTATAGTTTCTAGATTTTTCAGTGCAATTTCTTCAGTGTTTTTATTTTCTATGTCCATATATACCAGGGAGAAAGGCATATAATAAGTAGAGAAGGAAACTCGTCCTCTAGAAAAAATAAAAAAACGCGAGAAAAAGCGTGACAGATAATAGCGGACAGACTAAATGATAGTCTAAAAATATACATTTATGAACTACTGCTTTTAAATGAAACCATTCAATGTGTCACTGGTCATTTGCAAAAACGAACACCTGTACACTTTGCATTAAAAGCGAGTAGTGGAAGTTAATATGACTCTGGAAATTAATATTTTAGCCAATGAGAGAGAGGGAGGAACAGAGTGAAAGAGATATTTACGCTTCATATTCTAGCGTTATAGAAAATGGATCTTCATGGTAAATTTCCTGAGATAACATTATCTTCTGCTTACTTTTAAGGCAAAGAGTACAATTGCTAATTTGTGCAAATGATTAATAGCCTAATCATTGAATGGTAGGATTATGACGGTTTCCATTCAGAGCAGAGGTCAGTTAATGTATATATTTAGGCTGCTTTCGCATTCAGTCGGTCCGTGATCGTCTGCTACACTTTCTCTCGCTGTTTCGTTACAGCGGCCGTGTTATTTTCTTTTTATTCAAATAATGTGTTTCACATCATCATACTTCCACAAGAAGCTGCTGCTCACTCTGTATAAAGTATGTACAATGCGTATTCTCCATTTTGGCATCAGTAAATCTGTGATCGACCTCGCGGTCTTTTGAGGAAATCCGTGGACGCGCATCTATCTGAATTAGTTCAGCCTGGCTCGACCTAGTCGCTCCTCCTCAGCCTGGCTCGGCCTTCGTGAAACGCACCAAGCCAGGATGCACAGATTAGACTAGGTCAAGCCTCGCTTTATCAGTTATCCTGGATTTATATATTCTGCTTTTGTGAAACAGGCCCCAGCTCAGGGATTTGCTGAGCTTAGCCTAGCCTCGCCCTTAGCCTTAAGATGCAGATGACATGTTAGTGGTGGTCCCTGGGTTTATTGAGGTTACTGGGTTCATGTGTAGTGAAACGTCATATGAGTGTCAGGTTTGTTTTGAGTGGGATCAGGTCGTGGGCTGTTAAAGCTTTTCTTTTTCTAGTCGATGGAAGCATGTAAAACAGGTATCGTGATGACTTTAAATCCTCTTTCATATCAGTGATTTTTATTTGTGTATGTTTACTTAATGGTGATTTTGGTTATTGATGTAACATATTTATAGGTGGACTTACAGGCTCACTATACTACTTCTGGCTGCATGTACCTCAGGTCAAAAAAAATTAACTTGTCATAGGCCAGTCAGCCCATTTTCACCTAAATCTTCCTAAGTATGGTTTTTACCCTTATGAAACATGTTAACATTGAGGTGCAGAAAGACCACATTTACATTTTGCCAGTCTGTGAATATCCTTTTATGTTTTCTCATAACCAAATGTTACACTGGGGATGTATATCCTGTTCGGCTTTTACTTCCATATTTGCAGGGCTTTTGTGTGTATTGGTGTTGTGTGTGTACTTGCAAGTATGGCTCAACTGGGTTTCATTCACAGTTTGGAATTACTTCTAAAACAGCAACAAGAGGAGGAGGAGTCAAGGTAACAATAAAGAAGAGGAGAGGAGCAACATCATAATATCTCAAAGGAAGATGTCACGATTACTGGCTACTGTGCTTGACAACGTTTTTCTCCTGGCAGGGGTCTTCATTCCTTGCCCTGTGTGTGTGTGTGTGTGTGTGTGTGTGTGTGTGTGTGTGTGTGTGTGTGTGTGTGTGTGTTTGTGTGTGTGTGTGTGTGTGTGTGCGTGCATGCAGGATTATCACAATATCAGAGTTTTACCCTGCGTTACTACACCATACCAGACAACTATAGACTTGTATTAGAGTTCTATTGAACTTGCAGGTTGACAATTACACTCAATCTCAACCAGATTGTAAATACTAGATGTCTTGGTTTCCACTTGGCAATTTAAAGCCATGCTTAATGAACAAAACATTGTTGAATGTAATTGTTGTTTGTAAAGTTGTGTTTCTGTATTTTTTAAATTATGCTGGACACAGAGCTCAGCTGTGAAAGACACCTTTGTCTCAGTCAAATCTTTCCCTCTATAAATAAAGGTGGAAAAAAAAAAAAAAAAATAGGCAACTGTTGTTTTAAGTTTCCAAGCAACCAATCAAGTTTGGTTTATAAAATAGAAAATAGTGAAAATAATGTCCATCATAATTTCTGAGTGCCCAAGGTGGCCTTTTTAATGTGTTTTTTGTTTGACCAATACTCCAAAGATATTAACTATCACAGGCCAAGGCTAACTAAATTCAAAATGACGATCATCAAAATCAATCATTAATTGCCCATATCCTTGTGATTCTTGCCATGTGATTCAACAAAAACATTGTTAATATGTCAGATAGCTGACAATGCAAATATCAAAGTCATTTCTTGTCAAAGGCATCAAGATGTGTGAAGTTTATCAGCTGGGCCATTATGTTCATCCATTTATGCATGCCAGAATAGAGGGGTGGATGCTGCAGGGGCTTGTACTGAGTTGGCGTTTGGGCAGCTTACAGCTTCCCTCTGTTGTGAAACGTGGGGATCCATGTGAAACGCCAGACCGCTGTGTTAGACGCGCCCACTCCTAGGTGCTATGTCCAATTACATGATAGCTGCAATATTTGCCTGTCCAATCATCTTGGAGTGGGTGGAGTTATATTGTTCCGGCCTCACGTTGCACAAATGTGTCAAGTGCTTTGGAATAGAAGACGATTTAGCTAACGTAAGTGACTGGAAATTAAAATAATACTTTTAATGCGGCCCGGCGATTAATTTGATAGAATTTTATTTGTCGGATATTGAAGGGGAGACATACGTGGAGTGGAAAAGGTAAATATTCCATCAGAAGATTTGAGGTGTTTTAGCGAGTTGGCCAAACACACTAGCTAAGCTAGCCTCCTCGCCCAAGGCACCAACCAGAGAACAGAGGATGTAAACAAATGAAATGTAGTCGTTATCTTTTTGGTGGTACTTCACATTTCCAAACAATACGGTATAAATTGGCTGTAAGCAGTGGTCAATGTGTATTGCTAATATGTTAACTGAATAACATGTCTGCCATGATCAGGGAGCTGCAGTGCCATTTAGTGAGTAACGTGAAGTAACTAAACTGCTCTGATGTTGCTCCGACAAGCTTACATTGCATCAATAATAAGTGCAGTTATTAGCTATTAAGTAAGTAAGTTAATAGCTAATGCACCAACGTTAGCAGACTTCGGTAAAGTTGGAAAGACATTCACAGATTCGAAGTTCCGGGATCGAGAACTTCTGAGCAAAACTTTATTAAATCACAAACAACGCATCTTTCCTACCGTAGTAAGGTAAACAACGAGCTACAAAGTCATTTTCATCAAAACGAGCCGTCCTCCAACCTGGAGAAATAACATTGTCTCTACGAGCACCCGGCTGTGAGACGGCAGTAAGACCAGTGCTTAGGGACCGTCTACAAACTACAACACTGAAAACCGATACAATAACAATATTTATTAATTTAATGATTAAATAAGGTAGTGTCTCCAAACTTACCTCAATTATAATTTGTCTCCTGCTAGTTGTACTACAGCACTTACATTTCAAAAAGAAGCATAATCATAATTTTGGGGAATATCTTTTGCCAAAAACATTTAATATTTTAATAATTAAAAAGAGTGGTTTCTCTAAACTTACCTCATTAGTCTTCTGCTGGTTGTACTACATCACTTTTAAATAGGCATATGTATAATTTTGGGGAATATGTTTTGCTAAAAATATGTAATAGGCCTATATGTCATAAGTACAGAGTCATGTCTCCAAAACTACTCCACACATCAAAGCCTCCTGCTGGTTGTATTACAACACATAGTTTTCAAAAATAATCATATGCATAATTTTAGGGAATATTTAATGCTAAAAACATTTCATACTTTAATAATTACAAAGAGAAGTGTTTCCATACTTACCTCACTATAACTGCTCACCTAATGGTTGAACTATAACGATTACTTTTCAAAAATAAACATGCATAATTTGTGGCTATATTTATCGCAATAAATATGTTATAATTACATAGAGAAATGTCTCACAAAATACTCCAGAGAAGGTGGTTAACAAAAACACAAATTAAATACAAATTTTCTAGCTTTTGTTTGCTTATATATTAAATGTTTTTGGCAAAAGATATTCCCCAAAATTATGATTATGCTTATTTTTGAAAGTTAAGTGCTTTAGTACAACCAACGTGGGGGGGGGGGGGGGGTCTTCTATGTGTGGAGTAGTTTTTGAGACATGACTCTCTGTAATTATGACATATTAAAAACATTTGGCAAAACATATTTACCAAAATTATGAATATGCTTATTTTTTTTAAGTTAGTGCTATAGTACAACTATCAGGCGACTAGTTATAATTGAGGTAAGTTTCGAGACACTACCTTATTTAATCATTAAATTAATAAAAAAAAAAATTGTATCTCTTTTCGGTGTTGTAGTTTGTAGACGGTCCCTAAGTACTGGTCTTACTGCCGTCTCACCGCCGGGTGCTCGTAGAGACAATGTTATTTCTCCAGTTTGGAGGACGGCTCGTTTTGATGAAAATGAGTTTGTAGCTCGTTGTTTACCTTACTACGGTAGGAAAGATGCATCGTTTGTGATTTAATAACATTTCGCTACAGAGTAATTGATCTCGGAAGACGTAATAATTGAAACGGTAACTTACTTACAGTCTTACTAGGACCACCCTTTACTAATGTTAACATTCTATATTTATATATAATTTGTCACAACATAATAATAATGGCGGTTGTGCGTTAGTTTTCGGTGGAGTGGTGGCTGCCTGTGTCTCCCTATGTCATGTTGTGGTCCCTGGGTTTATTGAGGTTACTGGGTTCATGTGTACTGGAACGTCATATGCGTGTCAGGTTTGTTTTGAGTGGGATCAGGTCGTGGGCTGTTGTTGAAGCTTTTCGTTTTTTAGTCGACGGAAGCATGTAAAACAGCTACCGCGATGACTTATATCAGTGATTTTTAGTTGTGTGTTGTGCTGTTGCTATGTTTACTTAAAGGGATATTTCACAGCTGGAAAGATGTAGACATCATTCATGTAGTAGAAATGTGATTTTTTTTTTTTTTTTTTTTTTTTTTTATTTATTTAATTAAAAGAAGTTGGTACCTTCTAGACCGAGAAAAGCCAGAGAATGTATTTTTGGCTCATGTGGATGAAAGACAACAACTTCCAGAATGCACTTGCTTCGCTTCCCTATGTCCACTCCCAAGCCACGCCTACTGGTTACAGACATTCTCTTAATACATTCATGACATAGACAGAGGCAGTCAAGTCAACTCAAGTGTATTTATTGTCATTTCAACCATATACATGAAATGTTTCACCGTGGCTCAAGTGGTGTTACACATTTAAAATGTATAAAAAAGAGAAGGCTCGCCTCAGGGGGACATGAGGGAGGGAAGCACAGCCATTCGAAAATACTACCGGGTTTCTACTGATACAAAGCTTAATGCTAATCGTTGAAGTATCCCTTTAATGATAATCTTGGTTATTGGCGTAACATAGGTGCACTTACAGGCTCACTATACTACTTCTTGCTGCATGTACCTTAACTCGAAAACCTTTAACTTTTTGTCATAGGTCAGTCAGCCCAATTTCACCTAATTCTTCTTAAGTACTGTATTTTCCCTTATTAAACAAATGTTAACATTGAGTTGTAGAAATACCTACATTTAGGCGACATTTTCCCGTCTGTGAATATCATTTTATAATGTTGTTTCATAATAACCACATGTTACGCTGGGGATGTGTATCCTGCTCGGCTTTTACTTCCATGTTTTCAGGGCTTTTGTGTGTGTACATGCAAGTATGGCTCAACTGGGTTTCATTCACCAGAAATGGTTAAAATCATTTCATTGTGTCTGAAAAGCTCTTTGAGATAACAAGCTAGGCTCCTTAATTGCTTGTCATCTGTGTTGTTGCATCCATCCATTTACACATAAAGTTGACCGTATCAAAGAGGACATATTAAGTTAGCAAGCAAGCAAATATTTAAGATAAAATTGGAGACAGACAAGACATTGAGGAGACACAATTCAGTTGACCTGAGCACAGATACTGCATGGTTCATGACCTGGCATTTCAGTGGAGCAGTAGGTGTTGTAAATTCACATTTGGCCACAATTATGAATATTAACGCTATGTCTACAAACATTACTGATGGTTCATCAATTTGGGAGTGATAGTATGTTCCGGTCACCAATTTTAGTGGTGCGACTACACTTTTGTTTACATTTGGATCACAATGTTGTTTGAACAAGAATTCAAACTCACACTTTCCCCCTCTGAGGTCTGTTTGTATACTGTAAAATTAAGGAAAGGCCAGAGCATTATCTCTACACCACAGTAATCACAGGTTTGTGTCTGTACGTTGTACGCACACAGTACAGATATAAGGTCTCAAATAACAGGGTGGCTTATACGCTCCAAGTTGAGCAAGGCGATTATGTAATCCTGCAGTGACGACCTGTTGTAAGACGCAGGCTATTTTCACAGGCTCCTGTTTTTATCTTTGTGTGTTTCTCTCTTTGTCTGTGTTTCACTTACTTATCTTGTGTCACTGCTATGTGTACGTGGTGTTTTTTTATTTTATTTATAACTGATATAATGATGGCTGAAGAAAACTGGCAAAGAGAACATGACTTAAGAAGGCAATGTGTTAACCTTACCTCTGTTTTCTTTGTAATGTTTGAGTTTGATTTCTGAAAAAAATACATCAATTGGACCTGGTGTTGGCAGTATTGATGTATGAAATGTGCCCATGTGTGAATCGTAGATGATGGGAGTGAGTCAGAAAGCAGTGAGCCAGTTTGATAGTCACATGGTCCAATAGTATTAGATAACAAGGCAGATTGTGTTTGTTCACATTAGAGAAATGAAAAACATTGTCTTGTTGCACAGAACATTTATATGTTTGTTTTCCTTGCTTTTACATTTGGAGCTTTTGCCCCATCAGACTTGGCACAAGTTTTTGGCATTTTGATTTGGGTTTTTCCCTGCCTCACATTTTGACACTTCATAGCCGGAAAATGAGAGGTGTAACTAATTACATTAATGATGGCTCTGTCATTCAATTCCCATGCCCACTAGAGCTGACAGTCTTCCTCTATAATACCATTCGAATTTCATGTTTTTTTTTTTATATTCAACTAATATTCGAATATTTGATGCAGCCTGTTAAATATTTACTACACTACTTAGGCTTAAGGCCGTTTCATGGTCCTGCGGAGGCTCCACGCAGAGCTTTCGGCGTAGCCTACATAAGTGGCCTGCATGGTGTTTATACTTGTGTGCTTGTGTGTGCGTCGAGCCGGCGTGTGTGTGTGTGGGGGGAGTGTGTGGTAGAGGGAGAAGTGAGAGAGTGACGGCGATAAGCTTCGGAGCGAGTAGTGACTCTAGAGTCATAGTGAGAGAAACAAAGTGTCTCCCCTGTGCTTTCTGACCAAGGTGAGTTATCTTTAGCAGGGAAAGTTAACCTTCTCCTTGATTTCATGTTTTTTATGGAGAAGGAGAACCAGGAAATGAGTCGGGGGAAATGGAACGCCACCAAGCCACGGCCGAGCGACGAAAAATGTAACCACTCCCCACAGCATTCGAATAGTATTGATTTTTTTTATTGGAATTATATTCGACTTTCGGAATTCGTTCCAACAGCCCTAATGCCCACTGGTATACCTATAGCCAATAGCAATCATCAATGTTATTAATTACACCTGTGCTTTTTCCTGCTGTGAAATGATACTGTTGCATCATAGCTCTGTCCCAGTTTCATATGGCATACTCTCAGATAGAATTGTTTTTTTCAGTCAGAGGGGTCCCACAGCTAAGACATTTTTTAAGAAATTAGTAATTCATTCTTCCATGCTGTGAATTCAGTCTTGCAAACTTTGTTCTGATACTGTTTCTTGTCTCTCTTAATTTCCTTTATCTTACAGTGTTAAAGGCAGATCCTCACATCTTACACTCAGCACTCATTGAAATAATAATAATTTATTGTCACCACATGGAACCCATTCCCTTTATTGAACATATGAAGACCCCTACTGACCACTGTAATTGGACAAATTGATGTGTGACCAAAGCGCAGAGATGCCTGGAGGTGACAGTGGTCCAGATGGGGAGGAGCCTGCGTTACCGTCAGCAACAGGAGGAGGTGGAGAGGAGGGGAGGATGTCATCAGGGCAGCAGGACGGAGGGGGGCAGTCAGAGCGCCACAAGGGGGAGTGGAGTTTCAGGTGGAGAAGTAGGGCAGGAAGATGAAGAGATGACTAGCGGATCGCATGACCTCTCTTCCTCGGCCAATCACAGCCCTGGGAGCGTCACAGGATCCACCTCAGCTTCAACCAAGAGGTATTTGCCTGATTAAGTGTGCCCTGACTACTTGGCCTATATCTACATCATACACAGTGATCAGGTTGATGTCATGTCTCTTCATTCATCTCAAAACAAGTTTTAAAATGCACCACATACCATAGCAGTGGCTTTGCTTCTGTGAATATCCACTTGCATTCTTGTGAAAATGTTGACTTCTTTTTTCAACAGTACATAACAAATAAGCATAATTAAAGTTTAGCCCAACTTGGGTTTTTTTTTTGTAGCTCTGGCCTTTGGTTTGTTATAACGTTGTACTCACCAAACTAATAGCTGAGAACTCCAATGGAGCAAGGCAAGACACACGACCAGTCAGATGATCATACAGGTTGTAAACAGGTTGATATTTTAGCTAGATTACTTACCATTTATTTTGGAGGTAAAAACAAAAGTCAGCACAACCATAAGGTTGCTAAGTAATTGCACAGGGAAACCATGAGTGCACATGGCTACTGGAAGAAGGGAAGGTCAAAGTTGAACCAGAAATTTTGTCTGTTAACTGTGATGAATATTTACAACCAACATTATGGATTGTAATTTTGCCTGTTTGTCAAAGAACTGTATTTAAAATACTACTGTTAGTTTCTAATTAACCCCCTAAATTGTTTCAGGCCAAAATACATTAATGATCTCCTACGCCGTTTTGAAATGTGTAGACTCCAAAGCTCTCAGATTGTCTGGGACAGGTCTACTTCCTGTTCCCAGAGTCAACATTTAAACGGAGAAGCAGAATTCAGTTTTAATGCACCACATCCAGTGCCTTTCAAAGGTATTCACCCCCCTTGGTGTTTTTCCTATTTTGTTGCACTACAACCTGTAATTTAAATATAAATATATTTAAATTACAGGTTATATATATATATGTGTATGTATGTATGTGTATATATATATATATATATATATATATATATATATATATATATATATATATATATATATATATATATATATATATATATATATATATATATATATATATATATAAAACCTGTAATTTTTTTTTTTTTTTATTGTATACAATGGACACAAAATAGCAAAAATTGGTTAAGGGAAATGAAAAAAATGTATAAAACAACTGAAATGTAGTGCATGCATATGTATTCACCCTTTGCTATGAAGCCCCTAAATAAGATCTGGTGCTATCACTTACCTTCAGAAGTCACATAGTATGTTCTAAAAGGCCCCAGAGCCTGTAACAACACTAAGTAAGGGGCACCATGAAGATCAAGGAGCTCTCTGAACAGGTCAGGGACAAAGTTCTGGAGAAGTACAGATCAAGTTTGGGTTCTAAAAAAAATATCCGAAACTTTGAACATCCCACGAAGCACCATTTAAATCATTTATTACAAGATGGAAAGAATATGGCACCACAACAAACCTGCCAAGAGGGACACCCACAAAAACTCCCAGACCAGGCAAGGATGGCATTAATTAAAGAGGCAAACAAAGAGACCAAAGGTAACCCTGAGTGATCTGGAAAGAGAAAGGAGTATCGGTCCATAGGACCATTTTAAGCCGTACTGTCATCAGAGCTGGGCTTTTTGGAAAAGTGATGAAAAAAGCCATTGCTTTCAGAAAAAGAATTAGAAAATATGTTTCGAGTTTCAAACATGTATGTCAAATGTATGTGGGAGAATGTAAACATGTTTTCTTTTCTTTTTTGTCTCTGGAGTGTAGGGCTTGAAGTGGTCCTATGGACCGATACATTACAGGTTGCAATGCAACAAAATAGGAAAAACGCCAAGGGGGTAGTACTTTTTCAAGGCACTGTATCTGGAACAAACTCCCAGAAAACTTGAGATCTGCTCCAGCTTTCTGCTGCTTTTTAGGTCTTTTAAATTAGGGCTTAAACTATTTCTGTGCCACTGCATTTTATGAATGTGTGTGTAGCAGTGAAAATACAGATGGTAGCAGAGGGCAGGCCCACAGAGAGGTGATGGTCACTGTGGCTGAGATGAAGAAGAGGATTCCATCAGACAAACGCAGTCGCAGCAAAGCCAGCACTGTGGAGGCCTTACATTACGCACTCAACTGTGTCAAACAAGTGCAAGGTAACCTGGAAACCTTTGTTACGCTTGGGAGAAGTTTTGTCTTTCTTTGAAATCAGAGTAGTTTTTTTTTTTTTTTTCTCTCTCCAACAAGCCTGATATCATGATTTAGTTTTGTTTCAAAGCAGCATGTGTGTTTGTGTTCCTCTTTAGCCAATAGTGAATACTACAAACTGCTGATGCGAAATGGCCAGGATGAGAGGAGAGATGCCACTGTTTGCACTCTGGAAGAGTTGGAGAGGGTCACATCTGAGCACACCCTTAAAAACACGGTATAAACACACTTGCATACATACTTGCACATTAATTTGCCTCACACCTGGGCCTGTGTACGCGTGTTTACTGCCTTTGTGTACTGTGACTTGGCTCGTCTGTGTGCGTGTGTTTCTGCACGTGCGTGTGTACGTGTCTGTGTGTAGGACTCCTTCGTGGTGGTTTTCTCCCTGTCGAGTGGCTGCGTGCTGTATGCGTCGGAGCAGGCTCCCAGCATCCTGTGCTGCAAGAGGAAGTTCCTGGAGTCGGCCAAGTTTGTGGAGCTGCTCTTCCACCAAGATGTTAATGTCTTCTACTCGCACACGGCTCAGCCACATCTGCCACCCTGGAGCAACTCGCATACAGGTGTGTTTTGGACCACATTTATTATATTTTAAATATGGTTTTCACTATTATATGGCTTTTGGGTTTCGTTTTAATTTAGCTTTTTGTTTTCTTTATTTATTACAGTAATGCTACAACTACAGTTATAGTTTAAGTGCATTGTTTACCTAGGTAAGGTATTGTTTACAGGAAAACACAATTAAAAACAGTACGCTGTGAGATTCAGCAGCAATCAGAAAATAATAACGTCAATCCTGATGGCGGCTATAACTTCGACATGAATAATTCAATAAATACAACACAAAACAAGTATGTACCTTGCACATATTTTAATAGTATTTTGTCCTGTACTTTAAAAGTAAACAACATACAGCATACGTTGGTTATGTTTTATATTTAAATTGACTATATATTTGACTTTACTTGACTATATATTTGACTTTACAGCAGTGTTTGTAAAATGTCTTAATTTGAAATTGTTTGTACATAATTGTGAATCATTGCAGATAACAAGAAATTAAAAAAAACAGATAACTGTCAGTTCTTTGTCCCTGCAGCGGGGGTTCTGTTTGACTGTGCCCAGGTCAAGTCTTTCTTCTGCAGAATCAGGTCAGTATCTTCATTCTGTTGAGGATATTTCCTTTCCTCACCAGGCCTTCCATACATCTGTGATTTTAGAATAATAAAATCTCTCTGGGAAAATCTGATGTGCTCAGAAAGTATGAATCCCACAGAGATCTCAAATACACACAGTTACCATACTTTATCAACAGATTTCAGTAAAAAAACAGCTGAAAGTGATGTTTTAAAGCTCCTCATACATCCTGCCAACCCCATAGGACTTTGTGAGTTATGCAGCTAAAGTTAGCGTACTTTGTTGTAACCGATTTATTTTGTTGACAAAAAGAATATAGAAATGGCTGTAGTCTGCATTTGTTTAAATCATCTCCAGTTTGACATCATTGTTAGTAGAGCTGGGCGATATGGAGAAAATCAAATATCCCGATATGTTTGACCAAATACCTCAATATCAATATTGTGTCGATATTGTAGGGTTGACAATTGGTGCTTTCACAAAATACGCACACAATGACATTTCTGATCAATAGTCTTCAGTTATGTTGATATAATAACTATGTGGGTAAAGGCAAATAATAAAACAGCTAAAACAGTCTAGTGTGTTCAGAAAAGAACATCACTCTACTGTAATGCAGCCTTTAAAACCAGGAAAAGACAACTCTTGTGTCATATCACGATCTCCAAAATTTAAGACGATATCTAGCCTCATATATCGATATAATATCTATATATTGCCCAGCCCTAATTGTTACCAGTATTTAATATTAGTTGAGTATAATGGTTTATGTTTACTATATAAATCATAGTAGAAATACAAATTTCAATTTATGTTTTAGGGGTGGGAAGGACCATGAAGGTGAGATGCGTTACAACCCGTTTCGGCTAACACCCTACCTGCTGACGGTGCAGGGAACAGGAAGCAGTGGGGAAGGCGAGGAGCCGTGTTGCCTGGCGCTGGCTGAACGCATCATCTCTGGATATGAAGGTACAATTATTAGCACCACAAGCTGTGCACAATTTAAACAGCCTTTCCCAATAAATAGTAAACATCAATTTATTTTTAAAGTTTTTTTTATTTATGTGCTTCCTTTCTTTCTAATGGAGAATATTTGTCCAACTTCCTCCGCTCATGTAGCGCCTCGAATCCCCATGGACAAGCGCATCTTCACCACCACACACTCAGCCGGCTGTGTGTTCCTGGAAGTGGATGACAGGTCAGTACACACACAAACGTGCACAATCAGAGTTTACATTGAGCTTTAAAAAGGGCGGTGTGTTGATGCAGCTAATTTGATGGTCATAATCCACAGGGCTGTGCCGTTGCTAGGATACCTTCCCCAGGATCTGATTGGCACGTCGTTGCTGACTTGCATTCACCCAGACGACCGCCCCCTCATGCTGTCTGTGCACCGGAAAGGTAAGTGTTTAAGGACAAAGTCTGAAAACACAAGTTATTAGTACAGGGAGATGAGAATTATTTTTATTTTTTTTGGACATTGAACATGCTAAACAATTAATTGTTTTAATTTATGGAAACAATAACTGGTAGATTAAACAGTAACACAAATACTTAGTTGTTCTCCTCATTCAATCAATCAATCAATCAATCAATACATTTTTCACGTGAAATCCCATAAAATACAATTCCAGTGAAATGTAACTCTGCCAATTCCCATGTATGCAGTACATTAAAGCATTACTTATGTAAGTAACAGCAATAATAATAGAGATATATGTATATAGGATGAGGGGGCAGTCTTAAGCAGGATCCTTGTTTAGGATCCTAGTGGCCTGAGGGTAGAATCTCCTCCTGAGCTTCTGGTGTATCCAGTACCTCCTTCCCTCAACAGGGAGAAGAGGCTCTTACCCTGGTGGTTCGGATCTCGTAGCTAGAGCTCATCTCTTTCACCTTTTTTCCTTATTTTTTTTTTGTCTGATGTTTACATTTTAAAAACCACAGCCAGGCAGTTAGCAGAGGACAGTTCACAAAGTGGGAAGTGATTTTCATTTCCTGATGAGTGACTCGTAGTCATATGTTATCATCGTCCATATGTAGATCAAATATATATAAATATGTAAAACAAACTTAAAGCTACATTGTGTAAGAATTTTTCCCATCTAGCGGTGAAATTGTATATGACAACCAACTGAATATTACTTTCTAGCCCCTCCCATTCTCTCTTTTTCACTTTGGCTAATGTATTTTAAAGATGGAGGCGCAACATGCCAGCCGTCATTCGAGCGACTCGCCCGTATGTATTCTGAATGATTCTAAATGTCAGATTCTACGCTTACGAGAATACTTTGATTAGATGGTGGAAGTAATTACACATGAATGAGCACATATTTGTGAAAGAACAAAGGGATTTTTGCTAAGAATCAACTAAAAAAATGACAATGTAGGTTTAAATAAAATTTTAGCGGAACTGACAGAGAGGCGACTGGAGAGGTCCTCGCCTTCTAGAGATCCACCCATGGTTCCACGCAGTGGATCAGTGATACAGTCTACTACATCGTCACCCCTTTTTTTTTTTTTTTTTACTCAAACTCTTCATGCCATGTGTAGTGTTGAAGTATGCGGGCCAGTCTCCGTTCGAGCACTCTCCGGTGCGTCTGCGCTGTCAGAATGGAGACCACATTACATTGGACACCAGCTGGTCTAGCTTCATCAACCCTTGGAGCCGCAAGGTGGCCTTCATCATTGGACGGCATAAAGTCAGGACGTGAGTGGCAACGGCACAAAATGAAACAATTTAAAGTACTATATTCACTAATAAAGTCTCAATACTTTCTATGTGCTTAGGTGGAGGGTTTGGTATTTTTTTCTGTCTTGTAATCCACCTCTTTTATGAGAAGGTGCTGTAGCAGCACTGTTGTTTTGCGAAGAGACTTACTAAATGAAATTACATCACTGTGCTGTCGTCATTTGTCACCAGGAGTCCACTGAATGAGGATGTGTTTGCTGCTCCGACTACAAAGGATGTCCCAGTCACCCATGAGGAAATAAAAGAACTGCAAGCTAAGATCTATAAGCTTTTCCTGCAGGTCATTATTTCAGTGCAGTTCATTAAATTGTTATCATAATTTATCCTTTCATTAAAAATAATAATGAATTTGACACCATTTTGTATGGCCTAACTGTATAATTGATATATTAATTGATAGTGAAAGCAAATTGCAGCCCTAGACCACACACATGTCCATAGATGTACACCCTTACTAACACACACACACACACACAGATCTCTTACTTTATCTCTATCTAGAGTTTCTCCAGTACCTTGACTTCTTTGTGTCTCTTCTCCACAGCCGGTCCATAACAATGGTTCCAGTGGTTACGGCAGTTTGGGGAGTAACGGCTCCCATGAGCACTACATCAGCATGGCTTCTTCAAGTGACAGCAATGGTAACCTGTGGGAGGACTCACACCGGGAACCGGTGAGACATCACAGTGACATCACAAGCCAGTGGTAAAGCCGCTGCAAAGGTTAATCCTGCTGATACATCGTCTGTGTGTTATTGCAGATGACTTTGCAGCAGATCTGTGCTGATGTTAATAGAGTCAAGAGTTGGGGCCAGCAGCCTTATCTAGGTTCCAACCACAAAAATGCTCTTTACAAACCAGCCACAGGTAATGCATTCCCAAGTATAAATACAAGAGTGAATATATAGAATGAATGAATGAATGAATGAAGAATGAATATATATATATATATATATATATATATATATATATATATATATATATATATATTCTTCATACATACATACACACACACACACACACACACACACACACACACACACACACACACACACACACACACACACACAGTACAGGCCAAAAGTTTGGACACACCTTCTCATTCAATGTGTTTCTTTATTTTCATGACTATTTACATTGTAGATTCTCACTGAAGGCATCACAACTATGAATGAACACATATGGAATTATGTACTTAACAAAAAAGTGTGAAATAACTGAAAACATGTCTTATATTTTAGATTCTTCAAAGTAGCCACCCTTTGCTTTTTTTGATAACTCTGCAAACCCTTGGTGTTCTCTCAATGAGCTTCATGAGGTAGTCACCTGAAATGGTTTTCACTTCACAGGTGTGCTTTGTCAGGGTTAATTAGTGGAATTATTTCCCTTATTAATAAAAAAAAAAAAGCAAAGGGTGGCTACTTTGAAGAATCTAAAATATATGTACAATAATGACTTTTTTGTTAAGTACAAATTCCATGTGTTCATTCATAGTTTTGATGCCTTCAGTGAGAATCTACAATGTAAATAGTCATGAAAATAAAAAGGAAACGCATTGAATGAGAAGGTGTGTCCAAACTTTTGGCCTGTAAAAATATATATATATATATATATATATATATATATATATATATATATATATATATATATATATATATATATATATATATATATATATATATATATATATATATATATATATATAAATTCCTCCTCCAGCACGTCTGCCCCCTGCAGTCTCCAACCCTGAGGTCAGAGATCACAAAGAAGGCAGGAAGCAAACGCACATTCCCTCCTATCAGCAGATCAACTGTGTGGACAACATCATCAGGTGTGTGGTCGTTGCGTCATCATGCCATTCTTGGATCGTTTCAGTGTATTACGTGCAAAAGCACCTTATTCCTGTCACACTATTAATTGTGTACATTTCTGTGTTCCAGATATTTGGAGAGCTGTACAGGCCCAGCCCTTAAGCGGAAGAGTGACTCTTATTCTTCCTCATCTTCTACCTCTGAAGACAACAAGCCTGCTGGAGCCACTGACACAGCTCAGGCCAGCTCAGATGGTATAAAAACACTACATACACCACATAATTATTATCATTTGAGTATTATTTTGTAATATTCCTTGCCAAATCAACATTAACTGTTCTACTTGTTTCTCCTCACGTTGTAGTGGTGTTGGACAGTGCGGCATCGGTGGCCCCAACGGCAGCAGCAGTTGTTGGAGCGCCCCTAAAAGACATCACAATGTCCACAAAGGCCATGAGTGTAGTCTCTGTCACCAGCCAGTGTTCGTACAGCAGCACCATTGTCCATGTGCCACAGCCTGAATCAGGTACATAAACATACCCTTACATCTGTGTGTCAGATCATAGGGGTCACTCAGATGCTCTTTTCCAGCTGTTTTGTGGTTCTTACATTTAAATACACTGCATATGGGAGTTTCAATCTTTATTTAGAAATGCCTTGTATGGCTCTCTTGTGTTTTTTTTTTTTTTTTTTTTAGGGAGGTAAGGCCTGTAAAGTGTCTATTGAACATGTTTTTTCCTAAATGTTCTCCCATAGAGGCCACAGCTTTGGAGGACGCCCCGATGGGCAGTGAGCCTACTGATGCTGCTTCGACCCCTCTCTGTCCCGCCCCGAGCCCGGCCACAGAGGAACGAAGGTTCATAGGTCTCACCAAGGAGGTTCTGTCAGCTCACACCCAGAAGGAGGAGCAAGTGTTTGTGGATCGATTCCGCCATCGCATCCTACAGAGCCCCTACAGCTCCTATCTGCAGCTGGACAACAGCTCTATGGCTCACTCCCATCACCCAGGTATGTATTTACTTATAAATGTGACTAACAGCATGAGTGAATTTAGTGACTACTGAATATAATTTTTAAAGGGACACTTCGGCACCTTCAATAAAACTTATTCTGCAGCTTGTGTCCATCTCACCACAGGCGACCAACTACATCCAGTGAGCGCTGGTGGGTTAAACCGCTCTAGGAGAGGAAAGCCCAGACACAAGCGCCCTAAACCCCAGGGTTCCTCAGACAGCTACGCTTCCCCAGTTGGCCCTCCTTGCCGTGTCCCAGACTCCTCCTGGCCCTCCTCAGAGTCCTCCCAGCCCCAGATGGTTGCAAGCCTTCAGCCAGGTGGTTACAGGGCGCCCTACAGCCAAACATCCCCACTACAGGCGCCATTCTTCCCCATGATGGCAACCCAGCCTGGCCCGGAGCAACCACCTAGACCACAACAGCTGCCTGCAGCAACCCCCATGGTGCTGCAGCCTTCTGACCAACCACAGCTCAGCTACAACTTCAACATCATGCAGTCTCCTCAGAGTCTGCCAGGCATGCAACCAATTCAGATGGAGCCCTTTCAGAATCTGCAGAATATCCAGAATATCCAGAACTTTCATAACCTTCAGCCAATGGCTCCAGCTCAGGGCATCCATCCTTACATGTCTCCGGTCATGGCTGTCATCCTGCCCAGCTACCCAACTCCAGGTTACCCGTCCATTTACCCACAATCCATTTACCCTCTGTTCACTCCTTCCATGCTGCCCCAGGCACCCATCGCCATGTCAGGCTTTGCTTCTGGCAGTGTCCCCTTCCCCCAGCCCCAGTTCCAAGTCCAGCCTGTCTCCCAAACTCAGACCAGCCTGGGCCCTCTGCTTTGCTCACCCAGAGCAGGCTCCTCTGTCGGGGAAGAGGAGGAGGCAGCTGGGCCTCAGGCTCTTTTTTCCAGCTCTCGCTCAAGTTCTCCGCTGCAGCTGAACTTGCTGCAGGAGGAGCTGCCAAAGCCGAGTGAAGGGCAGAGCAGCATCGGGCACAACCATGCCGAGAGCCTCCACGAACAACATGCCAACCAGGTCAGTCTGCCATTCATACCCAGTATCTGTTGATATACAGTAGATAGCTCTCCCAATTGTATTCCCAGCATATGTGGTTGGCCACATTCTGACTGTAAACCTTTGCCTTGATCAGGGTGATAACCCCAGAGAGTCTGGGAACCATGATGCCCAATCTACATCCAGTGAACTGATTGACCTGCTGCTGCAGGAGGATGCCAGGTCAGGGACTGGCTCCAATGCCTCAGGGTCTGGATCAGGGGAGTCTGGAGGCTCTCTGGGATCTGGATCTGGATCTGGCTCCAACGGAACCTCCACCTCACACACTGGTAAGAGGGGAAAACACACATGCACACAATACGCACATCAACAAACCCATTCATAGTTGAAACAATTTGCATAAAATTAATAAAAATACATTTTACGGAAGATTGCAAACGAGTAAAACAATCCAATTTAACAGTTGAGGACACTGCCAGACAGAAGAGCAAGAGTTTCACTTACTAGTAGGGTGAAGTGACTGATGCAGAGCATTCCCTGGCTTACAGGCAGCAGCAACAGCAGCAAATACTTTGCAAGTAATGATTCATCGGACACATCACGCAAAGCCCGTAAGAGCCAGGAGGCGCCGGCAGAGCACCAGCACAGCTTCGACACTCAGGTGGAGAACCCACTGTGGAGCAGGATCCAGCACACGCCTGAGCGTGTCATGATGACGTACCAGATCCACACTAGGTACAGACCCACAACCACTCTTACCGTTTCTATTTTGCTCATGATGAGCAAAAACAAAATGCTTTTGCTGAGGCATCACACATTGAAATGTGGCCGTGAAAGCAACATTTCAACCCGAGCAGAGCGTCAATGTGATTTGCATTTGAAATCACCATCATTTGGGGGAATAATATATTTTAAAAGCAATACTCAAATTATATTCTATTTAGATTATACTGATTATACGATGGCATTGCCCTTTTTGCAATATGTGTTTCCTAAAAAATTTGTCTTTCTGGTGCTGGTGGCAGAAGTTATATTTTCTTTTATTTTGATATGTTTAGCATTCTTATTTATTTTTCCAATGACGATCTTCTGTTTTTTTTCTTCTTCGTGTCTCTCTTTTAAATTTTTTTTTTTTACAGTTTCAAATGTAATTTCTGTCACTGTTAAGGGTTTGAAGGGAGGGGGCAGGGAGAGCGTGATTTACATGTAATCTGGAGAAAACATCAGTCTCAGTCTGGACCCACAGCCCTCTCCGAAGCCTGGCATCACCACACAGCTAGTCTCACATTGCATGATCTATCTCCACAGCGCTGTGTTAGCGCTGGAGTAGCACACAGCTAGCAAACGGTTATGTCTTGAGTTCACCTGGAGCTCCCAAACAGCAAGTATGTGTTTCTCTCTGCTGTTGTTTTTACACATAGAACAGGGCTGGTTAAAGTGAATTTAAAGGGACAATGTTCAAAACATTTAGTGTGCCTTTATTGATTATTTTCCGTTTACAGATATGCTATAAAGTCCAACCGGGCTCTATGGAGAAGCCTTGGTAGTCCCTTGACAAAGTTTTTCTCAAACAAAAACAGCTGGATGCATATTTTCTAAATCAGCATTACTGAGTGTGAGATTTTCCCCTGTTACCTGAATGCTTGGATTGTTTGGATCACTAGCCCAGGTAACAAATGTACATGTTAGGAAATGTAGTCTGCCACATTGTTATCATCTGAATTACAATAGCTTTTTCACTTTTATGCCTACACACACTACAGCATTTTAAGAAGTCATGTTCCAGGACATTTCCAGGAGTTTTCCTTGACAATACAGGACAGCACTTGGTCACAAAACAGTCATATGATTTACCGGTAGGCCTAGTATTGACACATTTAACCCCAGGTCATGCTGCTTTTTTAATGATGCAGGGTTCATGATAAAGTGTCCCAGGTTCATTACCGGTGATGGCTACACATCACTTCTAACTGTACAAAAAGGGCATCTGGCCTCCTTTTTTTGTTAGATGTGATCAGCACTGGTATGTATTTTTTTTTTTTACTTACAAAGCTCTCATCAACAAACAAAGAAACCCCTTGTTTGTTTTCTGTGTTACACCTAACCGAAATGTGGGAGTTACAATGCTCACTTCAAGCACTGGCTTATACTCCAGGTCCCTCATATGAACTTCAAACTTAAGACAAAAATTGACAGTGTAACTACTGTAAGGTGTGTGTTATTGTCAAAGCAGTGTTTAACAGGTGGTATTGTAATACAGTAGGTTGTTACCTGCACCCCTCGTAGCCTATAGCTGCAAGGGTCAAAGCTCAAACCCAAAATGTCCCATGGGTTTAAAGATGCAGTCACCATGTTGCGTGCCAGGAGAGGGCAGGACACACACATGTATATTTATAATGTCCATTTTAATTATTATTTCTATAGCACAAGCTTGATAAGCAGGAACAGCTAAATGTAATTACATATATACAGTAATTGCATATATTGTATGTAATACATTTCCAGGTGTTTTCATGACTGGAAAACTAGTTTGGGAGTTCCAGGAAACTCGTGAAAGCTGTTGCCGTAAAAATGCATTTCTTACTTATCTTTTTTCTCTCTTGTCAAACTCTTTTAAGCAGCTGGTTTTGGTTTAGCATTTTAAAACTTCTAACGTGTATGTCCTATTATGCTTGCCATCATTTTAATGATATTCTGTGATACTGTGTTTTCTTGTTTGATGCTTATGTCTTGTATTTTTGTAGCTGATCTAATTCTTTTAAGCCATCAACCTGCTAGAGACAGCAGATGAAAATTAGCCTGCATGACATTTACAAGTTGGACTCTGTGCTCATGTTGATTAATGTGTGTTGTTCCTTTTTAAATAAAGAAAGCTAAACAAAACAAAGAAATATTCAAAAAAATATGGTTGCTTAACAGTTGTTTGATGACTCTGCTGCTCTAATTCCTTTGATCTTACTCCTCAAACCTGGTTTTAATATGGCAAACTGTTGAGACACGTATTGTTCTAGACAGTCACTCATCTAGTGAGAGTAGCTGCTTAATGCAGAGGTGAAATTTAGCTTTACAGGTGCCCTCTGCTGATTAGATTGTGTAATGACAGTGTCTAACCCTTGACAAGTATAATTTCCAGAAAAAAATGTATTGTCTTATATGTGTAAGATGACATTTAACCCTTCATCCTTGCCTTGTATCTTGTCTTTTCTCTCCTCCAGGGACCAGAATGAGGTGTTGGCAGAGGACAGGGAGAAGCTCCGGGTGCTGCAGTCCCTCCAACCCTGGTTCAGCCAGGAGCAGAGAGAGGAGCTGTTTGAGGTCCATCCCTGGATCCAACAGCACACTATTCCATGGGGGATAGACACACAGGTGAGGATCTCCAATCACACTCTCCCCAAATTTAATCTTTCTGCTCACTTGAACACGTTTGATAATTCTTTGTGTGAAGAGGCACTGGTGAGCCTTCCTAGTCTCACATTGAAAGACCTATCTCCACAGCACTGTGGAGTAAGGTCTGGCTACACCACACATACATTCTAGGATAGGAGAAAAAAAGCAGCGCTAAGTTCCGGACACAGCGAAGGTGGCTGTATAAAATAGTCTCGGGAAGGAACTTGTTTTGTTGGAACATTTATACTCCGCAAAAGAAAACGCCACATACAATATTAAATTAAGTTAACTGTTCTATTTAAATTAGCTGGATACATGCTTAAACATAATTTGCTCTTACCATTGTATTGCCGTGTGTACTTCGTTCATAGCAATTGGTCCCAAAACATCACAGTTAGAAAGTAATGCCGTAAACATACATGTACAGGCCAAAAGTTTGGACACACCTTCTCATTCAATGCGTTTCCTTTTTATTTTCATGACTATTTACATTGTAGATTCTCACTGAAGGCATCAAAACTATGAATGAACACATATGGAATTATGTACTTAACAAAAAAGTGTGAAATAACTGAAAATATGTCTTATATTTTAGATTCCTCAAAGTAGCCACTCTTTGCTTTTTTTATTAATAAGGGAACAAATTCCACTAATTAACCCTGACAAAGCACACCTGTGACGTGAAAACCATTTCAGGTGACTACCTCATGAAGCTCATTGAGAGAACACCAAGGGTTTGCAGAGTTATCAAAAAAGCAAAGGGTGGCTACTTTAAAGAATCTAAAATATAAGACATGTTTTCAGTTCTTTCACACTTTTTTGTTAAGTACATAATTCCACATGTGTTCATTCATAGTTTTGATGCCTTTTGGCCTGTACTGTATGCCTCAGTGTTTCCCACACATAGACTGATGTGTGGCGGTGCGCCTCACTATCAACACCGGCTGCCGCACATTGTGTTTCAATATTATAATTATTGTTTTTTAAACGCAACCCCCCCCCTCCGCCATAAATTGCTTTCTAATCCGTGGGAAACACTGATGCCTGCCTTATTGCACAATTCAAATATTCTTCCGTTGATTCCAACTACTTTGTGTCTCACAGGGTTGTGTGAGTTGCAACTCTGGACAAGAGGTCGCCCACTCTCCTCACCCTACTGCCCCCGATAGCTCGTCCCCTCTGGAGATCCCCCAGCAGGACTCCATCGGACCTGTGGTGGACACTTGAGAGACCTGGACCCCAAAACAACCAACCACCCAACTCGCATTGAACCAGCCCTGCCAGAAACCTTAACAACTCCCACCATGCAATCCGGAGGAGTAGGTCCCTATGCTTTAGTTTGACGTTTAACATATTTTGTTAAGGTATCGGAGGCGGGAAAAGGCAAGAGACGGGCATTTTCTCATTTTCTTTCAGCCAGCCTAACGTGACTGCCTTCATCTGACCATACATATTATACCTCTCTTCTTGTTGTGTTCATAGACCCCTGTAGGGGTTTAGTTTGTATTTAAGGCTGACCATTAATTGGGACCATGAACCATTTGACACTCAATATAAGAAGATGGCCCCCTGAACATGCCTCTGAACATGAGCACTGTGTGCACTGCACGCTCCCAGTCTGTCGTATTAGTGTGACTGGGTGACAAAGACAAAGACGGTGCTGGCCCAGTTTGAGTATCCGAACACACGCCAGACTCTTCTCTCCAGGTTGTACAGTACGTCGGCCACATCATCTCCTTGAGCTGCATAGTAACTTACCCATGGTTTGACGCATGGTACATTTTTTGGATTGACATGAAGATGACGCATTAGCTGCGCTGTTTATAATGTTCATAGTCTTGTCTACTCTGGTCTAAAATGATTGTTATTATAGTATATTCTCTTATTCCATTGGTGGGTTTCCTCTTGTCAAAAAACATCAGTTTTCATGTTAATCTGACACGTGAACAACAACAAACATGATGATCATTTCAAATTGAATTTAGTGCTACAAAACAAGTCCACCTCAATGTCCAAAACGTCATGTTGGGAGTCCTTTCTCCACTCAGTATCCTGGTTATCACTCTACAGTACCTGAGGCTTACCTTTGAATTATACAGACACAGCGTTGCCCTGAATGTCCTCTGATCCTGGGTTTACGAATAAATTGTGTGTGCGTGTGAGTCTGAGAGCTGACCGATTTGAGATACAGTTGTCCAACAGTGCAAGACAGACCAGGGTTTTCTACCATTTTTAGATTGAAGGTACATTACAGTACCATGTTTCTTATAAAACAAGGACACAAACAAACTTCACAAAGTGTAGAAAACCATTTGTCTTGAATTCAGGGAATGTTTGTGTGTGACACAAAGGAATAAATAAATGAACTATGTATATAACGTGTACTTAGGTGTGACTGTCTGTTAAGCACAATACAATACACAAAAAAGTTTACTTTCTACAAAATCACAGGGAAGCTGGTTCTTATATTTGTGGCAAAACAACAAACAAAAGAAATGATTATTTTCTAAAGTTGACAGACCTAACGCTTGCGATCTGTGGGCCGCAATGTGACGCTAAAGGTTGATTTATAATTCTGCGTAAAATCTACGCCGTTGCTACGTGCGTAGGTACGTGAAGACACAAACCTACGCCGGACCCTACGCAGATTTTACGCAGAAGTATAAATCTGCCTTTAAGCGCCGATCAGGCGCCTCGTTGTTCACACCAGATGCGCAATTCTCCGGTGTCAAAGTGATCCTGCTCCTCGCCACTAAGTATCCGTATCCGGCTGCGCTGTGGCGTTCCGGTGTTTGACTACCACCTGGCTTGAAACATTCGCACGCAGGCAGTCTTTTTTTCGGCACAGATCGCAGCCGGTGTGAACAGACCGACACGGACACCGAAATGAAAATGGCTCCGCTTCGTGGCGCTTCCGCGGCCAGTGCGTGCAGATAATAGGCTAACATGATAGATTCCTGCATTACGTGGCTTAATTGCTGGAACAGAGGCTTAATCGTATGTGTTCCACCTGTGCTTTTCCTGTGCTTTTCCTGTGAAGTGAAAATAAATGTTGTGCAAAAGGTCTATGAATCTGGCACAGAAGAGACAGTCAAAGTCGTCAGTCAAATCCAAAACATGAAGCATATCTTGCTTTCAACTTCCAAATGATGAAATGAAAAATAGTTTGGGAACCCCTAAGTTAATATAGGCCTACATTTTACTTGTCACAGTAGGAAAAGTGCAGGTTAAATATTAAATCAAATTAAATAAAACAAAAAGACGTTATCTCCTCGAACCAATCACAAATAACAAACTTCATTCAAATATCTGCCTCAAACATTGAATTTTAATACATATAAAAAAGTAACATTCCAAATAAAATACAGTCTGAGCATCAAAATATTTTTTTTGCATACACTGCTTCATTGGTCAGTTAGCATACAATCATATAGCCTACAGGAAGCAGTACACACTGATAGTAGCGCTTCAGTGGTGTGTAAAACAGAGAAGAACAAAGTGAAAATATATTTTTTTTAAACTTGAGGAATACTGATCAAAGCTGTACTAACTGATCATTCAAATTTACTCAGTCACAACTTCATTCAATGTATGACCTCATTGCGCCTTCATTTAACAGTCAAGGCTGGGATTAGACTCCCCTCTCGGTGACGCTATTGTGCCGTACACAGTGGTCCAAGTCCAGTCTTTTTAGTTTGATCAAGTACAAATAAAGAAAACTGTTTTCCTTTGTCTCTAATACTGACAATTTAAAAACACAAGGCCTCAATGTGAGCGGTTTGTTTTTTTTTTTTTTTTAAATGGTTTTCTGCATTTCACAACATTTTATACATTGCTGTCTCTCCTGCCTGGACAGAAGGCAGTGTGGAGGTGTTTAGTTTGGAGCGCAGCCTCTGGACCAGCCAGTGACTCCAGTTTGTCTTTTCCTCACTTAGAAAATTTCTGCATTTCTGCAAAGATAAAACACAGGTTCAGGAGGATGGAAATATGAGATTAGATAATTCATGATAGCTGAATTTGTGTGTGTGTGTGTGTGTGTGTGTGTGCGTGCGTTACCTTTGTCAAGATCAATGACTTTAGGCTGAGTGTTCATGTGGACCTTCTCTCTTAGCAGGTTGTTCTTGTAGTCTAAAATCACACAGGATAAAGTCAAAACACAGTCTAGACAAAAGCCACTTTCTTTCTCTGTCTTCTGACTTACCAAATCTCTCCTCCCAACTGCACACATTCACTTCAGTAACGTCCATCTCAAACTCTTCTGAGCTGCTGTGACTTCTGCTGGACCTATTACAGCAATAAAGAAAAGTCTGAGTGTGTGTTTAAGAATAAGACAGTAAGAGAGAGTGTGTGTGTGTGTGTGTGTGTGTGTGTATGTGTGTGTGTCTCTGTCTTTGTTCACCTCATGGATGTCTGCGGATAAAACTCTGAAAACACAAGAAAATTAGATGAGATTCCGAAATGTAAATTGAATGTAAATTTACAGTCAGACAGAGGTAGTGCAGGTCAGACCTTTGGGTCTACGTCTGCGTGTGATGAGGATGATGATGAGGATAACGAAAGCCAGGAGCAGGAAGGAGGTGAGGACATAGCCCAGCGGGAGGAGAAAGTGGTGTCTCTGGTCCGGCAGAATGACATTGATGACTCGCGGTGACTCAACCTTAGGGGTGTCTGCGTAAAACAGAGATCACAACAGTCAGCATTTAGTGTTCCTCTGTTCTTCATCTTTTCTCTCACAAACAGACCAATGTGTCATCGTGAGGTTTACAAATGTAATAAACAAGAACAGACCTTACGTTGAACAGACATTACACACCTCATGAGTAACACAGAACTACCATTTAACTTTATTTGTGGAGTTCCTACAGCTACCAAATTCCCCTTCTAGTCATAAAAAGGTATTTAGCCGCACTAGCAGTGTTGGTGCAGTTTTTCCTCCACTTTGGTCTGGACTGAAATATCTTGACAACTATTTATTGGATAATTTGCCATGAAATTTGCAGAGATATTCATGGTACCTGAAGAATCAATCCTACTGACTGGTGTACTCTGACTTTTCCTCTAGCGCTACCAGCAAGCCAATATTTTCAATTATTCTGAAATATCACAATACCTCCTTGTTGGATGGCAAAAACTTTGGCACCCAAGCGACAACTTCCGTGCCTGAAAAGTGAAGCCAATGCGGAAGTGCCTTAAACGTACATTATGTCGGGGTGGCCTCTGGTTCACCCAGTAGAGCGTGCGCCCCATGTAGGCTGAGTCCTTTGCAGCGGCCCGGGTTCGAATCCGAGCTGCGGCCTTTTCCTAACCTGACTCCGCCAGATGGATTGCTTCGCATTTGCTCGGCATCTGCGAGTGGAAAACTGGAGCTCGCGAGATCAGGACGGTCTCACGAGGCTAGCCTTTTCCTGCGTGTCTCCCCCCCTCTCTCTCTCTCTCTCTCTCCCCACTTTCCTGTCTATCCACTCTCACTGTCTAATAAAAGGGAAAAACCCCAGACGCACACACAAAAAGAAGTGCATTATATCTAATTTCCAACAGGGGGAGACTCCACTGGCTCCAAAAAGAAGTCTATTTTCATAGACGTCTATGGGAAAAGGACACCTACTTATCACTTGATTTATTACCTCAGTAAACATTTTTATGATGAGTTTATGGCCTCAATAAATAGTTTCATGTTTCTTGTTCATTTCATAAATCATGGTCCCATTTATTTTAAAGTAGACGATAAAGCATTTACTTTGTTCGAGACTTGTTTCTGTCTGAGCAACAAACTCTCGTAAGATCTGGCAACACAGATAAGCTAACGGCAACTAATGTTTGCGAACAAAACAAATTTTCGTAATACTTTATGGCTTTTAGCTGTTTAAATATATAATGTTAGCAAAAGAAAATATTAATAAATTATACAAATATAACTTTTCATCCATCCACACGTTCACCACATCTTCAAACAAGGCCCATTTACTGTTGGAGACAGGAAGTGTGTACAGTTTCACACTATTGGCACAGCTTGTAATGCACTGCTTTAGTTATAGAGAATCTTCCCTGATGATACATTTCTAATTACTATCCTTTTCCTGCAGCGCCCCCATAAGGTTGCCATTTGTAAGTTTGAGTGAAATGTTAACAACTATTTAATGTATTGTCATACAATTTAAGACATATTCATATCTCCCTTCTGAATTGTAATAACTGGTTATCCCTTAATCTAGCGCCCTCATCAAATCAAACTTTTAAATTGTCAAATATTTTAATATATTACCATCAATATTTTCATCAACCTCAGCTGAACTTTATATTTAGTGCTAATTTGCAAAGGTTAGCGTGCTAACACGCTAAGATAAAAAACGTGTAAACATTACCGTCTAGCCATGAGCATGGTACAATAGTCATCGTAAGCATGTTAGCATGCTAATGTCTAACTTGAGTGCTAAATACAGCCGCGCACACACTTAACACATTAAAAGAATGAACTTTTGAACTTCATTTTTGCTCAAATTAGTTTTGTCTTTGTTCCCGGGGCACTCTTTGGTTTGTCTTTAATGTGTGTTTGCAGTGGCACATTATGCTAGTACATCTAATGCGAAGAGACTCCAAGCCCAACAAACAATATTTTCAGTCTGTGCATGTGGCTGCGTAAGTGTTTGCATTTGTTATTGCATGTGTGTGTGATGTCACCTAAGCTCCAACACTTGCAAGTTATTATTATTATTATTTTTTTTTTTTACATGAAATGACATTTCCTGGCTGTAAAAAGAATGCTGAACACATTTCCAGGGCAGCAAGGAATAATTAAGCATTAAGTGATATGTGCGGTTCTGCTGAGTGTTGAGAAGTAAAAAAGTGCAACGCAAGAAGCAGCTGTGGACCTCAGACTCAACATATTTGCGCCAAAATGAGATCCAGACAGAAAGTCATGCTGTGATTTACTTTTCCTGGCAGTAAAACACAGAAAAGCAAAGAAAGGAAGAGTGAAGGAAGGACAGAGCGGGGTGGAACAGAGGAGGAGAGCCAAGGGAGAGGAAAGGGACGGTGGGATGTTTTGGGAGGTTTTTCTTCACAAAATGAAGCTAGAAAAGACCTTGATCCCAAACACAAATTCAACGTGCATGCACAGCTGCTCATCTGCAGATTACATGAAAAGTCCTGGGTCCTATTATTTAGTTTAAAGATGATAACTTACAGTATGTGTTTGTGTTTAGAGGAAGGGAGGGGTGACCTACATTTCTTCTCCCCTATTTCATCAACTCTTTGTATATCTCCCTCTATTTCAAAAAACTCATTCGTCTCTGTCGCAGTCTGTCTTTCCCTCTGTGTTGCCAGCTGCCTTGCAGATGAAGCAAATGTCCTGATCTTGACCATGAACCCCTGAAAACAGTTATCTTTCTTTATAAGGAAATGCAAAAAGAAAGTGAAGAAAGGGATGGAAAAGAGTGTGAGAGAGTGTGATGAAAATAAACAAACCTGAGCATGTGGGATCATCAAAGGGGGGAAACAGAAAGAAGGCTAGACAGAAGGAAGAGTGAAACTTCTCCAGAATGTCAGGACAGAGCCAAAGTCAACAGGGCAGCCGACAGTCAGAGAGGGCAAAACCTGGATCAGATAAGATGATAAAATACTACAGTGGGCTTCTAATGTCTGAGAGCACAGAGGAAGAAACTCTACAAACTCACTCCTGCACTGAAGATAAATCATTTATACATCTTGCTTTTGACCAGTAACATTCCCATGGTGCAAAACTCAGGGAGTAAAGGATTAATTGTGTGGGCAGAACTGGACTTCAGTCCAAAGACTGTATCCGAGAGATTCCATCGAAATGAGATCAGACTTGGCACGCTCTTTCACACAAAACACACACACACACACACACACACACACACACACACACACACACACACACACACACACACACACACACACACTCACAGATGGACTTGACCACAGGCATGTCTAAACCTCTCAATGATTTTGCCATTATCGGCTTTTGTTTTTGCTCTACTGGAAACAGACACATGCATGAAAAAACTCTCTCATTCTACAAGAATTGAGGTAGGCAACTGACAATGCCAACATCCCAATCACTCTCTTCTTCTCTCTTTTCTTTCCCTCTTTCTAATATGCACTCAGAGAAATGATTTTTCTGGCAGGTCAAAGCACTGACAAAATGTGAACTAAAAACCAAGCAATTGAGAGAGGAGAAACAAAGAGGAACAAGCAGAAAAAAAGTGGATGATGCACTAAAGACACCCCCCCCTCCCCCAAGCACACATGTACATACCAAGAAAAAAAAACAAGAAAACAAAAGACTGTAAGGTAGCAGCACAATGATGTAATAATGGAGAGCGGTGGGTGACAAGAAGGTGCGATGAGAGTGAGTTCTGGAGAACTAGGTTGAAAGGGAGTGTGTGGAGTTACAGGGGTTTGGCCTCAGACAAGCTGACAGTGCAAGAAAGAAATCTCCAATGAAACAAACGTTCCGAAATAAGAGCTTTTCTTCCCCTAATGTCCCTTTGCTCTTTGGAGAGTCTGGGGCAGAAACGAAACATAAATGGCAGTAATGAGGAAAAAAGTGGAAGGCACAAATGTGCGTGTTTTTTAATCCTAATTGTACAAATGCACTAAGTCAAAACATCCTCTTTACTTAGGCACTCACAATGACTCACTATAACTAGAGCAGGAGGAGAGTTTGAGGTTGTGTGTGAATGCACAATGTGTGTGTGTGTGTGTGTGTGTGTGTGTGTGTGTGTTACCTTTGTCTTCACTGGGCAGTGCTTTGGCTGGCAGGATGGTCTGAATCACTGGTGCTACCACTGTGACCTGAAACTCTCTTCTCTCGTGCAGACCACAGTAATGGTGGTGGAGGTGGCAGGAATACATTCCCTTGTCTGTGGGCTGTGCATGGAATGTAGACAGACAAACACACACGTTCATTAAACTGCCTGTGCCTTCAGATGAGAGAATCTGTGATAAAAATGTAAACACCAACAACAACAAATGATAAGATTTTTAAGTTTACATTTAACTACCCCTTGGGGGTAGTCCGCCTAAATTACATTATAAATAAATGTTTGATGGTTATTAAGTGGCTAAGTTTTAGGACTGTAGATTCCTAAAATGTAACTGTAAACATGTATCTGCTTGCTATCACTATACAAGGCACACAGGGCACTGGCAGGAAGAAAAAAATGTATAGATGCTCAACTTTCTGTGACTGACTACCTCATTTTCCCAACAGAGAGATAAAGTTTTTATGTCCAGAGCTGCATTACTAATGAAAGCTCCATGTGTTTTGGCAACACTGTTTACATGTACACACACAGGAAGGGTGACTCCAATGGGAAGTGTATCCCTCCACACACACACACACACACACACACACACACACACACACACACACACACACACACACACACACACACACACACAGACAAACATTGTGTTGAGTGATGCCAAGGGAGGGAGTATATTTCAGGCACACCTGCAGATCAGATATGGAAAGTGAAAAGTCTCCCTCTGAGAAGGCTTGATTGCTGATGTTCATCTTCCTCTGTAGGAACAGCGGTCCGTAGCTACGCTGCTCCCCAGAGGCGTACAGGTCCACCAGCCGGTCAGCGCGGTCGTGGTGGACTCCTGGGGACTGACGGTCCCAGTGGACCACCTGGAGGCCACCAAGGTTGGGAAGGAATGACATTTTTTCAGTAAATATCACATAATCCCTCTAAATTAAAAGTAGATCTAGACTGAGACTCTGAAACCAGCAAACAAGCTCATGCACTCCACACACCTGCTGGTCCTCCTCCTCGTTGCTCCAGTCTGTCCACACGCTACGTCGGTTGATGCACGGCAACACCACAGTACTACCAAGCAACACCACGTACACTGCCTTTTGTCCATCCCAGAAGCGCTGCTCTTTACGACCTTTGTGTGCGAAAAAGACAAACCAAGTCAGCTTTTAAGTTGCTATGCGTTGAAGATGCTGATAGTCGGTACTGTGTGAGAGGCTACGTACGCGATTTTGTGACATTGAGCTGCACTCTGACTGTCTCGTACAGGTGGCAGTAGAGATGGTGGAGGTTACAAGAGTACAGACCTCTGTCATTCATCGTCACGTCTGTGATCACATGCAGAAAGACAGAATATGCAAACATGCTGATAATGTGGGGTAAAGTCCTTCTTATCTGTTCACTTAAAAGAATACAAAAACGACAACACTTTGTAGTTCATGAGTTATAAATAATCTTCACATTACTTCCATTTCTTTCATTCAACTGTTGGAAAATAAATCATGGCAGACGTACGACAAGTAGGCACAGATGTTAAGATACTAATCACCTAAATTCAAAACCACTGCTGCTTTGGAGTCAACTCTCAATTGTGTTGTTGTGTGGTTTTCTCACATCTGCTTGTTAACCTACCCCCCCTCCATTCCATATTAGCAGAGAGAGAGCAGGACCAGAGGGGTTGTTTAGTTGAATATGTCAGTCTAGTCTGCCTGACTCATTGATCCTTTATGTGATTGAGGTTTTTGCAAGTTAGAATCTATGGCCCCGACCATGGCTCTGAAATATCAGTAGCTTAACTGTGCTGTGTATTTATAAATCCATGGCGCTGTCCGTGGTGCTGAAGTAGGAGATGGCTTTGTAATTGCGACTTTTTCTCTGAGTCCTGCCCCGCTGTCAGTTTCGTAAGGGATGTATAAAAAAAATGTAATATTCTCCAAACTATATAGCCAAAAAAAAATAAAAAATACAGAACCAAAAGAGTCGTTCATGGGGCAGTTTGCTAGTTGCAGGTGAATAAAAAACGAACCGGATGCCCTACTGAGTACAAGTATTTTAAAGCAATAAGCAATTTGGTCCTGTTAAAGAGATCAGTTCTGAAAATGACCTAAAAGCCGAACTTGAATGGATCAGACAGACAAAGTAATGTCAGTCATAACTAGACCAATTCACCAACAGCTACAGACATGATGAGAGTCAAACAATGAGTGTGACCTTTGATGACCAGGGAGAAGTTTCCATCCCTGAAGGCTGTTGGGCTGAGGCCGACCCTGCCCAGGTTGTAGGAGTTGTAGATCCTCTGGTCCCCTGCAGAGAACATGTCCAGCACCCTCTCCATGGCGTAGTCTGGACGGGCCCGGTACATATCCCAGTGGACCACCCTCTGCCTGTCCCTCACCGTGTCCCTGGTCCACACCATACGGCCGCTCACACACTGCAGCACCACCCTTGACCCAGCGGGGGCGCTCACATTATAGCCTGCAACCACCACACTGCTGCTGCTGTCAGACTGACCTGACACTAGAGGACAGAGAGGGTGTAGAGTTTACACCCTGAGACATTTAGCATTTACTAAGTCCCTGAATAGAAATGCTTAGATATAAATCATAACTGCACATGTACACACAGAAAGAGAAACATACCTGCAGTGAAGAGGCAGGCCACAGGGACTGAAATAAAAAAGACAGTAGGGAAAGTGAAACAGGATAATCACTTGAACAGACCCTGTCAGACTGTTACACTGCCTGTTGTGTCAAGATATATAACTCCTGCATGTTGGAAGGCTCCCTAAATTCAGATTGAACTAAAGCTGGAAATGATTCAAGGTCAGCAAATGAGATCAGACTATTTACTGCAGCTGTTTACCAAAACTAAATATGCCTAATTGAAAACAATAATTAACAGATTAATAGTTAATCTTGATGCTAATATCCATAAAGTGCAGTTAAACTAATGACTGGCCTACACTCTTGATGCTTTGGACACCGAGTCAGTAAAACTCATCTGTCAGGAATGTGTGTGTGAGAGAGTGTGAAGCATGAGGTGGACAGGAGGAAAGCATCAGGTCTGGCTTTATTATTAGTCTGAAAATATTCAGATAAATAACTTCTATCTCTAAATGTCAGCAAATTAACTGACACGTTTTCTAACACTTTAAATAAGATCAGTAATTTCAAAGTCTTAAAATATGAAGCCTAATCTTATCAAAGAACAAAAGGAGATTAGGACAAACATGGAAAACAATATATACATTTTAATCTAATTTATAGTCCACCAATACTGGTGCAGATGTTTGACCTTAAGAGGCTACTTTTTTAAAACAATGATATGTTATGTATGCATAATCTGCACGCAGCCTACTTACTGTGGATTAAGAGGAGAGCCTGAAAAATGATGTCCTCCCTCTCTGTCTTCATGTTGACAATAATGGTATGGTAATGGTACGGACGGAGGCTTGTCAAGGCTGGGCACCTGGCAGATGGTCCCGAGGGTAAGAAAAGCCGAATTATATATCCTCCGCAACAGCAACAGCAACAGCAACAGCAGAACTTGATTCGGTGAAATTTCAGAGTTTGAAGAAGTAACAGGCAGCGCCACGTTAGGGCTTCAACACAGAACCAAAACAGGACCGAAGTGAACTAATCCCACCCGGGAAATGAAACATGACACCACTGGTCTGCATGTAGGCCTACGTCCCCTCTCAAAAACGTAACAGTTCAACATCTCAAGAGAGAGATTTGCGAACACAAAACTGCGAATAGGCCTATATGTTCTCTTCTACTTCTACTTTATTGTATTGCAAAAGGCAAACACTGCATTTTACTCCATTTCAATTTTATGACAGCTACAGTTTATTAGTTACAAAAGCTTCATCTAAAGTAGGCTATATAATTGTATATGCATTGCATTCTTATAAATTACTCTACCTAGTGTATAAAGTAATAACATTTACTCCACCTTGAACAGCCATAAGACTAAAATGCGGCTTGTACAGAGCATAATAATAATAATAATAATAATAATAATAATAATAATAATAATAATAATAATAATAATAATAATCCAATGATATAAGCAAGAGAAACGTATTTACATTGCACAGTTCACACGAGTCATTTATATTGCTAAACATACATATGGAAATGAAAACAAACGTGTTCAGATATGAAATAATATATAATAAGAGAGACAGGAGAGCTTTTACTTCGGATACTTTTCTGATAGTACTTCTGTAATTTTAACTCAAGTTTTGAATGCGGGTCTTTTAAAATATTTTTGTAAATTGGGGTATTAAAGTAGCTAAATACGTTTTCCACCACTGCTTGATCACATGTAATAATATCGATAGAGCAGGGCAAATGGATCATATCTAACTTTTGACCAGGAGACACGCTATAATTTGTCCTTAATCATCATCAGTAACTTAAAGGGGAACAACACCTAAGAACTCCAATATATTATTTCCATGGCCTAGGACAGTTCAATCAATATTTGTGAAAATGAGCTACTCTGTGAAGTGTGAAGCCATTTTAAAGTGCATCATATCACATTTAGCCTACTGTATATGTATCCAGCAAAGTAGCTCAGTATCCACGTTTCCACTGCTCATGCTGATACCTCTACTTGTTTAGATTGTTTAGATTAGATGTATTTATTGTCCCATGAGGGATATTTGTTTTCACAGTCTGACATGCACATGGCAATACACACAGACAAATGCATCAACAGATAACATAAAGACAGGTATATAAACACATAGAAACAACCTTATGGTTTAGCTCAAGGACGACCCCTAGTGGCTGATTTCATGCTATGACATGCACAGCTACTATCGTGTAGCTTCAAAGATATCAAAGCTCTCTTGTATTCATATTATCTTGAATATTGCAAGGTCTTTTTCAGCGAGGCGTATTCATGATCCTAATACATTCATTATATGATCACGAAGTTTGGAGTAAGCAATAGCAGCTTTACATCTGTTTTTTACACATGTACTCTTACGTTTTTTACCCTATTTTACCCTTACCTTAAAAGCTAGTTCCCATACCGGGAGTCGAACCCGGGCCGCCTGGGTGAAAACCAGGAATCCTAACCGCTAGACCATATGGGACCAATGCACAATATACGACTGACTGCGGGAATGTTCCTGTATAGTCATACAGTGATAATATGTTTTTATAATCTTTATTGTATAAGCACTATATTAATATTGCAGGTATACATTTTACCATTACAATTACTTAGTACTAACAGTATTTATATTGCAATCACGACAATATCAATATTACAAGATCTGAATTGTATTATCCAAGTAAGTGTATATTCTCTAACAGTGAAGCCTATTCTGATTTTAATTTGACTTGCATGATTGTGATATATTCTTGATCTAGACTGATTAACATTAAATAGTAGTTCAAGAGACAAAACAGGAGAATTTATATTTAATCCCAGCAAATGTTTCTGGGCAGGTTTTTCATTCCGAGCTAAATTGTTGATCTGTGTTCTTTTATTATAGACTTTATCACAACAACATGCCCTATTATTTAAAATGTGTATTAATCACATGCTTTATTTTATATCAGTATCAATTTATTTTATAGCAGACAGTATGACTTATACTCTTTGATAACAATATATATTTAAATTTGTGTGATGATACCATTACGATACTTAGAGACAGCTTTTCCCTTACGGAACCTTCGTTTCCTATTTGTTGACAACCGGCCCGTTTGGATGTTACACCTCAGACGCTTCCCCTGAAACAAGCGAACTCATTCAAGGGTTTGTGGCTCGAGGTAAATTACTATAATAAGTGGTATTATTTAGAAGAATGTCGCAAAATTGTTGATATATGTTATTTTAAACATAATTATAATGTCAGAATATTGGTGTTAGACTTCTATGAGCAGTTTCCGTGCAGTTTCAGTGATTGGCTGCGTCAGCTAGCATGCCAGCTAACATGCCACCCGGTGGATATTCGAAGCAAAGACTTGTCTTTACTTTTTATAATTGAATTAAGTCATTGTTATAGTGCATGCGTGTTACATAAACCAATGTTCTCTTTTTGCAGGTGCTGTGTTAAACGTTAAAAGATGTTTTTGACAAGATCGGAATATGACAGGTAACGTTAACGTTAGCTAGGGGCAACACAAACTGCTTTGTCATTTATTTAACTTTAGCGCTTCTCAGCGGTAAGGGGCACAGTTAAGTTAACAAGTTGTTTGAACGGGCACATTTTGATTTTGAAAGCTCAAAGAAATCTGGAAGTGCTTTTGTTTCCAACCCATGTGACGTTGTAGCTGTTTTGTTGCAGGTAGTTAGCTAGCATCTAGCTAGTAAGTTTGCAACAAGTACGTTTGCTTTCACTTTCGGTATCGCTACTTAACAACCTTATTAAACCAGGAAACCTAATAGATTAAAACACGGCGTTCAATAGTGTTCTGCTCAAGATAAGCATAAACCCAACATGCTAATTTAAATTATTTGTTGGTAGCACAAGTTGATTTCCACTAATGTTGAACTGATAATAATAATAATAATAATAATGGTTAATTATCATTATTCACATCTGCCTTACAGAGGTGTGAACACATTCTCTCCTGAAGGAAGATTGTTCCAGGTTGAATATGCCATAGAGGCCATTAAAGTGAGTATTATATGCTGAATCACTTCAGTTGACTAATATACTTCTTCTGTGTGATTTATAGTATAGTATACTAATGTCAAACCCCCAACGCTCATGAGTTTTCTTTGGTTTGGCTTTGCTTTTCCAGTTGGGCTCCACAGCCATCGGTATCCAGACGTCAGAGGGAGTGTGTCTGGCCGTGGAGAAAAGGATCACCTCTCCGCTGATGGAGCCCAACAGCATTGAAAAGATTGTGGAGATTGACAGTCACATTGGTGAGTGGCAAGACAATCAGACAGATTTACTGAACTTCAAACTTGGATGCTGACTGCAGTGCTTGAGAGAGATTATTTATGGTAACCTGATCAGAAAGTCAGCGTTTCCTTTAGGTTTTTTTTTAGCAGTGGGGGGAGGTTCGGACCTGCCCCCACTGCTAAAAAAAAATCCCACTTGACACTTTGCTGCAACACAAACAAATATATTTATTTGCCTCTATTAACACACACAATGAGGCATATTTTCAGAACTGTATTTTTTGAATTACTATATAGGCCAACTTTGATCTTGACATATAGGCTAAGCATTCTGTAGCAAATAACAAGAAACCCACTATTAATTACATTATCTTAATGCAAGGCAGAAATGTTGCCGTGGGGGGCCGCCACGGTCAAATCAACATAGAGGAAACACTGTAAAGTACATAACCAGTCAGTGTGGGTAAATAATCAGTTCAATTAAGCTATTTGTATTGCCTGTTTCGTACATTAGAAATGCAATGCATGTTACACTGAGTGAAAGATCCTGTGAAAGGTAGGGTCAATTTTAAATGGTCAAAAATAAAGGAACACGTGGGGATATTTGAATAGATAAAAGCAACAAAATGCTAATTCAAAAATGGAGAAAGTATTAGCAATGCTCAAAGGTAATAATATTGAGTAGCTGCTTAAATATGTTGGGAGCTTTGAGACTTTTATTTTTCAGTAAAACGCACCTTTGGTGTGTTACGTAGATGGGATGCTTTTTCCCTGGTGTGACTTTAATGTTTGATCAGGGGCAATGTTACACCCTTATGTCGTACATAATGTTTCCTGAGATAACATGGAATAACGTTACATTTCTCCCAGTTGACTGTGCTGATTGTTGGTTTAGACCATAGCATGTGAAGGACCTGCCGTTTCCTAATTTTCTTTCTTTCTACCTCAAAGGTTGCGCCATGAGTGGCTTGATAGCTGATGCCAAGACTCTAATCGACAAAGCAAGAGTGGAAACACAGGTATAAATGCTTGGCACGCTGTAAGCAGTTCACTGACCTTGTGTTTTAACTATGATTAACCCGTATGTATTCCTCCTCAGAACCACTGGTTCACTTACAATGAGACAATGACAGTGGAGAGTGTGACTCAGGCTGTGTCCAACCTGGCGCTGCAGTTTGGAGAGGAGGACGCTGATCCCGGTGCCATGGTCAGTCACTTAGCTCATTTCCATGCTGAAAAACTCTATTCAAACCTTTTTATTTTATTTTTTTTCTCCATGGTATACTGTTTGATGGTGTTTGAGTAAACTAGCATAACCTGTATTCTACTCTGTCTGCTCTGTTCCTCTGTGCTATCCTATACACAGAGTCGACCATTCGGCGTAGCACTTCTGTTTGGGGGAGTTGATGAAAAAGGACCCCAGCTGTATGTGAAGATTACTATTTGTGCACCTTCCGTACTTGACATTTTAAACGGAAGCATGTTCACCTTTAATTCTGACTTCGCAGATACTTGACTGTTATTTGTTTGTGAATGAAGGTACCACATGGACCCATCAGGAACCTTTGTGCAGTGTGACGCTCGGGCCATCGGCTCAGCGTCTGAGGGAGCACAGAGCTCTCTGCAAGAGGTCTACCACAAGGTACCGATCACTTTAACTGGAACATTAGCTGAGCAAACTGGAATGTTTATAAGTTGCTATCTTGTGCGTGACTTAGTAAATCGTTTCTTAAAGATTTAATGAGGGGAACATTTTTAGAATGCTTTCCACCTGTATGGATGACGATAGACTGATGACATTCAATTCTATTTTCCTTTTAAAAAAAAAAAAAAATACAAATAAAAAAAATACAACTGACCAGATTGATGATAATTTAAATGTTTTACAGGATTCTCTGTCTGCTATTAGGACTGGATGGTCAATAACTTTCTCAAGTTAAATGCTAACAAAACTGAGGTTGTGATTGTTGCTGCGGACAGCATTGCTTCTGAGGTGGCTAGCAGTATTGGGTCACTTAGCTCCAATGTGCGTTCCAGCCTGAGAAATCTCGGTGTGACTTTTGATCAGGCCATGAACCTTGACAAGCGTGTCAAGTCCTTGACCCACGCTTGTTTTTTCCGCCTCAGAAACATTGCAAACTCAGGCGTGTTGTATCCTACGCTGAATTTGAAATTATTATACATGCCTTTGTTTCTTCGTGTTTGGATTATTGTAATCCCTTTTACTTGCCTCAACCAATCATCTGTAGATAGTTTACCATTTGTCCAGCAGAATGCTGCTGCTAGGCTTTTGCACGGACTACCTGTTAAACTCAGGATTCAGTTCAAGCATACACATACAGAGCCATCCATTACCAGCCACCAGCTTACGTACTAGTGGTCTGCTGCACCCTTATGTTGTCAGCAGATCTGTGAGGTCCTCAGATCTGGGGTTACTGGCTGTTCCCCGAACAAAGCTGAAAACGAAAGGTGACAGAGCCTTTGAAACAGTGGCTACTAGACTATGAACGCTTTGCCTCATGATCTCACACCGGCGGCCACGGTTGATATTTTTAAAAAGCAGCTAAATACGCATCTTTTTATTCATGCGTTTTGATTAGCCACATTGTTGACTCTATTACTATGTATTTTTATGTTCGTTTTCTGTTTGTCCCTCTTTCCCTGGGTCACTTGCAGTCCATGACATTAAAAGAAGCCATCAAGTCGTCTCTCACCATTCTGAAGCAGGTGATGGAGGAGAAGCTCAACTCTACCAACATTGAGGTTTGTTACTCATTTCTCACACAGTTTCTGAATGCTAGATTTTTAGTACAATGTGCTTGAAGGTTTGATTTGTCCATGAAAATGTATAGTTGTAACCACATCAGTACAAATGACCAATGATTTTTACCTTTTTATTATTATTATTATTATTATTATTATTATTATTATTATTATTATTATTATTATTATTATTATTATTATTTGAAAAACAAACAATTAGCAGTGTTAAGTGTGCACAGGACTGCCAGAGTTTGAATCCTCAGGTTTCATGCAGGCTTTGTTTATCGGTGTCTCTTCTGTAGCTGGCAACGGTAGAGCCCGGGAAGACCTTCCACATGTATTCCAAAGAGGAGCTGGAGGATGTAATCAAGGATATCTAAAGCTGATAAGACTTGAAAGTCTTGGTTTGAGTTCTGGGCAGGACAGGAGAGGACATGGAAGTACACCTGGGCTAAATGTCACAACACAACCACAACCACAACTTGGCATCAGCACATTCTCCTTGCTGCATTCAGATTTTCTATTGGATTGCATAAGAGGCTTCTCTTTTTAGTGTGCTAATTTACTTCTTGTCTCTCAGTATCTGTACAGCAGTCTGTCCAGCACTTAAAACTGAGCGGCAAGAAAACAGTTGGGGGAGGGGGGGTTATTTTTTTTTGTTACGAATCAGTACTACAATTAAACTGTTGTATTCAGAAAATGGTCTGACTCTTTGCATTTTTTGTGTATGTTTTGCTGATGATAAAAGAAAACTGGTTGGAGGTTGAAATTATGAAGCGATATTTTTCTGTTTACGCTCCATTTTGATACCTTAATATGATCGTAAAGGTGATCAGTTATATTTTAGTCTTCTTGTCAGTTTAATGAATCCATAATGAGGAACTGCTAGAATAATGGCTACAATGTAAACTAATCCTATTGTGAAGAAAAAGCCTATCCTCCAGACTTTTCGTTCTGCTTTTCTTTGTATTTAAAAATAAATACGTTTTGAATTCAAATTCAAAGAATAAATTATTCCCTAAAAAAGAGAGAGAAAAAGTTTTCGTGGTCGTATCGCGGTCTTTCCACCAGGGGGCAGTTTAACATCAGAAAACACGCCATGTCAGTTGAGGAAGATTGCTGCCGTCCAATGAGAGTGCAGGTTGTTCTGGCACTGACCAATCTTCTGCCACGGTGGATGGGCCGTTATTGAAGATGCATTTGGTGATGAGGGGGGCATGTGTGAAGCCAAGTGTTGGGACAGAAAAGCTTCTCGCCGAGTCCGAAGTTGTGCAGTCTTTTTGTAAACATGATCTCCGTATCTTGCATTTTGGCGCTCGGGTTGTTTTCGTCTGCGGTGGGCACGGACTTCTACGAGGGAGAAGACTTCTCAGATTTGAAGAGGCTGCAGAGGGAGTTTGGCAGTTACGAAGAGCGACATAGTTTAGTAAAGTCGGAGCTCTCGAAACGCAGCGCAGGACTGAATGAACAGACATGTACAGCTCTGCCTGGAGTAGAGTCAACCCTGCAAAACAACACCCATTCTGTAAGTGACTTGTTCAGGTTTATTTGAACCCACCATTATAACATTAAACCTTGAAGAAGTAAAGGAGTCTATGCGTTCGCTGCAGTTGGAGTTAACTCACTGGCTACTTCAGTGCGTCTTTTTGTCTGTCATTCAGCACATGGAGCAGCTCATAATGTCAAAACAACTTTACAAATACATTTAAATAGATCAACCTTATAGATGATTTAACACTTATTTTTCCCATGCAACAATATACATGGCAGTTATGATTTGGCAGCTCTCTGTAATTTGAATGAAGAGAGAAGTGAATCCTGCAGCGATGCAATCTGTATGAATAAGAGGTGAAACAATTAATTGGAAGAAACGGAAAAGTAATCGGCAACCGTTTTAATAATCAATTAATCATGAAGCAAAAATGCCAAAAATCTCCTTGTCTTACATTGTAGTAGGCTAAAATAAATGGGCAAAAGGTGTCACACAATTTTTTTGACAAAAGACGTTTCATTGATTAAATAAATAAACTTTAGAATAACTAATAATGAAAATAATCAAATTATCTTGATGTACACTTCTAAACTTTATGGGGTTTAAAGTAATAATTCATTATAGATTCTTTTCTAAATTCATTGTTTGGTCTTTAAAATGCAAATAGTTTTCCAGAACCTAAGATGACATCTTCAAATTGTTTTTTTTTTGTCCATCTGACAGTTCAAAACAAAAAAAATATTCAATTTAGGCTGCAACTGACGATTATTTACATTATCAATTAATCTGCCCAATAATGGTCAAAGAATGGCAGATGGCAAATAATAGCAGATTAATATGCAATTAGAATATATTGGAGAAGATATGTTTTGCTTGAAGAAATGCTTAGGCCTAAATAATCTATTGAAGTTGCCAATTTTGTTTTCTGATTATGAACTTCTTGTTTCTACCTGTTACACTCTTTTTTTAATTGATCTGAACTAATGTAAGTCGTCAGTCTGGGTCAGATCATTAAACCTACTGATGAAGTGTGAATGGAGGATGTTAGTTGTGCTCTTCCAGTCTGGTAACAGGAGGATCTTGGTGTGTTGATGTGACAGCATTTGACAATATCAGCATCTTTTCTTTTTTTAGTTGTTGTTGCCTTCTCTTTCTTCTTCTAGTCTTAAACTCTTTCACATCTTAACCCTGATCCCACAGTATAATGGACCAAATGACACCTTCTGTTATTTTAGTACTGAACATGTTGTAATAGGACGCACAAGAAGAACCCAGATGTCCTGAGGAATGTTCAAGAATAACAGCTTGGTCCAAAGCTTTTGCGTGTGAGTGATGGACGAAGGGGTCGTTACATCATGTCTGTGGCTCAGACACCGGGGCTAGCTTTTGAGCATGAAAACGATTTGGTGTGCTCATAGACAGCACACCCGTCTCCTTAGGGCCTTTCTCACTCACAAACATAATTTATGTTATTAGAGCTGCAGGGCTAGAATAAATAAGTGTGAGCATTTAGATCAGTAGTATACTAGTTGTATCCTTATTTTTGAATTTGCTATGTATACTGCCAGCTTAGGCAAGTCAAACCTACTCCTACTCTTGTTTGTATGCTATTTTAAGCCCTAATAGAATACACAGGATGTGTTTTGTCAGCCAGTCCAAGCTTTGCCTCATTTTCTCTTTTTTTGTAAAAGGTTAATTTAGATGACTCTGTCTGGTTTATAAACTAGTTTGCTGTTTCTTTTTCTTTTTCATCCCATCCTCTATCCCCTCTGGCCAAAAGAACGCAGAGAAAAAAACATGTTCTGTTTTCATGGTGAAGGGTAACTGGGTCGCAGCCAGCTGTTGAAGCACCAAGAACAGCAGCAGAGTGGATGTTCCACACTGAGTGAGAAAGAGAGAAAGTGTTATGGAAAGTATGGGTTTGTTGATATACAGGGAGACGTCCAACGAGTTCAACAAACTGGTGAAAATAGAGAGGCACTTTTAGACTCGGAGACTTGTACTTTACATTTCGTTCGGTCAGAGTAGGTGGAGAAATGATCAAGTATGTGTATAAACCGCCACATGTTTGCATTTAATTACATCCACACACCAGTGCCAACAGTCAATTAGCATACAGAAAACCATTTTTGTTAAGTCAAATGTTTCAGTCATCCATCCAGCAAAAATGCCACAACTTTGCTGGTTCAAGCTTCTCAAACAGGAGGAAAGACTATGCTAATATCCTGATGTTTAGCAGGTATAATATTTTTTTGTTTACCGTGTTAGCATGCTAGCATTTGCTAATTAGCAACTAACACAGAACAGAACGTCAAGCTAAATAATTCAATCAGATAACTTTCGATCGACTAATCACTTAAGCAACCAATCATTCCTGTACTAGATTGAAACTGTGATGGACATGTTTTCCCCTTTTCTTTCTAACATTTTATAGACTGAACAGTTAATCAACACATAATCAGCATGGTTAGTCCTGGTTTTCTTGAACAATAATAATCAAATAGACATTAATATGGCCCAGCTTACGTCTCTGCCTGCAAAACTTAGTCCAGCATCAGAGGATTGGTCTACACAGCTTGATCTGTTAGATCAGAGCCAAGAGTGCTTGACCTTCTCTTCTGAAGTTTTATGTGTGTAGCTGAAGCAGAAAAGTTAGAAACCAGAGCAGAGGGAATAAGGAGCTCATTGTGTTGCCGTCTGACCTCTCAGAGAGGACTTGGCTGTGTCTGAGTCTGCAAGGACATATGTGTGTGTCTGTTCGTGTACAGCATTATGGTGAGAATCCAACCTATTTACAAAAAACTGCCCATGATCCAACCCAACCAAATAACTACAGACCTATCTCGAAACTACCATTCATCTCCAAAAGGTCTGGCAATGCAAGACTAAATGGTATAATGAGACTGTTGGGAGGACATGACACGTCATGTTTTACATTTACATTTTTTAACTGATCAACAAATTGACTGGATGGAGGTTAAGTTGTCAAGCAATAAACCGATGAAGACATGAAAGAATAGTTGGATGCAAGGAGGATGTGATGACATGATTAATGTAGAGGAGAGATGGAAAGCTGTGTTCACACACTTGGATTGCCGGGGCCGGCCAGTTTCCACTGGACATATTTACAAGGAGTTTCCAGCAGCCACACCTGGCCGTCTCCTGTGGCTTTATGGAGCTGTATGCAGCTTCCGGGACTGGGTTCACCTTGTAAACATCTCCACCCTGCCAGTAAGAGAGAGGAGGGGAGAAACCTTTGGTGGCTAAATACCTTGCTGAAATGACCACTTGACAACACATGAATGTTACTATGGCTGAATAGACTGGAATGTTGTTGGCAGACACAAACTAAAAGTTTTTAGGTCTAAACTCTTTCTACTCATTACCTCTAACATTATGTAATACTGGTATTTTGTTTTAAAATTTTATGTTGAACTTTAAACCTTCCATAGCCTTAAAAGTGTGCGTGTGTTCTTGGTGTGCTCGGGACATTGGTAATTGTTTTGTTCTCTGGCCTCGGCTTTGTCATTTAGGCGGGAATGTAGGTCACACACGCAGAGTGCATCCAAATGGCCAAATTACTGTGGACAGTAAGAACAATTCATTCTGTCCTCATTCAGCGAGTGCTGGAAACACACACACAAACTCTTGTATTTTGTATATTTCAGACTAAACTCTGGACTTGGGTGTGTGTGTGTGTTTGTGTGTATGTGTGTTCTTCAGTTGATTTCCTGACACAGTATTAAGCAATGATGATAATCACATGAGAATCAAAACTATTTCAAACAATCCTAGTTAAGAAACATTTTGCAAGAGTGACTCATTGATTTGTTTTCTAAAAGCTTTCACTTTTATTCCCCATTCTAGTTCACCTTCAAAGTGAGGACCATGGGTTCACTGTCGCTGGCCTGGGTGGGAGATGGATCCGGGGTGAGTTTGTTTACATGAGTGAAAATTTATGACTAAATGGAAAAAAAAAGACCAAGATGTTAGAGATGGTTGTGTAATTTCTCCTCTCTTTTTCCAGGTGCTGCTGGTGTTGACAACATTTCAGGTGCCGTCGTTCATGATGCGTTTCGGCCAGTCTAACCTCTACAGAAGGTGAGAAATGCCTGGTGGCACACTAAGTGGAGTAGTAAATTATTTGTCATAGCTGTGGTCTGAGGGTCTAACTGCAACTTTGTCACTGTGTCAGTGAAGACTATGGCAAGACGTTTAAAGATGTGACTCACCTGATCAACCACACCTTCATCCAGAGTGAGTTTGGCATCGCCATCAGTCCCGACCACTCTGGCAAGGTGAGCCGTTGTGTGTTGTTCTACAGACCCCTTGCTGATACCTTACATGTGTGTTTTGTTGTGGTTGGTATATATAAAAGCTGTTGCCTCATAATAATACAGAACATTGTAAAGCTCCACTCTACTTCTTCCCTTACAGCTCACCTCTGTGTTTGGTTTCAGGTGATGCTCACTGCTGATGTGTCAGAAATCAGGAGGTTTAAACTGTTTCGCTCGCAGGACTTTGGTATGACCTTTGTTCCAACCGACCTGCCGTTTGAGCCCCTCATTCAGATGCTGTACAACCCTGGAGACTGCAACGTACTGCTGACACTCAGTATCACGGTAGCGGCTTTCATTCTTTAGACTAAATCTCAGATTGTAGAGTTTTTGTCAGCAGTTTTGAGTTTGAGTAAAGCAAACTTACCTGGACCTCTCTTAAGTGGATGCTGGACTTCTATATCAAACTACTAAATGTTTGTTTAGGCATAACTGAATACTCAAAAGTCTATGAACACTTCATTTTTTTTAACTGACTGAGCCTTTTCCCTCCAGTTGGACCTGTGGCTGACTGAGGACTTTGGTGCCACCTGGAGGAAGATCCATGACAGTGTTTGTTTGGTCAGATGGTAAGAATTGTCATATACATCAGAATTCGTCAGTTTTGTAATGAATTATAAATACACACAAGACGTGTGGGTTGTTGTTGGTATTAAATATGTAACGGATGGCATAATAAAGAACCAAGTCAAACATTAGGGTTTGTAAGAAAATTATTGGGGTGGGGTCGACCATATGTTTTAAAATTAGCAATGTTGTAAATATTTGGTTAGGTCCTTCCTCTTGACAACCCTGATGATATCATAGGATTAACTCTTCATAATGCACACACAGTAGTAAATCTTGCTAGAAAAGGATGAAATTAAATATACATGTCTGGGGCATGGAAAAATTAATGACCCACACCTGTTCTTCCAAAATAAAATCAGACTTCTCTCCCTTTAGCTAAAGAAAAATGACATACACCTCTCCTTCTCTGACCCCACCCCCCACTGTAACAATTTTCATACAGTCCCTTAATATATTTTACAATATATATATATATATATATATATATATATATATATATATATAAAATAAGCAGTAAAATCTCTCTCTGAAACAGCTTTGTCCATATTTGTTTCCACACAGCCTCCATGTGCATCTTTGTTTTTGCTATAAAAGGAGTTTGTTTGTGTGCGTGTGTTTTTTGTTCATTTTTGTTATTCCAGCTGTTTTTCTCACCACAGTTTGGATCACTTTCCTGACTGGTTTCATTTGGGCACCAGAGTTCACATGGGGTTGTGGTGTCAGCCTGCGGTTGTTATCGCTGCATTGTGGGAACATTGTGATAGCTCTGCATGACCACAGCTGTTATTTAGGCCCAAACCTAAATTGACTGTAGAGAGAGAGCTGAGGCTGCTGTCAGAGTGAATCATGAGTCAGCAACAGCATTCTTATTCAGGCCACAGTCCTCGAACGAGCAGAATCTTTGCAGTGTGAAAAACCTTCGTCCCCCAGAGAGTGCTTGGAGCGTGGCCCGGTGGTTGATGTGTGCCTTGTTCGCACAGCACATACTGTAGAAGAAACCACAGCCATAAACTCAGACAACTTTATGTGTCTTATGTTTAAAAAAAAAAAAAAAGAAAAAAAAGTGAGCACAATTAGATATTTCCTTTCTCCAGATTCCTCAGTTTCTCTTTCTCACATACAGGGGTCCGAAAGACAGTATCTACTTTACAACAAACTACAATGGCTCATGCAGTAAGTGAAAACAGTATAGTTACCCATATATTTAAAATTTTGCAATACATCTAGTAACTCCACTTTCTTTCTGTTAGATGATAAAGGAATCTTGGAGTTAAGGAAGACAGCAGACTATGGTCGAAGTTTCCAGACCATCGCAACAAGAGTTTACTCCTTTGTACTGGGAGGGCGCTTTGTTTTTGCCTCCATCGTGACTGGCACGGTGTGTGTGTGTGTGTGTGTGTGTGTGTGTGTGTGTGTGTGTGTGTGTGTGTGTGTGTGTGTGTGTGTGTGTGTGTGTGTGTGTGCGTGCATGCTAATTCTTTATAGACATAAATTGTGAGATTACATATGAAGACATCCAGTACCTCCCTCATTTTACAATGTGCATTTTACGAGACTTTACTGACTCAATGGGTCAGTTCACCCAAATTACAAAGTAATTTGCATTGTTAATGCAGGGTGTTGATGCACAAAATAGGCATTGTGATCAGCCAGACCACATCTGGAGGTGGTTTGGCTCAAATGGGATTTTTTTTTGTGCATAAATTACTGAAACCACCCCATTACCATGCAGATGAAAGGAATTTTGTATGTTCTTTTGTGATTTGGGTGTACTTGCCCTTTAACATTTAACATTCCATATCTCTGTCTAAGTAAGTATAAAGCTGCAACAGAGCAGCTATTACAACATTTTTGTGTGTGCTTGTTAGGGTACAGAGCGTGTGATCCACGTGTCAGTGGACGGAGGTGAGGTGTGGAACATGGCTCAGCTTCCTCCAGTCAACCACGAGCAGTTCTACTCCATATTGGCAGCCAATCAGGACATGATATTCATGCACGTGGACAACCCTGGCGGTCAGAACCAGTGACAATGCTCATAGTGATGATTGATGTGGATGATGATGATGTTGACAATGTTGGTAATAACAGATGATGCTAATGATTAAGGATTAGGTGTCCTTGAAAATTATCCTGAAGCTGCAGAAAGGTTTCTATTGGGATCAGTAAATGTATCATTTGTCTGACTCTGAGACCGTTCACCAAAAGAAAGCAATTTAACGTATTTATGTGTGTGTGTATTATGTTAACCAGACTCCGGTGCTGGAACCATCTATGTGTCAGATGACAGAGGAGCCGTGTTCTCCAAGTCTCTGGAGCGCCATCTTTACACGACCACAGGAAGCGACACTGACTTCACTGTCATTACTTCACTCAGGGGTGTCTACATGACCAGCGTACTAACACAGGGTGGGTCAGCACACTGCATAATATGTACTTACACATTTAAGAGGAATCTTCTGGTTATTGTTAGTCAACATTTTTAAATATGATTTTATTATCTTTTCATTTAATTACAGAAAAAGGGTTGCATATACACTGCAGCTCATCCTAACGTCACTCTAAATGTGATTTTAAAATGGTCGTATATTCTGTATATGGGGCAACAGTTGGAAGGCTGTTTTGAAAAACTGTAAAGGGGAGTGTAAAACTATCTACATGGATCCTGATAGTTATTGAAGTGAATGTTATTGACTGCAGATGGTGCAGTGGAGACAGTGATCACCTTTGACCAAGGAGCAAAATGGCAGACGCTGCACAGACCACAGAACAGCCACTGTGACACTGAGACCTCTACCAACAGGCCTAACAGAGTGAGACACACATACACACATCGATTTATATTCAGTATATTTTATATACATTGTTATTGTGATTTGCATTTTTTTTCTCCAATATGCCTGGCGTGTTTTATTTATGTGATGAGCTGTTTTGGTTTTTGTCATTTTATTAAATCTCTTCTGTTTTTTGTTGAATTAACATTTACATTAAACCGTATGAGTGTCTGCAGCGAGCATGCTGACTTGGTACCAACATTACCCTAATTATTACGATATTATCGTGTCTTTACAGTGCAGACTTCACATTCACGCATCCTACAGCACCACCATGAAGATGAACGTCCCCATGCTGCCTCTTTCACAGCCCAGTGCTGTGGGCCTCATTCTGGCTCATGGTAAAAAACAAAACAAAGATGTCTTTACCCTGAATCAATTTATTTCATGGTTAAATGTCTCATAACACCATTGTCCTTTATTTCTTCAGGCAGCGTCGGAGACGCAGAGTCAGCTCTGTCCCCTGATGTGTACGTGTCTGATGACGGGGGCTACTCGTGGCTGTTGGCTCTCAGGGGCCCCCATCATTATGCTATACTGGACTCTGGAGGGCTGCTGGTGGCTGTGGAGCACACCAACTCACCTGTCAACCAGATCAAGTGAATACAACTGAGTATACCAGACGATTTGTTTATTATAGTATTGTTTTTGTTTTTTTATGTTTTTATCATTTGTCAGTTTTACAGTTAATTTTTTCCTTTATTGGCTCTTCACCCCCACACACACACACACACCCTCAGGTTTTCAACAGATGAGGGGCAGTGCTGGCATACATATAACTTCACCAGCGACCCCCTTCACTTCAGCGGTATGGACAGTGAGCCCGGCTCTCGCTCCTTGAACGTCAGCTTGTGGGGCTACAGGAACGACTTCAGTAAATGGGTTGTGATCACCATAGACTTCAGGAAGCTCCTCACCAGAGACTGTGAGTGAGAGAATGTGGGTGTAATGGGAAGTGTTTCACCTTTTGACTTACTAAGTGCGTGTATATGTATGTATGTATGTATGTATGTATGTATGTATGTATGTGCAGGTACTGAAGGGGACTATGTACAGTGGCTGGCTCACTCTGCAGACCCCAGTGGATCTAGTGATGGCTGTGTGCTGGGCTATAAAGAGACCTTCTTACGCCTGAGGAAAGACTCTGTCTGCAGGAACGGGAGGGACTTTGCTCTCACCAAGAAGCTGTCCCCCTGTCCATGTACAGTTGACGATTATCACTGGTATATTTTCCTCCTGCATTTAGTCTAACCATAAGACTAAATAGATTTACACAGTTTGTCTCCGTAAATTTAAAGAATGCCATTTGAGCTTCTGCTTTGTCTCACAGTGACTTTGGATATTACCGCCCAGAGAACAGCTCAGAGTGTGTGGAGCAGAAGGAGATGAAGGGTCATCCTCTGGAGTTCTGTTTAAATGGGACCACCGAACAGCTACAGACCAGCGGGTGAGGACGCCTGTTTTTATCTATGCTCTCTCTTTCTTCCCAAGAAACTCAAACTTATACAAAACATAGAAAATGAATACATAATTAATATAATTTATGATTCAAGTCTTACCACTGTGTGGTAAAAGGTTATGGGTTATATGAAAAGCAAACAAGCCAACAGTAATTCAGTTAAAAGCACTGTAAGAAATGGTGACCTCACCAACTCACTACCAGAAGCCTATTACAGATTATTATTTTAAAGCAACAACGCTTGATAGTATTGCAATTTGGCGCCCCTACAGTTTCAGAATGACATTTATTTATACATTGTTGCTGTAAATGTGGACAGCGGTGCAAGTGCATTTATGATTAAATTACTTATGATGAAAAACTAGGGAGTCGACAACTTTGCTAACACAGCCAAACATCAAGCAAGTGCAAAAACACAAGACATAGCAAGCCAGCTAATATTACTTACTAGTCCAAAGGCAAGATGGCCAGCTAGCTGTCTGTCTTGCTGTTATTTTATGGTAAAAAAGTTACATAGTGTTGCTTTAAGGCTTAGTGTTAAATGTTATCCAGGACTTCTGTGCAAAGCCATTGTTCTTTGAGGATGTAGTTCAAGAAGAACTAAACAAATACAAGACACATAGTAGTATGTTTCCATTTCTGCCTCCACATCTCCCTCCATTAGTGGCATGAATCTTAGTTTACCAGCTGTCCTGTCCTGTCCTGTCTCCTTTTCATTGAGTTTTGTCTTGCCTTACCTGTCTCTCTGTCTCTCCTTACATTTAAGCTACCGGAAGATTCCAGGAGACCATTGTGAGGGAGGTTTTCAGCCAGACAGGAAGGAGACAGACCTGAGGCGGATGTGCACCAGCAATGCCCTTTATCCAAATTCTCTGGTCAGTTCTGCTCATTCTGAGAATGAGACTAGGTGGGCTAGCTACACAGTGGAACATTATCTACCTGTGAAATTGCATATTGGGACGCCTTGAAAAATCAATAGGGTAACCTCTGATCTTTGGCATGGTCAACACTGAAGGCGTGAGTGGGTTATCTAGTAGAGGTGTGACATGAGCCAAATTTCCAACCAAATATAGTGCAAATTTTAACTGAAAAATCTGCAAAAGAAAGTGCATATTAACGTTTCTATCCACGATGGTAATGCAAATATTAGGAGTTGGGTGCATAAACAGTTGCTGGTGCTAATTCTTCAGCCGGATGCCATTTAACCATTGCTCTCATATATATCTCATATTTTGCCAATTCATGTGAGCACATTTAAAACTGAGAGACATGAAATCTGGTAAATCTTTTAGTCATGTGAATAGTATAGGTTGTTTTTGGCATGTAAGTTCTTCACATTTTTAGCCCTTTCTGTTTCTGTAACTCTAACAGACTGAAAACAGTTCACCGAACACAGCTGTCATAGTGATGGTTGTCATAGCGATCCTTCTGACGAGTGCTATTGCAGGTGTTTGGCTGGTAAAGAAATATGTCTGCGGTGGACGGTCAGTTAACTATGTTTTAATATTTCCACACACACACACAGAAATAAACACTGGACATTCTGTATTTCATCTCTGTTGTTTCTAATATGCTTCATGTCCTCATCAGGTTCCTTGTGCACCGATACTCTGTTATGAGGGAACATGTTGAGGCTGTTAAAATAGGAGTCGACGATCTTGACACTCACTACATGGAGACAGGAAAAGCACAGTACAACGAAGACTCAGATCAGGTATCCGATACTGCGGAAAAGGCCCTATTTTTAGTTCAACTTTGTGATCATCTATTAACGGATTTGTATTGTTTGTGTCTCTCCACAGGACCTCTTAGAATAAGGTGGACATTTCTCCTCACTCAAAGGCTCATCAAGCCGAAATTTAACAGTCTTTCATGATGCCTGGGAACTCCTGTTGCTCCCACATGCTGATTAACATCTGCTTCTCACTTCTTGCTATCCCCTGGTGGCTGGAGGACTCAGCAGCAACTTACATTGCTTCATGTACCAGTTGAGTCTCCCACAAAAAGGCGAACTGGTGGTTTTGGGAGGGGGACAAACCCAGTGCAGAACAGAAGAAAGTCTCTGGGGTTCCTGGAGAGCTTTTGTTGTTTCTGTCACAAAGAGTTCTGTAAAGACCACTGAGTCTCAATACGTACTCTGTTGTGCTCTGTATGTTTCCTTTCATGCTGACCTTAGAAAAGATCGCTTTTCATATCGTGATGCACTGCAAAAGCACAATACAGAGGCTAGATATAGAGGCTTACAGAACATTTTATATAAGAGTTAGGGAACAGTCAAACAGAACACAGAAAATAATAATCAATATTTTAGCTCAGAGATTATGTCTGCTGTCAGTTAAATAGTTTTTATATTCAATACATTTTAAACATTAAGATACAGTCCTGGCGGCCATTTTATCAATAATTTTGTCAGCTTCACCACTCACTAAAATTAGGCTAGACTACTCACTATGAGTTTTTTTTTTTTTTTTCATGCCACTTTCACTTTTAAAAGTAGGTAATATAGAATCAAATATTTTAACAGTCAAATACTATTATTCATACATACAGTATGTCTACCGTTTTGTTTTCATCATTGTAATTATTATTAAATAGTTTATATTTATAGACGAGTCAAACTAAATTGAAACTGTAACCAGAACATAAAAATAAGTACAAATGCTTTGAAGATAGTAAAAGCCAAATTAGTGACTACTAGTGCTTATTTAGAAGAACTTGTAACTATTATCAGCCACTAGATCAATAATGTCGGCTAACAAGAACAATAAAAGAAGTCACTGAGAAATAAATGCTAGTCTTTCATTTGTAGTTCCTATTGAAACTTTTAAAAAGAAATGTTAAAAGGGCCTGCCATTGTTGTAAGATAAAACATTTTTTTATACAGTGAAGCAATACCATCTACTCCCTTTGTATGCGTTGTAAAAATGAAAGACTTGAATTATTGCCAAAGCACTTTTACTGTTTAGTTTTCTAATTGTACAGGTGAGGTTCTATAGGTGAAACCTAACCTTAGCCCAGCATTATATGAAGTATAATGCTAACCCAAACCCTTTACTTGAACTTTCAGATTTTTTCCTTAACAGGGTGCACCAGTATGTTGCTGTTGTTGTTTTTAATTTTGTTTTTTTTATTATTATTTGGCTGATATTTTCCCTATATCTGCCAATAGCAATATGCATATGTCTAATGAGCTTAATGCAGGTGCAGGCATAACCATCAAGTAATCAAATGTTTTTAGAGACCATGCTTGTTTCTGTTACTAATATAAAACAGTCTCAACATTTTGTTTGTAAAGCTTAATATTAGCAGTACAAACAATTTCAGAATTATACTTTTTTTCTTCTGATGTTTTGGTGCATCCCAATTTAATAATCTCACAGATGTTCAAAGATAGCCGCAATAACAAATCTAATTTATCAGATGAATGTGTCTGGTGGCCATAACAACAATACACTTAATTAAGTTAATTGAGTTACATATTTTTCCCAGTAGACACTTTACTCTGTTATATGAATTTTTAAGACGAGATGTTGGCTGGCTACCATTTCTATTATCTGCAATGTACAGTAAGAGCTGTAACTTTTGACATGTGCGGGCTTAAGGCCAATGCTTGTTTTCCAGCAGAGTCAATAATATCCCAGCGAATAAGCTATTGTAATAAACTGGCCTAAAATAGAGGCATATTCTCAAGGACTGTTGGGTGGACTTTGTCAGATATAAAAGCAAATTCATATGCTTGATGCATCTTTATATACACAACTGTCATTAAGAACAAACCCAGCTATTTACTGGATCCATCGATTTATTTTTGCACTGCATCTACAGATCTGTGAAAAAGTTGCATGTGTGCCACCTTTTACATCTAATTTTTGTAAAGGATTGTGAAGGATCTGAGTTTTGATTTTCATTCCATCTTGTTTTCTTGACTGTTTGCTAGAATATCAGAGATGAGTATCTTTGAATTAAACTATTCTGTAGCACAAATGTTTTATAACAATGTTTGCATTTTCTGAATGAAATAGCACAACTCTCTTACATCCGTTCAGTTGTGTTTGGGTTTTGTTAATGCACTGTCAAAGTCAGTTGCTTACTGAAGACACTGATTGTGGTACCACTTAAAATAAGGCACCCTTTATAAAAGGTAAATACTAGCCAAGTTGTAACTATTAGCTTTATTGATCGTTCATAAGCATAACTAGGGCTGGACGATATGGAGAAAATCCGATATCACGTTATTCTTGACCAAATTACTCTGTCAATATTGTAGGGTTGACAATTAGTGCTTTCATAAAATATTTTACTAAAGAGATTTTAGATAATCATCATTAATGTGAATATAATTCCTAAGTGGGTAAAGGCAAATCCAAGAACTGTGACAACAGTCTGGTAGTTTCAGAAAATTACATCACTTTACTGTAATGCAGCCTGTAAAACCAGGAAAATACAACACTTAAGCCATATTACGATATCCAATATTACGATTTACGATATCCAAAATCTAAGACCAGTCAGTCCCATATAGCAATATAATATTGATGTGTTGCCCAGCTCTAATCATAACCATTTACTAATGTTTTATAGATCTTGACTCATTGGACCATATATGACTGCCAACATCTATTGAACAACTTATTTAGCATTTATGAATAGATTACCAATATTTATAACTGCATTATTACTATGTGTAAATGGTAAACACCAGCAAGGGATCTTTCATAATCTGACAACCAAAATGTTTTGCTTATATTTATTGGCTTATATAACTAACCTTTTAAGCATTAGTAAGTGATTAGGCTAATTAACCAATAATAAGTCATTAGTTAGCTACTATTTTAAAAAGTGGCACTGACATTCAGAACCGCCATGTTTAAGTTCTAACAGAACCTTTATATTTGATGAAGATATGTAGCATAAAACGTTTTTCAGCTAAATAAATAACCTTAGCCAGAGCTACATCTTAAATGTGAGCAGGGGCGTCGGACTGGGGGTAAAACCGATACTGATTACCAGGGCCCAAGGGGAGAGAGGGCCCTTGAAAAGTCTGTAATATATTTTTATTTCACCTGGATATTTTCATTTCCTAATTAAATTTCATAATGCATGTCAGATGAAATGTAAAGTTAGTGTATTGGCTGACTAACTTTGTTGATTGACTGACTACATTTTGTATACAGAAAAAAACTAAGGTCTCACCCACCCCTTTCTAATGCGCCAAATGGTTTAGTCCATCTGCACGCTTGAGCGTCTGGTGGAGCGCAAACTTCTGCTGTAGAAATGTCTTTCTCAAAGAAAGTCAAATCATGCTACCAAAAAAGAAAGGAAAGACAGGAGGAGTTGAGAAAACTAAATGAGGGGAAACAATTGGTAACTGACTTCTTTTCAAAGAAAGGTGAGCACAAACTAAAAAATTAAATCCATGGTGCTAAACTGCTTGAATATCTCCGTGACTGTTAGTGCTAAAAACAAACTGAGACAACCCATATAAAGAGCAGAACATACACTTTCAAATGATAATTTGGTTATACATGTAATCTGAGGTAAAGGCTAAATAAATAAACTACACTAGCAATGCTGTTTGCATATAACACACCATTGTAATAGCCTAATTTAAAACATGTTTAATTTTAAATTAATAGGCTATAATGTCTATAATTAGCAATATGTTGAGGAACATGGGGGCCCATCAGGACTGCCTATGCATAGGACCCAGGGTCTGGTGCTACGCCCCTGGATGTGAGTAAAAAAGTAGCCCAGAATATTAATGTTGGAGTCAGTCAGTTACAAAATGTCATGAAGTGCCACATGTGGATATAATATTTCTAGAACTAAGCTAGTTACTTATCTATAACTGTTCCCACTGGTAGTGATAGACAGTATGGATACTTCCCACCTCTGTTAATGCTCTAGAAGTTTGATAACTTGTTCTCAGTATTGTATCACTGGAAGAAGACCTTGATACCTATGGAGGAAATATTTATTCATAATTCAAATTGAAAGTCCAAAGAGAAATTGAAAGTCCAAAGAAAAAACAAAGCGAGATCAAATTAAAAATATTATTATTATTTTTTAAATTTTCCATTTGGCTTTGGCTTTTGAATTTAATATTTGGCTTTTGAATTTCAATTTATCATTGGCTTTTAATTTTCATTTAATATTTGGCTTTTGAATTTCAATTTAACATTGGATTTTAATTTTCATTTAATATTTGGCTTTTGAATTTCAATTTAACATTGGATTTTCATTTGGATTTAATGTTTGTGTGTGGTCAGATCTCGAGGACGCACACACACACAAGGATCGTCATCATCCGAAATGCAACCTCTCCTTTTGAATTTCCATTTAACATTGCCTTTTCGTTTGGACTTGACACATGTCAACGTAAATGAGGAGGCGTGGCCCAAAGGCTGGTGGGAGGGTCTGAAACGAAAGGGGTGCAGAGGCACCTTATGAGCAGCAGGGGGAGCAGACTGCTGAGGAGCACACTGTTAATAACCTGACTCCGCCAGATGGATTGCTTCGCATTTGCTCGGCATATCCATCTGGGAACTTTCCGTTGGAGAACTTTTGGGAAGGGGCGGAATACTGGTTATTTGATTGGATGAACCATCTGTCTATCACCTATGTTGGTGATAGACGGGCCAAATCAACCAATCAGATCCACGAAGCGTATGAAAATACAACCACAAGCCCGCCCCTGCTGCTGCAGGCAAAGCATAGCTCGTAAGCTCAGCATGCAAGCAACATGTCGGTAAAGGAGATTTGCCGTTTGTGTAACGAAAATTTAGGAATAAAAGGCACCATTTCAGGTTCCCGGACCATATTCCAAAAGAAGGATCCAAGAGAAAAAAAGCATTAGCGAGCGGCTAACAGAATTAGGGCTACCGCTGGCTGATAATATTGGTTAGCTGATTGGATAAACCATCTGTCTATCACCACCTAACCCACCTCAAAACCAACGCTGATTGGCCCGGTCGTTTGGCTAACGGCTCCAAATTTTCTCTGCCTCGAGATGCCAGACTGATCTGCGAGTGGAAAACTGGAGCTCGCGAGATCAGGACGGTCTCACGAAGCTACACTGTTAAGCATCTGTCTGCAGATTCACCACTAGGCTGGGTCTTGTTTCACACATAGACTGGTTTCACATGATAGAAAATGATGATGTAGGCTAAACACAAACGACATTTCATGCAACAACAGTGACGTTTTCATGTAGTTACTATAATTGGGCCCGTGTTACTCTACACAGTTAATTTATCGCATAAAAAAGTGCTATCCACCACTAAATTCACTATTGAGGCTTTTTTATGCGATAAATTAACTGTGTAGAGTTTGAATATGGGCAGTTTTACAAACGTTGATGGCCAACTGCACATTTTCTCCGATGTTGTCAGAAGCTTCAGTCTGACGGGACAGCCAGCTGGTGGCAGCCGGGATCGCCTCCCTGCTGGCCGGCCAGTGATGCTCACAGGCACCGCTGTTAGCTGGAAGTCTGAAAAAGTAGCCTACACGGGCTGTACAAAAGGCCGTCAATCAGGAGTGATTGTTGTGAGTAGGCGCACCTCACACCGCGCGCACCACCCGGAGAAAAAAGTGAGAGAAAGAAGAAGGAGAGGTTGCATTTCGGATGATGACGATCCTTGTGTGTGTGTGCGTCCTCGAGATCTGACCACACACAAACATTAAATCCAAATGAAAATCCAATGTTAAATTGAAATACCAAAGCCAAATATTAAATGAAAATTAAAAGCCAATGATAAATTGAAATTCAAAAGCCAAATATTAAATTCAAAAGCCAAAGCCAAATGGAAAATTTTAAAAATAATAATAATATTTTTAACTTGATCTCGCTTTGTTTTCTCTTTGGACTTTCAATTTATCTTTGGGCTTTCAATTTGAATTATGAATAAATATTTCCTCCATAGATAACACCGTAGGGTGTGCTAATACAGTCTATGGCTGTCCATCAAACAGTAGGGGGCGGCACACTCTTGGCCTAGTATGTAGCTGTGCAGCCGGAAGTTGTGTAGCCATATTCATCGTTTTGAATCTGTAGTTCAGCTATGCTAATTGTCAGCGGTTAGTTAGTGAGCTAGCTAGAGTTCAAAATCCCAAGATTTATTAGCTATATGTAAATTTCCAAAATGTCGACTAGATGTTTTTAAGGCAGCAGAGCGTGTGGAACAATGTAGCAGCTGTGAAGTAATGCCAACTCATCACGGTAATCAGTTTCAACGAACGTATTGTTCAGGATATAGCTAGCTAGCTAGCTAACCAGCTAAGTTACCTAGCTAACGTTAGCCCTGTCGTTACGTTAGCTGTCTATTACACGTTTGCTAACGACAGCAGGTTTGTCACCTGCCAACGTTACCCAGAGGTTACAGTTCCCATGCCAGTAGCTAATAGTGGTTGCAGTTGTGCTTTGTACCAACATTTCATCCGTTTATGCAACGTTACGCTACCTCGGGTTGACGGAATTTTGACCTTGTTATTTGAAGACATTAACGCCAGCAAGTGATGGTGGAGTGGTGTAACGTTAACCGTGTATCCATGTGGTGTAACGAATCCACCGAGGCAGATGTTTGGTAAGCCAGCCCATTTTGGTGCAGTCTGTTAAACGTTACAGTCATTTGACAAAGCAAAGTCAATTTGGCCTCGTGGGCGTTGGTATAATACGTGTATTAACGTTTAAATGTTAAGTCAATACACCAGCGTTAATGTAATGATCGTGAATTTGATGGCTGGTATATCTTACATGTTATAACACTGTATTTCAGACTTTGCTCGTTTACTATGAGCTCACTATCAACCCAGCCTCTGGCATCAAGCTCATCATGCAGGACACTACCTGGAGAGGGAAATCAGGTACAATTAAGCAAAAACTATGACAGCTGTTTGCCTGTACAATTATCCAACATTACATATGTAGTTCATATTTAATGCCCCCCCCACAGGTACAACCAAAAGCCCCTCTCCTTCAGATTCTGCGTGTTGCCGGAGCTCAAGAAGAAGTCTTCACACTCAAAGAGGTGAGCTGTCAGGTGAAATGTCAAGTATGTTTGTTAGTATGCAGCCTGTTTTACTAGCTCATAACAAAGTGTTATCTGAGAAGTGGTTATTCCAGGGTTCAGTAGTAGGTAAAATTATACCCTGTAGGTGCCTTGTGATTTGTGATATCCAGTATTTTTTGTGTAGGTGATGCACTACTTGGGTCAGTACATCATGGGGAAGCAACTGTATGACAAACAGAGGCAGCACATAGTCCACTGCCAGGATGACCCTTTGGGAGAGCTGCTGGAGGTTGACAGCTTCTCCGTCAAAAACCCGAGGTATTCAGCTGCACCAAAAGTGGAGTTTGGTTACCCCTCAGTAAAGCTTGACTAGATACATCTAAACATATGCATCTAAAATAAGGAGGTCCATTCTAAACTCTCATATTCTCATTTTACAGCCCGGTGTATGAAATGCTCAAGAAATACTTAGTTGTGCTTGGTTGTTCTGGTAAGTTTCACATTCGTTTCTCTTCGTTTTCGTTATGTGAAATGATGTTTGTCAGGGGGCACCATCAGTAACAATCAATGTATGAATACATTTTGTGTAGTTTAGTACATTGTACATTTGTGATGACTTGAAATTCAATTATGTCTTTTTCCTCTTCCCTTTGTGATTGATTAATTCAATACTTCATTTGCATCTTTAACATATGTTTTGAAGTGAGGATCCCTGGGTATATGGTGATTATCTATACATATATTCTAATTCAGCTTTCCTTTTGCATACATTTTGAGTGCTTGTGATAGTTTGTGCATCTCCTGGGGATGCGGGGACCAGAACAATACCAGTTCCCAGCTGGTCCTGCAAAGCTACAGAAGGAGGCCTTAGAGAGAGAGTGTATTATGCTATAATTAAAGGGTGGGGGTGTCCTGTTTCTGTTACTGTGTCTCATCTGAAATGCAGACGCTGCAGAGAATCTTTCTGTGGGCCGTGAATGTGTAGAGGGCGGAGTGGAGGATCGCGGTCAGGTAAAACCGAAGCATGGTGCTAAGGAGAAACAGAGACCCCCAACCTTTCTCCCCTCACTACACACAACACTAGTGAATACAAAGGGACAGGACTGGCAGGCTAAGTGAAAAGCTACCAGTAGGTCTTGGTGTAGCACCAAATCACTTATTCCTCATTTCCACTGCATAGTTCAAGTTGACTTAACTCACTTTTGATACCAAGGCCCTTTTCTCTATTTAGTTTTCCACTGCGGATAGTACCCCCACAGTGTAGGCGGGATTCTTAGCTGATTGCTGTAGTGATAGAGTCGGATCAAGCCATACAATGCAGTGGAAATGCGGTGTTAAACTGTAAAGTAAGCTGCTGTCTGCTTGTGTGTAATGAGGAGGGGAGGTAAGGGCTGCTGTCTTCGTTGGTGTGCATTTGTACAGAGTGGCACCGTCTCTGTACAACCCCATCCTTGGTTTGGTCTGGTGGTATTTTCAGCACTCTGTTGCGATCCACCAGCACCACCCAGTGGATGGGGGGCAGAGTCACCCTCTCTGTCTGTCTCAGAGTTCTCTTCTCTGCTCCGAAACTGGAGGTTTGCAGCTCCTGATCCAGCCACAGGCCTAACAGTAACCCTAAACCTCTTAACCCACCCCCGTGTTCCTACATCTTTCTTCCCGACTCCCTCCAATATCCATCTTGAAGCACCTAGTTATGTTTAAGACTTTGTCTAACCATTGTTTAGCTACAGTCATATTTTAGTCTGTCCTTGCTGGCTTTATGACTCAAATGAATTACTATATTTTCCAATCACTGATTGTAAACCTTTCTTCCATAGATATATACCGTACAAGACCATTTATTTTGTCTAGTATATATCTGTGGATCATATCTTGAAATAAGTCATTACTTAAATTCTATGATTTAGTTTGCACATAGTACATATGAAACAGTTTTTACTGCACTGGAACTGTTTTTTATATAAATTTTAACTCACTATCTTCATCATTGTGTTAATTAGTGAACTGGCTTTCCTACCTCTCCTTTCTCTGTCTCGTTTTTTTACCCTCCACACGGTTATGGTGCCCTTATTATCTCCTAATTTGTTTTGACCTCCCTTCCCGCTGGCCCTTACCCTAATTGCCCAGCCCCTTGTTCCCTGTACCACCACCCTATACCCAGAGGCCATCTTGAAAAGGAGCTGTGAGTCCTCCAAGTATCCAGTTATGGCTCTGTTTTCTAATTTTTGTCCTTCACATTTCCTCCCTAGATGTGTGGAGGTGTGGTCAAAGCAGGGCTGGAGGCTTGCCGTGATGGGCCTCTCCTGCAGACCCCCTCCCAGCGACGACCTCGGGAGCCAGACGACGGTAAGCAAACGTGCTGTTATTTACTCAGCAATATGCCCAGGACCAGACCTGCTCAGAATGCTGAATTGAACCGTTCAAAACCTCTCCAGACTCTCTTGAAGGCCTGCCACGTTCAGCTTGCAAACGGCCCAAACTAGATGTTACTTTGGACGAGTGGGATCTCTCTGGCCTGCCCTGGTGGTTTCTGGGTAATCTCCGTAGTAACTACAGCCGCAGGAGCAACGGCTCCACGGACATCCACACAAACCAAGTAAGAAGCCTCATGTGTTAGAAAGTTTATCTAATAACATTAGTAACAGCTGGTTGAGGTGTAGGTTGGGAGATTTCAAGCTTAAAAACACAGACATTATAACTTGTTGGCAAGTGGCATGAATTGGAGTGTAACGGTGGTGGTCTGACTGATGTGTCAGCTATCTCCTGCACAGGAGGAGGACACAGCCATTGTGTCGGACACCACAGATGACCTCTGGTTCCTGACCGAGGGCGGGAGTGAACAGGTGAGCGTGGAGATGAAAGAGGCTGCGCTGGAGGAAGGGAGTGCAGGAGAAGGAGAGGCTCTACCTGAGGATGATGACGAAGGAGGGAAGGAGGAGAAAGCAGATCGAGAGGTAGGAGTTTGTTTAGGACTTTGCCCTTTTTATTGGTCAGGCTCATAACAACCAAATTAAGTTCTATGTATATTTATCCAGATGCAGGAGGAGCCAGATGAAGACTCGCAGTGTCTGAGCGATGACACTGATACAGAGATCTCAACACAGGTTAGTATCAACTGTTTTAGGATTTGATTAGCTGTAGATTAAAACTTGAACGATGCAGATGTGTGACGTTGTATCTACCTTATTGCTCAGGATGCGTGGCAGTGCACAGAGTGCAAGAAGTATAACACACCTCTCCAGAGGTACTGTGTTCGCTGCTGGGCTCTCCGCAAGAACTGGTACAAAGATGTCCCCCGACTAGCCCATTCCCTTTCTGTTCCTGACATCCCAGCATGCAGCTCTCTCGCCACCCATGATGAGGAAGATGACAGTGACACAGGCATTGACGTCCCAGACTGCAGCAGGACGGTCTCTGACCCTGTCATCCTGCCCTCCCACTCCACAGCTGAGCGACCACTGCCCACTATGATTACAGGGAAAGGCAAGGGGCCTTGGCCCTCCAGCTTCCACAAGGATGAGCAGCTCTCAGAAGGGGAGAGTCAGGAAAATCTGGGCATGGAGATTGAAGAAGTTCGGCCTGAGGCACTGTTGGAGCCTTGCAAGCTCTGTCGAGTGCGACCACGCAACGGAAATATAATACACGGCCGTACGGCTCACCTGCTAACCTGTTTCCCATGTGCAAGGAGGCTACACAAGTTTCATGCTCCCTGCCCAGGATGTGGGAAGATCATTCAAAAAGTTATTAAGATATTCATCCTCTAAAAAACACACACACACACACACACACACACACACACACACACACACACACACACTTGTCAGCCTCTGGGGAACTCAACAACAACAAATATACTACACACATTCGACCATACAGATGCATGCACTGGTACACACTCATAGACATTCACACAAAATGTGCACCTTACCGTTTAAACCTACACAGATATGTACACAAAGTATAGCACTTGGTGAAGCTTCCTCTTGGTTGCATGGTTTATTCTGCATCACACTGCTTCTCAAGTATTGTTTTGATGAAACCTCTGACTCGAGAATTTGTCATACCAAATGTTTGTTTTAGTGCCACATTTAAATAAGGGATATACAAAGGCAGAAGTATTTATTTATTTATAAGGAGATCACATATGAGTGCACAATGTGAGCTATTTGATTTAATGAAGGCTTGTTTTTTTTTCAGGCTAAGTGTGAATTTTCTCATGGTTTTTGCTATGCATTGAATGGTGCCATTTTAAACTGGTATTGCTAGCCTTCTGTTAGTTTTCTTTCCCCATAGATTCACGATCGTCATCATCTAGGCAAAAATGGAAATATCATTGCAGGTAATTACATGAATATTTCTTTAAGCATCTTCTAGGCCATTTTGTTATTTTTTTAACCCTTTTTTTATATCATTTTAGGGAATTGTGGCTCTGAGATTTGAGTTATGAAGACAAAATTGAAGGAAGAACATGAAAGAGGGTAATAAAACCATGATTTTGTTGTCAACAGCTGCAGCTCCATGAAAGTATCCTCCCTAAGCTTTTCTTTAAAAAACAAACAATTACTAGCATAATTGAATGTACTGTAAAATACAGATGTGGTGGCTTAAGTCCTGTTTCTCTCAACATAGTATTTTAAATGTAGAATTGAATTTAACTTGCTTGAGAATGCACAGCTGAAGTATTTACTGTAATGTTCTCTTGGGGTACTAATTTGATGTTAATGTGTATTCAGTACCGTATTTACAAGCCTCTGATGACAGTTATGCCTGCAGTAAGTTATGTCATATAACGGTTGGTTAATGTTTAAATGTTATCATTCAGAGAAGTTCCTTTACACACAAATCCTAATCAAACGATTTCTGTATATTTTGTATTTAATTTATTTATGATTCAGTTTTAATTGTTTAAATGACCGCCACTTCTAATGAAGCAGAAAAAAGTCTGCACTTGTTACAGAGCTCTAATGTGTACATTTTACGCAAAACTATTTGCTGAAAGGTATACGGAAAGTCTTTTAAGGAAGCAGGTGAAGTTACCACATGTACCCTCTGTGAAAATGACTGGAGTACATATTGGGAGTTTGAGGTTTGATTTCAGCGTTAACACTGCCACGTAATGACTCTGAACTTTAATTTGTATATTATTATAGATTTTATTTTGATGTCTCTACATTATTTGAAGATTGTGTCAGTGGACCGGTGTGTGAGCGGTCTACAAATACAGTATGCTCTACAATCCTTACAAGTAAGATGTACAGTGACCGTAAGCATTAAACTCTTGGCTCTGCTTAGCATAGAGGGAATACAATAGTTCCTTGATATGGCCTTTACTTGCGCTTAATCTTTCTGCCAGCAGGTGGGGAGAAGTCTCAATATTGTTTCTGGTGCCCACATAAGCTGTACAGTACCAGTAATACCATGTAAAGCATATATAGAGCATGCCTCCCGTCGTGACTAGAGCCAGCACTGAACTGGTGAGAGAGCTATATTAGTTATATGAAAAGCTATAAAAGATGAATGTCGCCTTTTTGTATTTATCACCATAATTGTGCATCGAGAGAAACAAACTTCCTCTAGATGCAGACCTCATTAAAGTGGCTTAGTACATATTATACCAGTAATACTGGTTCACAATGACGGATTTGTTGCAATTGACATTAAGAATATAATTTGCTCAAACATTGTACAGCTAATATAGTTGTTTGTTTTCTACCTGTCGTGGAATAAAATGAGTTGTTTTGTAAAGCAACTAAGAGTTAATTGTTTCATTTAGTTCACTTGCTGACCAGAGGGACAGTTGATTGTGTGTCTGTGTGCGCGTAAGTCATGTATGACAGGCCAGCTGTCACGTGTCTTCTCCTTCTTGACTGGGCTCCAGCACCTGCAACTCCACTCTGCTTACTCACTGTCCTGCTGCCCTAAGTCTGCCTTATTTTTGGGACAGACAACCTATCCTCTACAGTAGATTATGCTGTAACACTTTTGCTTTCTAACTTGTGCATAAATACTGCAGCTATGTTAAGCCAGGGTGTTATAGATAATTACCCATTAGGGGATGTTCCCTCAGTGTGGAAAGTCCCCTGTGAAGCTTTTCCCCCATCTGAAATCGCACAAAGGTTGACTCATGCCTATAGAAATGGCTCGTACATTGACGTGATCATAAAATGAGTACTTTCATACAAGTGAAGGCAACTTTTTACTCCGTGCTTTACAGAGGGCATGATTCTAGGTAAAAACTAGCAAACATCAATGGTGGAGGAAGCATTCAGAGCTATTACATGGGTACCAATACGACATTTAACATACTCGTAAGTAAAAGGCCCGCATTGGAAATGTAAAAAATACTTGAGCTTTATCAGAAAAATATACTCAAAAGTATTTAAAGTAAATGTACTCAATGCAGAAAATGGGCCTTGAATGTTGTACTTATATAGTTACTGTATATAATTCAATTATTATTCCTCATGTGTAAGCATCATTTTACTGTTGGAGTTGGTTAAGGTGGAGCTCATTTTTTACAATAATATATGGGACTGCAACTAATGAAAATGTCCATTATGGATTCATCTACTGATTGTTTTCTTTCTCTTCAGTTAATTGATTATTGTGTTTGGTTTGTCAAACGTCACAAAATAGTTAAAAATGACCAATAGTCCAAACCTCTAAATTATTCAGTTGACTGTAATTTAACAAGGAAAGCATGAGTTTTCACATTTGAGAAGCTGAGACTGACTGGCATATTCGAGAGAAAAATTAAACGAATAATCAGTTCAATCAATTAGTTGCACTTATTTTCTGTCAACTAATCCTTTCAGGTCTAATTTAATATAGCTAATGCAGGATAATCTACAGCAATGCATTATATTGCATAAGACCTTCATATGTTTTGATATAAAAACTTAATTTGTGAATAATAACACATAAATAATAATAATACAAATAATTGTAGTGGGATAGAAATACTCATTTGTACTCAAGTACAGTATTTAAAATACTTAGTTACATTCCACCACAGGCAAACATCACATAGTAGGGATGGAGGGAGGTGCTGTGCCCCCTGTGATTTGCCCTACAGTATTAAATGCTCGTGACAGCCATACTAAAATGCTTTCCCTTGCTCTGCATCTAATTCAAGAATGGCGTACTGCTTTGATTGCGGCGTCTGGCACGTCACAAAGCGTAGAGACAAAAAATGGCAAACACCCCTGGTGACATGGCACCCAGAGCTTGGCAGCTCTAGAATGGCATGGCCCAGGGAGTGGCAGGGGATCTGCATGTTTCCATGACAACAGTTTCTCCATCCCAACATCCCAGAATAACTTAACACATTCTTCCTTTATACCCTATGGCGTATGCAATACTTCCTAGAGGAAAAATAGTTAGGATGGAAGCGCTCTGTTGAGCATTGCTCCCATACTTCTGCCTATTTGCCATCATTGTATTGCTCTTACTGGCTCACACTTTTAAAGCACCTTTATAAATATACATAGTATTTCTGCGTCACTCGTCTCTTCCTGTGTCCTTCATCTGCATACCTCCAGCCTGTTTACCCTCCTTTGCTTTCTTCTGGTTGTGTGTCTGGATATTTGTAACTGTATCTGTGTGGACAGGACCTTCCTTTTCACCTCCATCCCTTCATTAACCCACACACACACACACACACACCGCCCACACTTTCCCTCTGTTGTGTCCGACTATTTGGTCGCTCCAGAAACCAGGACGCTAAATTTGTCCTACTGCTGACACGGGAGAAGGTCAGTGGAGCCAGAGATATGGAAAAAGTCATAAAGACAGAGAGAGAATTTCAAAATAAGAGTAGAAATAAGGGGAACAACATGTAATGAATGATTACATTAAAATGAGATTCTAAAAAAAAAAAAAAAAAAAGAAAATAGATAATAGAGTTTGTCTTTACTTGCAGCCACAGCAGGAGGTCTGATATAGAAGATGATATATGGAAGATGGGCTGACTGGGCTCAGGGCATAGTTTCTGCATAACTATCAACTCAGATCTCACAACACTGCAGTCATATACACATCACTGGCCTCAGACAGGAGTGCAATGCAGATTGTGGTTGACACTTGGGCAATGTCAAGGTGTAAATTGCCTTCAAATTAAACTGGATAGATTTTATGAGGGTCCTGGCTTTACCCTGTCAGATACCTTTCTGATTAACTTAAGTAGAACTGGCAGTCCTAAAACGATGGATGTTGTTTGCTTCCCAGACTGTGATGCCCATTTTGAGTTATCATACAACCTGTGGCATTATCAGAATATATGTCACGTAAATAATCTGGTTGTTTGTGGCAGTGGGGCACAGGTTATTTACAGTGAATAACTTTAGCGCTACCATGTGCTGTGAAGTATGTTAGTGGGTTATGCATGTAGGTATGAGTATGTATATGTGTTTGTCCATGGGTGCTGGAGCCTCACAGTGAGCGGGATGCCAGTGGAGGGAAGGGCAGCGGATGGCTCAGGGGCTCAGTCCATTCCTGTGATTTAACATGACACCACTTGCACTAAGACTGCGACAGCTGCGTATGCACATGCCGGCCATTCTGTTTGTTGTCGGGGATTACCCTGCCACAGTGAGCAGCAGCGTAGCTGGGCTACAGAACTACTGTTTCCCCCCTGACTTAGAAAGCTTTCTCCAGGCCTCCAGAGCCCTATGAAAACACAGGTGTGGGCACTTCATTCTGAACTGCAATGAATGGGAGTATTCTCCCGTTGATTAGCTGGGCCGTAGTAGTGTCACATCACCTTCAGGCATCAGTCAAACGGCACAGCACTACAGCTTATGTAAGGTTCATTACTCAACAGAATTAGTGGCGCATAGTGGAGTAGTAATCAGCTCTGACTGCTCCATTTCATTAGCTTCAGAGTAGTTAGGTGATTGATTTGCTTACATTGGGTATGTATTGGTGATCATCTGGGAGGAGTACACTACTTTGTTGTCTTTCACCATTAAATGTTGTGTAGTCGGTATACAATCGCCATAATCTGAGAGAAGAGAGCGTTGTGCTGTATGAAAAACTGATATGAAATGGTTCAGTAATGCAGTTATCATGGCAACAGTATAGAAACAGTCTCTGAGGCGACACAGTCGGGCATCTGTTGCTGTCACTATGGTGACCATGTCCTCTCCAGAAGGCAGTCCAGAACATTGTTGCATGAGTCCAGACTTCAAACAGAACAATGCATACTAGGAGCACTACAGAAACATTCCCGTTTCAGTACAGAAATAGACACATTTCCCTTCCCTTTCCCTTAAATGTACATTCTTTGAAATCTGTATCCCATGTTCATGTTGCTCCTACCACAACCATGTTTACCATGTACTGAAATGTACTCATCGTGGTGGCGAGGTTGACCAGGTTTGTATGTTGACAGAAACTTTAATTGTCAATGACTGCATTACATATTAAGAAACAAATTACATTTCTATAAAATGTTTTTTTTTTAACCAAGTTACCAAAAGTCTTGTAGTTTCCAGTTTGGAATGGAACAGTATTGTAAAGGAGCATAGGAAGGACCATTCTAATTTTAGGGAAAATGGAGACAGTGTTTCATAAATTCCAAATAACTTGTACAGCAGGAAAATGCTGCTAAACACAACATTTGTATATAGGCAAGCATACAATTCTAACACACACAATGAATAAGGTTTTAAATCAGTCAATAGTATTTACTTGGGTTAAAATAGATCTGTCAGCTTTTCTAGCATTTACTGTACAATGTTAGCTGTAGGACAGCTTATAAACTCAAACTCAAATAACTCTTAGAACATTGTCTCTATTTTTCCCTATTTAATATAATAATAATATATGTTATTAAAGTTATTATGGCAATTTAGCATCACCAAATACATGTATTATTCCACTGAATGCAGTTTAATTATGTGGTTATGGTGTATCATATTGTATCTCACTGGATAGAGGTCCGTGTTGATCCCCTTTTAAAGAACACTCCTTCACTGTTGTTATGTTATTGTCCTCTTACATATCTGAGATCTCCCGACTGCACTCAGATGACAGTTCTCCAGGTCAGTGATGCTCTTGAGGCTAACCTGGGGGGAGGAGGACTGATCCCTCCCCCCTCCTCCCCCCCTGCTCAGCTGTCCCACAATGTGCTGCTGCTTGTCACTCAGGAGAAGTGGAACAGTGTTGCCAGTGACAGGGCAATCCCTGTTACTGTCAAGTGCAGTATCTGCAAACAGTAAATAAGCACCCAATATCTGGTTTACTGCATCTCAAGTGGTCACTTCAAAATGCTGAGAGGGGACTTGTTCCTCAAACAAGACACAAGTGTGAGCCTGAAACTACTACAAAACACATACACACGCAAGTTCTCTAGTTCTGCTGACAATGGGTTACGATGACAGAGGGTTATGAGTGACTCTGACACACTGCAGACCCCCTCCCTGCTGTGCCCCTGAGAGCAACACAGGCGTCTTTGTACTCGCTCCACCATCAGTGAATATCCATCACAGACTAACCTGACAGCCCACCGCAGCCCTGCGCCAAGCCTCGACTGTGTGCTCTGCCTCAACCCCAAATCCGAGCCCAAAGCCCCAGGACTAGCCACCAGGCAGTCCTGCCAGACCGATGCCTGGCAACCAGTCCCACAGGGTTCCTCTTGTCTGTACCAACAAGTCAATTCATCTTACATTGAGCGGGATACTTCCACTCACCACTGACAGGCAAAGATTTTAAACAACACATTATTTTTTGTTTTAATCGCAAATGTAACTTCATTGTTAATACCATCAAATTAAGACAATAAATACAGAATAAGTAAAGTACTGAATATACATAAGTACTGTAGTGGCAACTTGTTAAAAACCTTCCTCGCCACTGATTGCAGAATTTAAAGAGTTCTGACTCATAGGGCTGCCACCTCTTAGTCGATTAGTCAACTAATCGGTCGTTTTGGTCTTAGTCGACTAAGATTTCTTTAGTCGATCATTCATTTTTTATGCTTATTCATGCTTAATTACTTATTTCCAAGAAACTTCTGAGCACATTTATGGTAAACACAAGTGGTGCTTTTGCAGGATTAATTGTGGAGAAACTCAGTTTTACAGATGGTTAATTAACTACATTTATATTGTGCTTTTCTAGTCTTAACCACCTCTCAAAGCGTACAGCTCTGTCAATTAAATCAACTAATCGATTAGTCGACAAAATCCTATAAGTGTTAGTCGACTAAGAATTTCTTTAGTCGAGGACAGCCCTACTGACTCATGTAGATCACCATGTCCAACTTCAACATTCGAGGCTATCCAAAGAACGAGGCTCGTAGAGATCTTACAAGTACAGAATGAGGTAACAATAGGTAGAATATAAGTAGAGAAGAATGAATTGAGAAATTGCAAATGGCCTAGAGCATAATCCCTCAAACCAGGAACCTGTAGCAGACAACATGCTGTACATTTGTCTTGCTTGTTAGCACTTTTTGTGTGTTTTTACTTATATTTAGGTTTCCTGCGCACCGGTTTTTAATAAAGCACTAATTAAGAGTCCATTAGAGTCAATTTAGAGTCCCATTAAGATGTGTGTAAAAGGCATTTGTCACAGCAGACATTTAAACTTGTAATAGCTGGAAAAGACAGGTGTAATTAATTACAGCTCTGCTTCATGTTGGTGTGCCAGTAAACTATCTCCCTTGAGTCAGTGCGCACCATACCATGACCCTGGAACTGACACACCCAAAATGCACCCATAATTAATGTTATTAATTACACCTGCGCCTGGAACATGTCTGCCACAAAGCGCTTAATGATATGTTCTTAAAACAATGTGCTGTGAGTGTGAGATAAAACAGTCCAAGATACCATTACTCTGAGTTTGTCTTGAAAGAACTGCCACACTGTCCTCTCAATTCCTCTCTAGGCTGTGTTCATCTCGGTCAAATAGTCAAAACATTAATTCCTATGTCATTCCTAAACATTTTTCCCTGACCTCGATGGAAAACGTCATTAGGTCAAGGAAAAATGTAAAGGACTGTCAGTACCCAATCCGTACTGGAAACCCGATTATATGGACTGGGCAGCGAGTAGGATTTAGGAAAAGAAAACTGCGGTGCTAAGAGAATGTGATTGCACTTACACTAGGCTACGTAATTACTTAATGTTTATTGACGTGGGTCTGATGTGGTGAAACTACATGTACAATGTAGGGCCTATCGTTTGCTTTCGTTAACGCCTGAATGGTGCATCACTTTAAATGTTGCTGCTGCAAGGAAATGTAGGACGGGATTATCTCCTTTCCTTTAGTAAAGGATGGTCCAGTGTACCCAATGCTAAAGGAGATAAGAAAGTGAGCATTTAACCTTTCTTTAGAATTTAGAGAATTTGACCAGCTCTGATCATGGCTGTCACTAAATACTTCAGAGTCATTTCACTCAGTTAGGAGCTTTCCTGAGCAAAATAGACTATTTGAATGCAGCCTGTCTCTTTAAGCATAGGGAAAGTTGAAAATCTGGTGAAGGAGTAGGATAATGGAAAATGTTGTAAATTAGCTAGTGAAAGATTAAAAAAAAGAGTTCAATACATCAGATTTTCTTTTACCAACTGATTGGAGGTTAAAAGAAAAGTATATAGCTTCATAATTCTTCTACAGTTAAGTTTATTGATGTAACGCTATTTACTTCTATTTTTGACTCATCTAATAATCTTTCACTGCATTTTGTGTGGTGTCATGTTGTGGTGCAATATTTTTTCTTTAGCATTTTGAAGTCTCTGTTAGGAAGATGAAAGTAAAGACATTCAGAGAAAGAAAAAGGACAACATGTGACAAACGTCATTGGCAGACACCAGACACCTGTACATATTATGTCGCGTGGCCACAAAACAGATCTCCCTGTCTCCAGCAAACATTTCCTGCCAGGTATGTGTTACTGTGATAAACCTATGGTAGTGAAATAGGATACACAGGGATGCAACATATCTCACACTATGCCTGTCATTCCGGGCCACTTCTCTGCTGACAGAAGTGTGTGTTTTGGCTGTTTGTCCATGTTAGCGGAAGCCAGTCCGAATTGGCTGGTGATCTATTATGCGAGACATGTCCTGAAAGGATTAACACCTGATGGCTAGGCTAACACTGCGACTAACTGGAAGAGGTCAGGACAACGAAAGCCATACCTCTGCATGGTCGTTTGATTATTGTCCCTCGATTTCTGAGAGTAGTGGGAGCCTTGGTTCTCGACTTACTGTACTATACTCTGTCCATTCCTGCACAGACCTGTCTGAATCGGAGTCCAGTATAGCTCAGAAGGTCACTTGCATCACCCTGTGCAATCATCTTAGAAGGAAAGTCACTAGATATGAATGTGGTTACGTAAAACCAAGACCCAACAATGGCATGAGCTTTCATGTTACCCAAGCTTTTCCATATTTAGTAGGCCTATCGACCTAGTTGATCACTCTGAACCTTCAGTCACAACAGAGTACACATGTTTATCTGTGACCTAGTTTTGAGTAAACAACAATCTCCGGCCTCATTTCCTTCCAACAGGAAGGCACAACTTCTTGTCATTGCTTATCATTGGCTCCTAGTAGAAGTGACAGCTGTCTCCAGACTGTCCCTACTGCCCCCTCCTCCACCCCCATGCAAGGGGACTTTATGTATGGTGTCATGGAGGGAGACGCGAGTCTGGGATTAGCTCATTAAGAAGGACATCTTTGATCCCAGGTTATCTCTCCCATTTCCACTGCAACTTGATCATATTCCGGCTTCAAAGACACACACAAGTGCACAAACCCGCACGCACACACACACACACACACACACACACACACACACACACACACACACACGTCCAAAAGGGCCTTAAAGCCCTGGAGAGCAGGGCCCAACAGAGATGTGAAGTGTAGATGTGCAGCAACAGCTAAACGTCGTGTCAGGTTTCTAGGGGCTCGTGCTAAATTTAACCCTGTGATCCTGCAGCAGGCAGAGGGGTTTAAATGCCAGCCTACAGTTGCTCCACACCAGTTGTTCTCCACACATCTTCCACTCATCACAAACTAAAGCCAGGGACGAAGACAGGCATACACACACGAACACTCCGACAGACACGCTCCAGGCGCAGGACCGAACACCACATACAGTAGAGCAGTTCCAGGGGAAGCAGGAATCTTTGTCCCCCCTTTCAGACCATAACGTTGTCCAGTATGGAGCTTTTCGAGACCAACCCTTACTTCTTCCCTGACCAGCGCTTCTACGAGGGAGGGGACAGCTACTTCCCCTCTCGCCTGTCTGGGGGGTATGACCAATCTGCCTACCAGGATAGGAACTCCATGATGGGCTTGTGTGGGAGTCTGTCTGGGGGTGTTGGAGTCGGAGTGACAGGAACAGAGGACAAAGCCTCTCCGTCCAGCCTGTCACCTCACTCCGAGCCCCACTGCCCGGGTCAGTGCCTGCCCTGGGCTTGTAAGCTGTGCAAAAGGAAGACGGTTACCATGGACCGTCGGAGAGCGGCCACAATGAGGGAGAAGAGGCGTCTGAAGAAGGTAAACGAGGCCTTTGACGCTCTGAAGAGGAGCACCCTGATGAACCCAAACCAGAGGCTGCCCAAGGTGGAGATCTTGCGGAGTGCCATCCAGTATATTGAAAGGCTGCAGGCCCTGGTGTCTTCCCTCAACCAGCAGGACACTGAAACGGGACAGCAGGGACTGCACTACCGACCCAGCCAGGCCCAGCCCAGAGTGAGTAGGACAGAGGTGGGATGATTAGGGTCACATATTCGACACTGAGAACAGAGCCAAAAAGCAAACAGAAAAAACAAACAGCGAGGCAGAAGATGTTCAGACAAAGATGAAATGTCAAGTAGAGGAAGAGATACACGACATAGGCAGAAATTGGAAAAATGGTCAATGTTAAAATGTTTTGACGATGTGTGACTTTGAAGAACTGATACACCTCAATGTCTGCTTCCAAATAGATCACCGTGGCTAAGTTTTGAGGTTTGGGGGAATAGCTGGTGTATCCATCTATGTATTTAGACATAAAACGAACAGATCCACTTCCTGTCATTGTCTCACAGTTAGAATGTTTTGGCTTATTTGAAGGTTCAAAGTACAAAATACAGTATATCAATCCAACAACGACTGTCTCTGTCAAATGGTTTGATCTCTTTTATATACACAAGTGTATTTTTTGATGGAAAAGTCTTGCTTCTCTTGTTGAGATACTGTTCATCATGTACATCACAGGATGGATTGGCGGTGGTGTGTGTGGTATTACACTGCAATGTAGTGTGCTGTGTTTCTGTGTGGGGCGGGATATGCCCTGTCATAACACAGAGTGACTGACAGCAACTTCTGTGTGTGCATCTCCATGGTAACAGGTGTCGTCAAGTGAGCCCAGTTCAGGCAGCACCTGCTGCAGTAGCCCAGAGTGGAGCAGCACACCAGAGCAGTGCACACAGAGCTACAGCAGCGAGGGTGAGTACAGTTCATACACAGTCCCATTAGACAGCAATAACAGATCCGTGCACACTCGCTCAGATACTCAATGTGTGACTGGGTCTCTTTGCAGATCTCCTGAGTACTGCTGACTCTCCAGAGCAGGGGAACATGCGTGCCCTGACCTCCATCGTGGACGGCATCACTGCAGCAGGCGGAGCTGTGGCCTTTTCTGTGGACATTCCCAAATAGACCCTCCACACAGCGGACCCATATGTGCACAGAGAGCCACAGACAAAATGACAATTGGCAAAGCAGGCTGATAATCGGTCCAATTTAATTTATTTTTCAGCTCTACTGATCTATGTGTCTTATGCTAAAATTTTAATATAGTGATTTGTTTGAATTGTAACTCTGCTGATCAATGGGTCTGCTAGCCAAACTGAATTCCTCCTGTTCACAATGAGGCCTTATTCCCTTTATTCCCTGCCTTATCCTGCGGTCCAGGCCTTTCTGTCAGAGCTATAGTAGTCTAACTAGAGATTCAAGGACTTTACTGCATGAACCCAACACCTAGTTACTAGATTGGATCTCTGTTAGGTTTGCCTTCAGTCTCATAGAGCCAGAGAGGAACGACAAAGCCTGGTTTTCTCCTTACTTAATTTAAGTTTTCCTCTTTTCGAAACCTTTCCCTTTCATTCTTTTTGTGTGTGTTTTAATGCTTAAAAAAACATGAGTTTATTTGTGGGGCCAATATGTACCATGGCAGTTTGACCAAGATCTGCTTAATTTAAACTGGTTATGAATGCTAGTGATGTAAATACGTTCCCTTTTTCTACAGAGTGGTTTTGCCATTTTATTTTTTATTTTTTGCTAACTTATTTTTGACTTTTATAACTAAGATTGTTGTGTATTTGTAGATGTTCTGAAAAGTGATATTTTCTGTCCAATTCTTGCAATAAAGACCATTTTCAATACATTGTCTGTCATTGTCTTTAACTACCAATGAGATATTTTGACTGTCTAACCTCAAAAGGAACACAACATCCAAAATCTTTAAAAAAAACAGCTTTACTTATGTCTATATAGTGTCATAAATACAGTTCACTTTTTTGAATTGCCAAATAATAAAATCTTGATTTGTCAGCATTGTTTCACACCTGGAATAAAGACACATTACTCATAGCTGCCACATAGCACATTACACCTTTTAGACACCTTGGAAAAACTCAAAAAAAAAAAAAAAAATTGTACACCCATCCAGCACTTTACTTGTCCATATGCTGTTCTCATTGGATGAAGAGTTGGTCAGCCGAGAGCACTGACTGCTCATTAGCACGTCTCCATGGCAACTAAATGGGAGGTGACGGGACAGGATTAGAAGAGTCCCTCACATTGAGCAGTTTTACGTGTATATCATTGGCTGATGTTGAGCAGCAGTTTACAGTTTGATTTGAAAGAAAGTAAGGAATCAACAAGAGGAGCTACAGTGTTCACACTACCCATCCACAGAGAAAAATCATGGTCACCCGGCTGGGGTCAGCCTTTCACACACAAGTCTCGAGCAGAGAGACTCATTTGTCCACTCACTCAATCACACACACACAGACACACTCTTCATATTAAAGGATTCTCTCTATTCTAGGCTACATAGTGTCATACTGAAGGCGAGAGAGGCGAAAAGAGGAGAGGTAACAGCTACATAGTGTCAAGAGAGAAGGAGGAGGGAAAAGGAAAGAACAGGAGAAGAGGCAAAGAGAGTCTGAAGAAGTCTGAAATTGGACCCATGAACCCGTGAAGGGTCCTTGTAGAAACACACCCCCTCCTTAGTGAGACCCTCCCACTAACGATTCACACACTTACAGCATACAGCAAAAGACACACAAAGGTCCGACACGGAGATAAAGAGAAAGAAAGAGAAAGAGAGAGAGAACAGTCACTATCGAATACAGGGCATTGGGTTTCATACAGCAATTATATTGTATTCATTTCCATATATATTTCCAATATATATATGTATATATATATATATATAATATTTCTATAAAAAACATAAGTCATCGATTTTATGTACAAAGACAATAAATGATTAATACCTTGCATAACCGGTAGGGGGGCAATGTGCAGTGGGATCTGCCATTTATACAAGTAATCATCATTCCCAAGTCCAAATCAATGACTTGTCACCATTCCTTTAAATCTTTTTTACACTAACCAACTATTGTGTTGCCTTGGACATGATGACACTAAAAAATTGGTTTGAACTTGACCATGTTGAGAGATTAGAACCAGGACAAGAACCCACAGCTGAGATCAGGGGAGCAGGAGCACAACACCACAATAACAAGGCTACTGGGAGCACTGGGGTAAACTGGGAGAGACAGGGATGAGTCTCCTTTACAGCAGCGAGCGCAGCCAATGAGCACTCTCAAGAGTTCAAAGGTCAGAGTTGGCCTCTGTATTGCACGTGTCCGAAGGAGAGAAGAGAGGTGAAAGATGGGAGGTGAGGCCGGGCCACAAAGGGATGAAGATCACTCCCATGTGGCACCCAGGACTCCCTCTCCAGATTTGGCATATCACTCTCAAAAGGCCGCAAGCATGTGTCCGTATAGGTAATGAGAATGCACTGGAAGAGAGAGAAAAAAGTGAGGAAAGTGAGAAATGTCATTATCGTTGTACAAAATGCTGTTGTGTAAATTAATGATTCCAAAAAGAAGAGGCTAAAACTCACATTGTTCACTAGCTAGAAGGCTCAAATCTGCCAGACACACATCAATACATTAGCCTGGTACTGTAAAGTTAGTGCCACAGTCCTGCCACATGCCACGCAGCTGATCAATGCTGGTTAAAAGCGCAGTGAGCTGTAAGTTCAGCAGTTTCAGGTAGAGCTGGGCAATATATTGATATTATATCAATATCGTGATATGAGACTAGATATTGTCTTAGATTTTGGATATCTTAATATTGTAATATGGCATAAGTGGTGTCTTTTCCTGGTTTTAAAGGCTGCATTACAGTAAAGTGATGTCATTTTCTGAACTTACCAGACTGTTTTATTATTTGCCTTTATCCATGTAGTCATTATATCCACATACTGATGATTATTTATCAAAAATCTCATTGTGTAAATATTTTGTGCAAGCACCAATAGTCAACACTACAATATCGTTGCGGTATCGATATCGAGGTGTTTGGTCAAAAATATCGTGATATTAGATTTTCTTCATATTGCCCAGCCCTAGTTTCAGGTATGGTTTTGTTAGCTTACCTGTTAGCATTAGCGCTCCTGTTAGTAAGCAGAGAGAAGTTAGCATGAATAGGTCCGCACGGCCGAGGGGTCAAGTCTCTGGGTCGCCGGGGGAGGAGCTTGAGCGGACGTGGCACAGAGGGGTTTGGTCGCAGCAGGACAGAGAGGACACAGCATGCAGTTAGTCAGTCAGGACGGGCAGAGAGAAGCACACAGATACACACAGAAAAGTAAATAGGCTGAGGTAGAGGTAGTTTGGTTAGTGTTGTAACACACCTTCAGGCTGGAGCTGTTTCTTGGGCATTAAATGAGCAGAGGGCGGCATGGACATGGAGGGCATGCGGAAGCCAGCAGGCAGCGTTTCCATGGAGCCCGCCATCATGCCCAGCCCAACCCCTCCCTCACGTGCTCGAAACCTCTTGCGCCACGATGGAGAGCGTCGAAAAGACTTGTCATCCCCACTCTAGAGTGACAGGGAGAAAAGCGAGGTCAGACGACCTGCCCTTATTTTCAACAATTTGTTTTTGATCAAAGCAGCTGCTTGAGAGGTCACCTCCTCTAGTCGACGGTCGGTCCCCAAGGCTAACAGGTTGTTGAACTCCCTCTCCAGAACTTGCCGTGCCTGAAAAACAACACACACACAACCTCTGTGAGCAGGAACCACAGTAAAGGTGTGGGTTAGCCAACCAGGGGCAAAAATGAACAGGAGCGGATGGCAAAATGTCAACGAAAGCTGTTGAAATACCTCTAATAAACAGGAAAAGTTGTTTTGTTTACCTGTAAATATGAACTGTGGGCAATACATCTGTAATAAAGCCTGTGATTGGGATATTCTGAGTGAGAACAACAGAGGCCTTTTGATCAGAGAACAACTGTTACTGTATAGAATCTGAGGCAGAAGTAAATGTTGGCAGCATGTGGCCAGCAGTAGAAGGACATGCTGACTGCACAAAAACCGCCACCTCACCAAAAAGTAGGCCTAAATCAAATAATCACATAAAAACCTCAATAACTGTGACTGTTGAGCTTACAGTGCTTAGAACAAAAGTGTTTAGGATATTCATATTCATAAGTCATACAACATAAAATAAATCTTATTGGTACAAATCTCAGGTTTATATATTTTATTTCATAATTCACCACCATATTGCTGGATCATACAACACTTGATATCTTCCTCCCAGTCAGATCAGTTGGATCATTGCATGATGAGTGTAAACAGTTGTGTTTTCCTCTTTAACCACCTGTGTATTCTGCATAGGGATTTGCAGGATGAGGGCTAGGCTGCTGTAGTCGAAGGTCTCGTCCAGAGAGAGTAGCGCTCCGTGGACACCGCTCTCCAACAGGTTGCTGCTATACTCCCTCAAACCAATGGACAGGACCCAGTGGATCACCTGCTCATTGGTCCACACCAACACATCTAAAGTAAAAGAAAGTGGCTCAGGCTGGAGGTACTGTGGCACAGTGAAAGAGTGTCAGCGCACATCATTACCGGCAAATAAGAGCAACTCGATTTTAAGTAAGTGAGCTAGAAAGAGAGAGAGACAAAGATATAATGTGCATGGCCACATGGTGTCAACTCACTGGCACACTCCCTTTGTTCATTTAAAGCACAGCTGTCAGCCAGCTTTCCAAGTTGGAACAGGCGGTGCATATGCGTGTGTGTGTGTGTGTGTGTGTGTGTGTGTGTGTGTGTGTGTGTGTGTGTGTGTGTGAGGGCAGGACTCTGATTTGACATGACAGCTGAGTCAAGTTCATGTGCAGAACTCAAGGTCAAAAGGGCAAGAGGGTTGGTTAGATCTAAGTGTGTGTGTGTGGACAACTCTTGGTATGTGGAGCTCTGGATTATAAGATTGTAGGCCTGCTTCAGCTGGCGTTTTGACAGTCTAAGGGCAGAAACATTGTCCACGCAAGTACGCAAACGCAGACGCTTCGAGCCACCACTCGATGGCCCGATGAGAGTGTGGATGTGTGCAATTTTGTGCACTAGTGTTTGAACGTATGTGTGTGTGTGTGCGCTTGCTTTTTTTGTCACTACGTATCAGGGTGTGTGTAAGTGTACCTTTCATGTCGTGTTGGCTGTCCTCTCTCCGGTGATCCAGGTCTTTCCTGTCATAATTGAGTCTCTTCAAGCACATAATCCCATACTGCAGACTAGCCCTGGTACACATACATAGAAAGCTCTCTTAATGTGCAATTTCTCAATGCAGTTTTTAACTACTTCGTTTATCTATTTATTTATTATTATAGTGTGAAATGTATGAATGAATGTATGGAGAGAATGTGTTTTTTAACTAGTGGCACAATACAGGAGTAGCAAACTGAATTTCGTTGTATATTTTTAATGATGCAATGACAATAAAGGCATTCTATTCAAAACACACACACACACACACACACACACACACACACACACACACACACACACACACACACACACACACATACGTTACGGAACAAACAAGCTCACACACAAACATAGAAAAGCACAAGCACATTTGCATCATCTCCATTGCTAATACGCCCAGTTAGCAGATGAAAGGGGAAGCTGATCAGACAGCAGTTAAGCTGATCACCATAGCTACAGACCTATGGAAGCTGTCCACCATCTTGAGGTGGCTCCTCAGGTCCTTCTTGGTCAGGTGGTCCAGCATACGAGCGTCCACCAGGCACTCCATGAAGTAGGAGCGGTACTGAGGCAGGCCGAGGCTGGGCAGCCACTCGTTTCCAATCCACTCATGATTCATATCGCCATATGCCAGAGTCTACAGGGAGAGGAGTACATGATGTTACTAACTTGTGCAACGGAAAAAGAGAGAGTGCTCTCTGCTTTCAGGACTGTATACTGTACATATGCATGGATGTGAGACTGTTGTATGTGAAAAGACAATATGCTTTGGTGCCAAAAGCTAGTCAAGTGGTAAAATATCTGGCATTTTGTATAACTAAATTAATAAAATGATCCTCAAATTTCAAAGTAGCACCAAGTGTAACACCAAAATGCCTTTTCTCACAGCAAAAGCACAGATGTTACTTATAACACAACGGCTGCTTTCTATTTAGGTGTTCAGATCCATGGCCCTGGTATTGTGCACATTGTCATTACTTACTGGGCCATCATTCGTTTTATTAGATACACCTGTGCTCTCGATGCAACGACAAGCCAAAATATGTGCTATGAGAAACATAAACATTTTGTCTATCTCAAGAGCTGAAACATGTTCTTGGGGTTTCATCAACTGTACAGGACAGCACAATTTGAGCACATCATAATTTGAAAGGCCTTGCACAAGCACACTGATGTTTTTAGTCATTCTCTCTGATTAGACCTCTGCTCAGATTGATTTTGGGAAGAATTATGCTGGGAATTGCAAGAAGTGGAAGGAGAGTAATTACGTAGGTGAAAGGCTATTAGAAAACGAAAGGTAGTACGAAGGTAACGCCTGCACACATACTCCATGCCACAAAGGTTTAATAATAATGACAATGTTTCGATCCTACTTGGATCTTCATCAGGTCAAAATGTTTGATAAATGGAAAGCACATCCATATCTTACACATCATATATGCCAATTGGCTGACAAGCTCTACAGTATGATGGCAGGTGTGGTTTATTAAAAAACATCCAGGATGGAAAAACATCCCAAAAAGAATTTTAAAAAGTGCATCAAGTCTTTTGTTGCATGGCATAAGTGTGCAGGCGTTACCTTTTCTTCAATTACAGAAAGTCACCAAACTCAATGCACCAATAGGCCTTTTTTCACAGATGACATGTACTGTAGCCATGTCAGTAAAGGAAAAAAACAGGTTTAATCAATAAAATGAATGATGGCTGAATTCCGTTTAGCGGCTTTGGTTTCAGGGTCGAGGTCAAAATGTCTGCTGTCAAAACATCCTATTAAAGTGACAAGGGCATTTATCACATGCCAATCAAGCACAGTGTGTACACACTGATACAGTCCTGAAAAGAGCTATAATCATGTAGACTCAGCGAAAACACCTGTTGGCCGTGACTATGTAAGTTCTTTAACGCAGATAAAATTTGCAAATTGAGATATGGGATGATGCAATATGTTGCTAGCGAATGCAAACAAAATCACCATCGCTTATGTTGATTAAAGGGTCAGTTTAACAACATTACAAAAATAAATACTTTTCAACTGAGGTAAACAGAATTTAGTTTGTGGTGCCAAAGCATTAATAAAATGTTCCAACATGACACGAAATGCCAAATATTCTGTCTCCCTACTCTACCTCTGTGTCCACTTTCCCAATTACTGTGTACTTAGCATAATATTGAAGGTGAATTGGCTGCCTTCTCTTATTCAAATACACGTATGACGAGTGTATGTTAGTGAAGAGCGTGGGCACGGATTCAGACTGTTTGTGCAGCGACCTCACCTGTGCCCAGCTGCCCTCCTCATTGTCCTGAGTGGCAGCATGATAGAGACAATTTACAGGGTCAGAGAGACAGGGGATAACTAAAGACACACATGTTGCACATTCAGAAATACATGCACGCACGCACGCACCCACACACGCACAAATGCACGCACACACACACACACACACACAAACACACACAATAGTTTGAGTTTTCCCTCTGCAATTGACCTTTATTACACATCTCCAACACTCATATCATTAATTGAACTTTTCATGGAGTCACAGGTTACATCCGACATACACATACAAATACCAGCACGAGCACAAAAATGCATTAGTGTGTGATGTAGTGTGTATATAAAGGGGTCTTTCAGGGGATGACATATGTGTGTCACAGTGAGGACAGTGTGAGTGTGAGAGTGTTGGGTGGGAGGAAAAGGGAGGGGAGCACCCAGATGGTACTGACCGCTTTAGTGGAGGAAGCCAGGTTCTCCATCTCTTCATGAGTCACCCACACATTTCCGGAGGACTGCTCAAAGGACGAAAACACACCCGAACACACACATACATACACACATGCATACAGAAGCACGCATATATGCACAAAAACACACCCAAGAATGCACTTGTGTATATTTTTACACATACCGACCCCCACGCGCGCGCACACACACACACACACACACACACACACACACACACACACACACACACACACACACACACACACACACACACACACACACACACACACACACACACACACACACACACACACACACACACACACACACAGACAAACAGACAAACATTGTGTTGAGTGATGCCAAGGGAGGGAGTGTATTTCAGGCAGGTAGCTTTTAGCTATATGTGGCACTATTGTTTTCCTACAGAACCCCATGCAATTCATGGCAGCGAAAACAACACGTCACACCAGTACTGTGGTCTGAACAGAAGAACAAAAAAGCAAAATAGAGTGGGAAGTTATCACCCCAGGGTGCAGAGTGAAGTTTTGCGTGTTTTGTGTAGGTCAGTGTGTTCATGTTCACAATCCTGGATTACATTTTTGTGTATGTTCATGCGCTCATTTATTTATTTGTTGTTCGTTTATGCACATTTGCGATCATGGAGGGGTATTTGTTGTATTATTTTACCGTTCTGGAGGTAAGTGGTGCAGACGGGCTGGTGAGGGACACCATCTCCTGGATGGCCAAGCGGAGTTTGAGTCGGTGCAGAGGATTGCTGATGCCAATCTCCCTCTGAATCTCTGTGTCGGACAGAGCTGACATGATGGCCCCGCTCTTCACGTTGGCACGACAGGCTGCCACATACCACGCTGGCATACCCACCCACAGCTGGTGAGAGTCATGAAGATATTCAACGTCACCACCATTGTCGCCATAAAAGGTCAGATAAAAAAGGGAAGGGACTGCAGATCAGGCTGTCATGGTGGTCTGTCTAGTATTTCATGTCACTTTATTTATCATTGTATTAGATGTAGTAGCAGCCTGAAATAAAGACAGTAAGATAAAGGGAGGTTTTGTGAAAATGTATGTTTGGAAGATATAAAAGTAGATTAAAAGTACCTCTAGCCAGGAGACAACAGTAGGGCCGTCCCAATGGGCAAATGGCAGGCCTCTTTTCCTGGCGTCTTCCAGAAGCTCGTGTCTAACAAGGGAATCAAAAGTGGACAAAAAAAGACACAAGGAAGTGACAGTGGCCAGAGAACGGTTTAGTGAGTGTTATTTAGTGTAAAATAACAAGAGAAAGACAAAACACACAACTTCAGAGATGGAAGTTATGCTTTTACTTTTTCTTCATCCTGCGGTCCCTCTCAGCCTGTGTGCCCAGTTTTCCCAGAGTCATAGTGTCACCAATGCCCATCTCAAAGTCTGAAATACAGCAAAAGAGTTAATTTGTATCTCACACACAATCACACACTGTCTGCATGAGTGTGGAGTATGTTATGTAGTCTGCAGTGTACCTGTTAAGGCTGGTAGTGGCTGTCCTTCCCTGCCTACAGTCTGCTCCATTCGACCCTTCTCCTTCTTCCCAAACAATCGGCCAATAGATGACTTGATGCCTTTCTTCTGCTTGCTGCAAAAGAGAAAATTGTATTACGCTAAAATCTTTAGTATATTTCTGTCAACTATGAATTAGCAAGGTAAACAATTGTTTATGTGTGTGTAAAGCAAAGAGAAAGATTCAGATCCAATTTCAGCCACTACTATTTTCAAAACTTGTTGGTGGACAGCTGAAGTGGATCCGTAAAAGAATCCAAAAGAAGCCATAAGTCTGTATTGATAATGATTTATCATACTTTGCTACGTGTGTGTGTGTGTGTGTGTGTGTGTTTACCCTCGGCCATCCTCTAGACTGCCTGTGAACTGAGCAAAATTGGTTTCTAGCCGTAAACTGCGGGGGGACGAGGGAGGCGATGTCTCACACTTGATAGTAGCTTTGTCCACTTCCACTGGAGACTGGAGGAGTCAAAAAAGCAACTCCGCTCAGTCACAAAGCCACAGTCGGACAGAAAAACAGTATCATTTTAGGTGTGTTTGCAAAACTTACTGCTACTTTCCTGCGGTGTTTCCTCAAGTCACTTGGCTATCAAACAAAGCAACACACAGTTACAGATACAGCTGTTTACTATGAATATACGAGTACAGCATATAAAGCGTGTGTGCTCTCTGACCAGAGTCATGATGCCTAGATGGTGGCTGGCGTTGCGTGAGTGGTGTTTAGGTGTGGAGTGGCCACTGTTGGGCGGGGATGTGGAGGATGCCAGGGACTGTGCGGTGGCGGAGGTGGGTAGCGCCCGGGGTCGAAGTGTCACATTGAGACCGTCCATGCTGCCGCTGTTCACGCGAGACTCAATCTCGTCAGATCGGAGGTCTGCTGACTCTCTCTCCACCTGGATCATCCTGCACACACACACGCACACATACATAGTTATTTTCAACACAGAACATCCCATCAATTAATTAAAAGCACACCCTTTGTATTTTGGTAATAAATTATTACCAAAATACAAAGGGTCATTTTATTTTGAGCTTTGTAACTCCATATAAAGGTTGGAGTTTCAACATGAATGAAACCTTTAGATGGAGTTACAAAGCTCAAAATAAAATGACTTAGAAGTCCAACTTGTAGAACAAATGAGAAATAAAAACTATTCATATTCTGGGACATAATCATCATTTATTTATCATTAACTATTGTATGAAAAAATGTAATAATTCAAAAATCCTGGCAAATATTGCATTATAAAAATACCATTAGTAGCACAGACATTGTTTTTTATTTCTTCGAGGGAGTCTGGCTTCTCTGCAGCATAATCAGCATCTATTTTGCATCTACTCCCTAGCAGCATATTCTGAGGTGTCACAAGAGGACCTTGTTTACTGTAAACTGCAATAACCAGCGTCCTCCTTCAGCAAGAAACAGAACTAAAGAGCGAAGAGCCGTATCTACATGTTATCATCTTTCTATCTAATGCCACTATCAGTTGTGGGGCATTCTGTCAGGCCTTTATGCATTGCATTAACACTATGAAGCAGAATGTGCTTGTGCTTCGCACCTTATCTCTTCATTGATAGCGTCGAGCTGCTCCTGCAGCATCAGAGCGAGAGTCTGAGCGTCAGATTGGCCGCTGGGGGAAAGCAGGGTCGAGCTAACGTCATCATCCAAGTCGGACTCTGCTTCGATGTCGCTGCCGAGGAGGTGGCTGACGCTCCCACGCAGAGATGGGTAGTCCTGTTCAAACACAGCAAACACCTGGACACAACAAACACACATGAGCTTTTAACAGCTGTAGACACTGTTAAATACAACAAACATTGACCATGAACAAATGTACCTGAAGAATTTGCTTTAATGCATCAATTCTGATTAAACGCATACATGTAAAAATACAATATGACACTTGTGGAAGTATGTGGCAAGTTATGAGAAGAAATGGATGAACAGGGAACTTACATCAGACAGCATGTCCATGGCAGCAGGTGAAAGAGAGACAGAGAGGTTAGTAGAGAATGGTAAGTTAGGCGTGAAGATCCTCATACATCAGCCAGGCACTGACACTTATTAGCAAAGCAGACATGAACTGGAATAAAGCACTGGTAAGGAGCTGTATGTGGTTAGAAGAATAATTGGCATGTTGGCCTGTTTCGTGTATGTGTATGTGAGGAACTGTGGGGTTGTTTTGGCTTGATAAAGACAGCATTAACACCTTGTTTGGGTCGTCTCGTAGCGCTGACATTCTGCCCTTCTGTGCCCGCCTGATCACTGTTGTGCTGTAGTGGCCATCTTGGCCCTCCACCACAGAGAAGCGTAGGTCGCTGGCGCTACCCAGGTGAGACCTGAGACACACACATAACAGCTTTCCATTAATAATGTACATTATATAGCACCATGTTAGAGGGTGTGTATATGAGAGAGCATGTGCGGAGGAGGTGTACAGTATGTCTGTGTGTACCGAGGGTGAGTTCCATCTCCAAACGCTCCACTGCGGCGTTTCAAGTGGTCAATCTCATTTCTTAACTTCTCAATCTCTCCAATCAGCCGTTCCTGAGGGAGAGAGGGGCATTATAGGCAATGTATTCAGATTGCCTACTTAAGTAAAAGTACCAATACCTATTCCTTAAGAGTACTCCATTACAAGTAATAGTAAAGAGTAAAAGACGTACAAGTATTAGCAGTAAAATGCACTAAAAGTATAAAAGGTTAAACTAGTCATTATGCAACAGGAGGTCCCCTGTCCCTGTTATATTGGTTTGACATTTTAGAAATTACATTTATTTGCTGTCTTGCCGAGAGTTAGATGAGAACATTGATACCACTCTCGTGTCTGTACGGTAAAAATGAAGCTACATGAAGCACATGGTTAGTTTAGCTTAGCATGACAGGAAACAGCCAACCTGGCTCTGTCCAAAGTTAACAAAACTCAAGCAAGCTAAACTAACCGGCTGCTGGCTGTAGCTTCATGTTTAGCATACAGCCACAAGAGTAATATTGATCATCTTCTTATCATCTAACTTTCTGCAATAAATCAAATACACATATTTCCCAGAATGTTTCTTGAAGGTGTTCACATAATTTTATTTTCATAGCCGGTCAAATTAAGCTAATTTCAGCTACTCAATGTGTATACTGCTAGTTAGCCTAATCTATAATCATGCCTTATATTTTATAAAGTCATCATTGTGTTTTATGCACAATCTTAGCAAAGTAACAGCTAACTACAGCTGTCAAAAGTAAATACTTAAGTTACATTCCACTTTAGATTTGGGGAATATAAATTGGAAGTGAGGACACAATTGTAGTTTTCAGTGATTGATTCAAGGTGATTGATTCAAGTCCTAGTACCCTGGTGTGATGGAATTCTTCAAGCTGTTTCTGGCAGTTCTCGAGGTCCTGAATCAGGGAGTTCTAGACGGAAGAAATCATCGAACCATGTCAAAACAAATCTGTGAGTCCGAGTAGAACATGTGCTATACTGCATATTCATTTGTTCTGTGGGGCAATAACAACAGCAATATGATCTGCTGCTTAGATGAATGCATGTGTACAGGCCTTGCCTTGTCCTCCAGGGCAGCCATGCGTTCTTTCAAATGGAGCTGCAGTCTTTCATTGGACTCAGTGAGCAGACGATCCACGGTGTCAGACAAACGTTTGTTGTGTTCCTCATTCATTTTCTCTCTTTGACGAGCCTGATGAGCGGAGAGAGAACCAGACGGCGGGGGAATGACATCATCAAATTTTCTCTTTTAACACAGACTCTATTTGGGTGTATTTATGCAGCTAATCAAGCATCTCTGCATGGATTAAAGGATGAAGTGTGTATTTAGCCCAAGATCACCAGCTGCCAGATAAAGGTCCTCTTGGCCAACAATGGATCGCACAGCCAGAATGATTTAATTACAGTCATTTACGTGACAATGAAAAAAGGGTTAAACACCTTCCCTTAAATGGGAAGTGATGTGCCTAAATACATATTCTACCGTAATGTTATTAGAGTAAATTAACACAGACACACACAAACACAAATCTGCATCCTCAGAGAGCTCCTTTAACTAAATATAGTCATGAGATCGCACACAGAGAGAGGGATAGAGAGAGAAATTAGCGTTGCGTGAATTATTCAGAGTCTAAAGATAGCAGCCAATCAGTCTTATAGAAGGGGAGAGGGGGATTGTGTAGCAGCAAGATATGTGGATTTGGTTCAAATTCATGCAACAATGCACTGGGAAAATGGAGAGCTCTTCACATGTGCGTCTGTCCTGTGTGTTCGTGCATGTACGTGTATGCATGAGGGAGCACAGAGCCATGAGTCAAGGCGTCCAACTAATGTGAAGCATCAGCCCGCACACACACACACACACACACACACACACACACACACACACACACACACACACACACAAAGTGAGAGGTCAGAGATACCCTGCAGGGCTGGTGTGCGCACCGCACCCCACACACACACACACACACACACACACACACACACACACACACACACACACACACACATGCTCACACACCCTTCCTAGCTCTTGGTTCTTCTCCTCCAGTTGTGACTCCAGCTGTCTGAGCCGCTCCTCCACATTGCCATGGCGCTCCTCAGCCTGCAGGGGGAGACACTTACATGTAAGTACAACTGCCTCTATAAGGTCTGTAAGTGTGTTCAATGTTCATATGCTTCTTTTTTGTTTTGTACATGTAAAAATCCTGCATCCTTAGCTATGTTTTCCACAGCTCTGTGTTGGTGTGTGTGTGTTTGTGTGTGTGTGTTTGTGTGCGTGCATGCGCGTGCGTGTGTGTGTGTGTGTGTGTGTGTGTGTGTGTGTGTGTGTGTGAGAGAGAGAGAGAATGTATTACCTTGGAAAGTGCTGCCACTCTCTGTGCCAGTTCAGCCTCCACCTCTGGAAGCGTCTCAGCCTTCCTCATGGTCTGAGCCAGCCTCTGCTCTGCCATCTCCAGCATCTCCTGAAGCTGGCGCACCTTCTCCTCGCTCTGACACACACACACACACACACACACACACACACACACACACACACACACACACACACACATTAGTGTGATCACAAGAGAGGTTTAATTAGCAGTGCAGCCAGCAGTAGCAGGGCATGACACATGGGCAGAAATGCAGGATGTTTCTGGTATTCCCCCATGTGGAGCTCAACATAGATTGACCCTGAACTACACATGATTTTCTGATTTAGTCACTATTTCAGCTTTATTGTGGATGACATTGTTGAGGCATGAAATATTAAAATGTTGCAAGCGAGAAAGAGATAGCACATTAAACCTGAATCCATAGCTCCCATGTCACCTTGCATCAAGATAAATGTGCCATTTCTGGTGCCACTTAACAACACATTAGGATTGCAACATATCCAAGGAAGCCTGAATATCAACAACAGCAAAATAATAACATGACACATTTATAGATATTGATTTAGGTCTTTATGTCAGGCTTCATTAACTGATTTGTGACGGAGCAGCTCAGTGTGTTGCTGTTGTTTTTCAGACACTGTGCTTAAATCCCAGTCCGGTACTCAGTCTGGCTAGTGTTGTTACCTGTCGGTGCAGCGAGTCCTTGGTGGCCAGTTCATTCTCCAGTTTGTCGTTGAGGTCGTGGATGTGTGTGGTCTCCCGCTGAGCAGCCAGGTAGCGTTTCTCTAATGTTGTTATCCTTTCCTCCATATCCTCTCTCTGTGGGTGCAGAGGCATAAAAACAACAGAGAAAATCATGAGAGACAAGCCTACAACAATGAGCATGGTGAGGCTTCTACCTTTAATCCATTTCCATTTTTGTATTGTGTGTCAATAGTGTCCACCAACAGCAAATCAAAATCAAACAAATGATTGACAAAAATGCAAAAGCCAAGTAGCTGAAGCAATCAATAAAGAAGCTTTGTGAGAGGACTACGTGGTTACTACTTACACATCTGTGTTGTCCTCACTTCACACCTGTATTTTAGACAATAATACACCTGTACTAATGAATAATACTGGAAAGTAGTTACAGTAAATAGTGGTTTTGCTTAACCATCAAAAAATAAACTCCAGTTACAGTAAACAGCTTTAGGAAACCCCTTTGCTTTCAAAACAATCTAGTATGTTGCTGGTACACTAGGTGCTATAGTTGGTCTCTAAAACACATTGACACAACACAATATAATGCAAGTTCAGTCAGTCCTAGCCATCTGCTTACATGTACAGTTTATTCGTAGGAGTGATAAATCTCAATAGCATGGGAACAGAGATGTATTTTTTTTAAATTATATAGTAATGCATTACTATAGAACCATGTTTTTTCCATAGACATTAACATAAATTGACCAAAAGATCCCGTTGCTCTGGACGGAGACCAGTGAAGGATATTAGAAGCACTTTTCTGTTGATGGCTGAGTGTTACTGCGCAGTTGCAAACTGAGCTTGATGATGTAGATGTGACGTGAGCAACGTGTCTGAAAGTTGTAAGTCTTCTGGTAGCTGTGCCAAGAGAAATCTCAATCATTCCGAATCTTGCAGATACGGAGAGCATAGGTATATGTAAGGAGATAACATAGGCACAGGCTAATTATTGCTAACTAAAATGCTAGTTAACATCAGTAATTAAACTAAACAGCTAATGTGAATTGAAACTGCCTGCAAGCTTCTCCTGTACTATACGGTAATTCCTCTACTATGCGACAGTAAGTCGCGTGGTTATGACACAATTGTTATCCTATTTTTTGAGATACAAGGTAATGGAGCCTTTTATACATTGTCGTGTTTCTTTAGAAATAAACAATCGACAAATAAAGACTTTAAACGCTTCAGATGTAAAGTTATTCGCTGTCAAAGTGACGCCAAAATGAATGGCAGTCAATGGGATGCTAATGGCGGGTGATGGCTTGTTAGCAACAAAATGGCTCCACAAAACAGCAGAATGTGAAATTCTATTAGCTTTTTACTTAAAAAGGATTTTGTAACTCACACCTTTCTTTTACTCTCACCTCTCTCTGTTCCCTTTGTTGTTTGATTGACAGCTCCTCGTTGCGGCTCAGTTCTCGCCGTGCATTTGCGAGCTCTGCCTCGAGGTCGGCCATGCGGCTGTTGAGAGTGGCAGAGTGCTCACAGCTCTGGGCCAGCTCCTTATTGGTCCGATCCAGCAGCTCCTGAAGCTCGGACACCCGGCTGCCATCATCGTGAGCGTCTATGGAGCCGTTGGGCAGTCTCTGTAAGGTGGACAAACAAAATGAATGGCAATATATGCACATTCTCACATAAAATGTATTTTAGGACTGAGACACACATATGGGCCAAGGGTTTTGAGAGTTGTAGAACTGATAAAGTTGGATGACCTAGATTGAAGTGTTGAATGTTATGCATATGAGGGTGGATGTGTGTGGTTCGGCTGCCATGTTGTTGTTTTGATGTTGTTTCTCTTCTCTTCACTGCTTAAAGTGCAGTTAATTCAAGGGCCTTAATTAAATAAACCTTCAGGGACACATTCAGACAGGCAACACTGTGGGCAGCAAAAGTTAGTTGGACCCCCTCCGCTCACTCATGCTCCAATTTTGCCAGCTCATGAATACCTTAAACATACACAGAAACACTGTGTAATAAAAAACACCTAGTGATTTGTGCAATTGTGCATAATAGTTAGCCATATAAACTCATTTGATCTCCCAGGGACTTTGGAAATAGCCTTCTACAGCCCCATATATAGCAAACATCAGGTACAACATGGCCCAAAACATTGTCTTGGTTAGGGTTCCTGATGAAAAAGTTATCCAGGGTGTCCTGGATAAATGTCCCGACAGTGTATGTTTGCATAGTTCACACTCTGAGACGTCTAAACTACACTCCTCCTAACGCTCGTACTCTATGCAATTCTATGCATTCTCATCTTTTCTCTCTCACTCATCTTCTCCTTGCTCTTCATATTGCTTAATGTTTCAAAAGTGTGTTAAAGTGTCACGGTACCCTATTTTCCTATTGGCTGTTCTGCATGGCTGTCAGACGGGGTAGGTGGGGCTTACCTAGTCCCAGAGACTGCTAGTTTACAAGAGGGATATTGAGGGCAGCTGCGAGGGATGAGGTTCAGAGTTTCAGAAAGAGATGTTGTTTCTGAATGCTGTGACGGAGATCCCCTAGTCCCCCATTAAGTTGTGCTCAAGTTATTGTCCGCGTCTTTAAATGTCTACAAATGAACTGCCAATGTCGGAGCACCGAGAGCGAGCCGATCCAGTGACAGATCGGCGTGGCAACCTGGGCAGCGAGGCGACAGGTAGGCCTATTTCACCTTATCTTTAGCCTGGCAGCTGAACACTTATCTGTGGAGATTCATATATGCAGCGGCAGCCAAGCCCTGGAAGCCCCTAGGTGAGTAATGATAATATCAAGTTTTCCCAGGGTTATGGTTATGCTGTGACATAAGTTATTGTTTTTTTTCCTTTAATAAAACTACTGTATTGATCGTTCTTATTGCTTTCTTTATCCTTAAGCCAAAGAAATAGGAGCCAAAGTAAGTGGACCTTGTGCTGCTCCTCCTCGGCTGCCAGCCCGTACAGAGGAGGGCGATTTCCATTTAAATACAAACAGGCTCTGCAGTTTAATCACAGGCAGGTTTGTTACTCCCTGTGGATGGACCCAGACACAGTTACATAATGTCTGCTTGTTGATGCTGAGCTGGCCTCAAACCATGTAGGACAAGGCTCAAATAAAGAACAAGAGTTTGAATCTCATCAGAATTACATAGAGGATTCATGGGACATTAAGCTCCATTAACCTATCGAGTGTTATGTGCGTGTGAGTAGATGTGTTAATCTGCGAAAGAAAGACAGAAAGAGGCAAAGACAGCGACTGAAAGCCAGACGGACAAACACTATAGGCAGACATTAGATAAAGCACAGAGCAGAAAAACAATCACACAGCCAGGAAGACCTTCCATGTAGGTTTGGATCCATCTGTTCGCTCCAATGAGTCGCCATCCTTCCTTTGCCTCACCATGTTCAACTGCAATGTAGATTTAGAAAAGAACAATGAACAAACTCACGCATTGACTAGCTTTTCTTTTCCCCTTAGTGAATCAAAGGACAACTCTGACCCTCTCAAAGGGAAGCATGCTTCAGACAACATGCCCTATCATATTGTTCATTACTACAAAAATATGAATTATACTCAGTATAGAGGAGGGAGAGTTGGCTTCAGTGAGGGTCTGCTGCTCTGCTATGTAATCATGGAAACTCAACAGGTTTTGACTTTAAATCTTACAAACCCACTAGAATTCTGCTCTAATTGAACCTGCTGTAAATATTTAGCATACTTTTTTATCTTCCGAATGATTTCTTTAATTACATTTTTAAATAGAAGAGTACTGAAGGCAAGTGTGTGCCTGTGCATGAGTGTGGGTATGAACAGAGGGCTGAGAAGACATATCAGATCAGACTGGAGGCTTCAACTGATGTCTGCAAGGGATTAAACAGATGTTTCACTTACCAATAACCACACACACACACACACACACACACACACACACACACACACACACACACACACACACACACACACACACACACACACACACACACACACACACACATACACATACACCCTCACCTCTTGTGTGTTAGAAGCTAATTGTCCCTCCAGGGTGGACACCCTCTCCAGAGCCACCCGAAGCCTCTCACGTACCTGACAAACACACCAAGAACACACACATCAAGACAAAGTCCAGAAACACGAGAACACGCTTATGTAATAGCACACTCCTCGATATAATTTAGAAACAGAGAATTTTAATCTGGAAATAGAGAGGGTCTCACAATTCACGTGTTAAATGACTTTGCTAGTATAACAAGTATTGTGTACTATACATTGTCAAATAGTGTCTGGGGCCTCAACTGGACAAAAAAAGCTATTATTTTTATTTCCCCTGTTATATAAATATAATATAATATTTTATGAATTATTAGGAATTCTCACAGTTTTTTCTCCAATTTTCTGTCTTAATTTTCTGTTGTTTGCTGTATGCTGTTAATGCAAAAGGAAGACTTCCTCCATAGGTTTCACATTACTGTAAAAGCCTTTCAGCAACAATCGCTTCCCTTCAATGGGCAACTGTTACTCTGAAACTCTGCTGAGGTTCATTAACAGCATAACAACGAGAAGACAAACAGCAAAATCAAATTGATCAGAATTAAATTAGCAATTCTGTTAAAAAGACAAATGAGGAACAACAAAGTGGTGTGTATGGCAGGACCAGTGGTGGAGGAAGTACTGAATCTCAGTACTTAAGTAAAAGTACACATAACCAGAGACATATTTACTTTAGTAAAAGTAGAAATACCACAATGACAACCCTACTTAAGTAAAAGTAAAAAGTACCTGATTTTAAATGTACTTTAAGTATTAAAAGTAAAAGTACTTGCATAACGATTTATTCTCTTAATCTTATTTGTATTTTAAAGGTGCTATAAGCGATGTCACGTGCTTTTTTAGGGAGGGGACAGGATGAGGAGGAGGAGGAAGGGGCGCGCTAGTTTCGTTTTGTTTGAAAATACCTCGAACGTCAACAAGAAGTAACGTCATCCAACGTCGCTTAGAGCACCTTTGAGTTGGTTAGTTCGTTAGTTTGCACCTTGGTCAGTGAGGGCACTGTGTCTAGTGACCCGTGATTTACAAAGGGATGGTTCAGTTATTTTGATGCTGAGCTTCAACAGTATCCATACTGTCCACAACCACAAACAAGGCCAGGCTTTTAAAAAAAAGTTCCTATCCTAACCAGCATAAAACGGAAATATGTTGTTAGAATCGGAATGCGGTTGGTATTATTCATGGATGTATTTTTAGACGGTTTTATTTCCTTTAACCATTGGAGCGTAAGCAAAAAAAGTGTGTGAAGCAGCCGGAATGGGGAGGCCATGTGAAGAGGTCCAGCCAAATAAGAACGATTTGAACGCGTCTTACGCAGCCTGGCGGAGAAGTAAACGACGCTGTGGAGACAAATAGGTGGCAACTATGATTTAAAAACGGGAATAATAAAAAACAAACATTTTCATTTTCACCGGAGGCTGTATTACCGAGGGTCAGTGGCGCTGCGCCCGGACTCTGGAGCACCAGAGCCGGCTTGGAAGCCAATGAAGGATCGGCGGTGCCCCATATATATATCTATGGCAACCAAACTTCACTGGTGAGACAAACGGTGTGACGGCCAGGAAGACGTTTTGGCAGAGGGAAAAACTGATAAAAAAATCTAACGAAAATGTAACAGAACGTAGAACGTACGAATGTAGTGGAGTAGAAAATATAGATAACTGCTGCAAAATGTAAGAAAGTAAAAGTCAAAAGTATGCACTATTGATTCTATTTAAGTAAAGTACAGATACGTGAAAAATGTACTTAACAGTAACAAAGTATTTGTACTTTGTTACATTCCACCACTGGACAGGACTGATGGAAATACCATGTCCTGAAGACAACAAATGAGGCAGTTGTTTCCCCTGCATGCGTGTGTGTGTGTGTGTGTGTGTGTGTGTGTGTGTGTGTGTGTGTGTTTGTGTGTGTCCACCTTTTCATCCAGAGCCTTGTGGTGTTCAAACAGCGACTTCAGGGCTTTGAGGACCTCCACCTCGCTGGAGACTCCAGATGGTGGGGGTGCCTGTCTCTTCACCACTGTCATCCTCAGACTGCGTTCGTGACGAGACACCAGACACTCCAGGTGCTCCAACAGCAACTACAGTACAGCATACACACAACACACACACACACACACACACACACACACACACACACACACACACACACACGAATGCATGCATGACCAAAGAGAATACTAATTTCAAGCTTAGAAACATTGTTTGTTTTCATCAGCATCACCACACACGCACTCTCACACACACACACACACACACACACACACACACACACACACACACACACACACACACACACACACACACACACACACACACACACACACACACACACACACACACACACACACACACACACACACACACACCCTGGTGTTGTTCCTTTCAGCTTTCAGCTCAGATATTTCTTCCTCTTTCTCCAGCAGCTGCTCCCGGCATATGTTCAGCTCCTTCGTCAGGGTGGCAAACTCCTACACAATACAAACACACACAACACCCATACAGAGGTTAATACTGTATCAGTGATCAACATAATGGGCTCTACTTTTGTGAAACTGAGCACATATGCAGCTGTGCAAGGGTGCAAACGTGGGCACGGTTGACAGGTTTTTGCAATTTTGGTGGCACAAGCAGACTCCTGGGGCAGAGCAGCACAGGATGAGCACATTGCTAGTATAGGAAGAATACTTTATCAGCAGTTGAAGAGAGGTCAGGCTTATGTAAATAATGGGCAGTTCTTCTTAAAGAGGGATGCTGTATGGGAAAATTTTTCTGTGCACCTGCGATAGGAGGTGGTCTGAGCGGTTGAAATGACCAAAATGGCTCTGTGCTATACAATCTGCATAAACACAACTGAACCTGTGCCACTCTTCCCACCTCAGCGCCCTCCTCTGGGTTTTTGGGAGCCATAATATTACAGATGTGTATTGCAACACTGAATATAGAAATGTCTAAACATATCTTTTGATACGTTCCCAGTGATGATAGAGGGACTTTTCATTATTGAACTGAGAATAGATTATTCAAAATGAATTCTTAGCTGTGTGAGAAAAGTTTATTTCACTTGAGAGCCATTTGATTTATTAATGTTCGCTGTTCATGCTCCTCAATGTTGACAGATGGCTGTGTACTTTACTGAAGCTTTTAAGCACTCCAGATGTCCTTGATGAGCGACTAGAATTTGGCTCACAATCGTTTCTGGTTGGTTGGGATCCACTCCACTCTGTCAGAAATGGCATCTTTGAAGCAATTTTTCAGTCAAGAATTCAGTCCTTTTGTACAAACGGGTGGCACGGCACAATTCTGAGATACTGTTGACTTCTCTGTTAGTCACATTGTCATTTTGCAGTTGTAACAAGATAACATCAAGTAGTTGTACTGATTAGGATGAATACATAAAATAGGCTTTGAGGTCTTATGCAGCAAGGGCACACTTCCTAACATTTAAAGGTTTAATTCACCACAACATTACAAATCATTATCTATACATCTCCAAGTTTGTTGAGCGTGCAGTGCGTTATTTCATGTAGTGTCATCACAGCCGACTCCCACTCTATTCAAGATAGTAGCACCACCTTTTTCACAGCTCCACAAACAACCATATATTGCAAATTTGCTGGACATTTTATGCTCTTCTGGAGCTGTAAAGAGATGGCGCCATTAACTTTGATAGTTTAGGAGAAGGCTGTGGTGGAAATGCAGCACTAACCTGCTGTGTGTTTGGTTTAATAAACCTTAATAGCATTTTACCTGGCAGTTCTTCATTTTGGGGTGAACTAGTAAAAGAGTTTTACAAATCCTGACAATGTCAGATTTCTTTTGCTGAAAATAATAAGCTTCACCTGCTCTGGTCTGGGATTTTAATGTCTCCACATTCTGTCCCACTCAGATAATTCATAGCAGTGTAAACTGATCCTCACACAGAAGAAAAGGGTTGGAATGTCAGCCCGTTTTTGTCCTTCTTGTACAACTATAATTTCAAGGTCTGTCTTGCTGCTATCTGAGCAGTAAATTCTTTTGTTGATTATGCTTCCTGGTGTCCAAGCCCCATACTTAATCCCCTCACCCATTTGATTTTCTGTTATTCCGTCTGACATTGATTAGATTTACACAAGGTGAGAGGGTAACACTCTTGCTGTTACAGTGTATGGCAGAGAAAAAGCCAGTGACTCACACAGATAATGCTTGAAGTTGATTTTTAATATTTTCTGTGGTTTGACACACTGTAGCAGAGATTGGGTGGCTGTTTGTTTATAAAGTGTGTACATCTGTGTGTTTATGCCTCTATGCGTGCGAGTCTGTTTGAGTGTGTGTGCATGTTGTTTGAACATCTCTTGGTGCTTTGTTGGCATTTCCTGTAAGCTTGGCTTTAGTCCAAACCAATACCCAGAGGCTTATGCTCTCTCTGCTAGTCTCTCACACACACACACACACACACACACACACACACACACACACACACACACACACACACACACACACACACACAGTCCTGGTGCTCCCTGCGGCCATGACACTGCACTCTTGCTCTCACGTTTCTCACGGATGATGACCCGAACATTGGGCATGTCAAAGAAATTCTTCTTTAAAACTGAAATCAGCAATGTTGCACTTTGCTGTCCTTACATGCTAGTACAGCAATACACCTGTCAATAAACCTGAGTGACACCTGTCTGGCCCTATCAAGAAGGCATGTGTAACCACAACAGGTGTGATTGGACAACCAGGTACAAGTATGAAAATCATCTCTAACAATAAGAAATGAATTACTGTAACATCCCAGTTTTATGGCAAAATAAAGTAGGCCTATATGCCTTGTATAGGCTACAGTAAGATGCATTCTGGTAAATCACAGAATTCAGAGGGCATTTATATGAATACGTCAACAATTATTATTTTAATAGCTTAATATTGTATGCACCAGAAAAAGGTATGCACATTTGAAGGCTTTAGGACACCCTACACATTATTGTAGGCCCAGTTTAATATGCAATTCAATTTTATACAATACATATTAGGGGGTCCCTCGTCCGTCTCTCTTTCAGCTAAGGGGTCCTTGGCCTAAAACACGTTGAAGACCCCTGCTCCAACAGTACTACAGAACTAAATGAGGCAGGTTTGAAAGCACCCTGAGAGAAACACACACTCTTATACACAGAAACTCACACAAAATTATCTGAATCGTTGTTGACACTGCCCATCATGATGCAAGCCAAACACAAGTCAGTGTGGTGTGTGTGTGTGTGTGTGTGTGTGGGGGGAGCGACTGAAGAGGGAAGAGAGAGGGAATGAGCAATGGGAGGAAAGGGGGGAAAATGGGTCAGCTTGTTCATTTTACTTTCCCTTATTCCACAGGGGCGCACCAATAGACAGGAGCTCAGCCCAAATCCACCAACAGATGTTGGCGCTCACTGTCTCTTTCAATCATGGCAAAAAGGCTCAACAGGTCACCTCTCGCACTCTGTAGTTCATCCCTTCATCCTTCTGCCTTTCAGGAGCCTTGCGCATCTCCCCACAAACTGCTTCAACTCAAAAAACAAATGTGACAAGCATGCACTGACAAATAATTACAGTAAGAATAGATAAAGGTATACAACCTTTGTTAGGGGTGTTACTGCACACAACAGAAGAGTCAAGTGTTACATATAAAATGTATATAAATATAAGACATCACTGTCTATGCAATCCTAACCCCCCAAACCCGTATGAGCCAAGAAAAATCCAAGGATGTTTATTCAGCTTCATATAGAGAGCAGCTCTTTGACAACACAACCTCGACATCTGTCAGAGAGTATATCATATAGAGCAGAGAGAAGTTTCTGGGCGTCTGGAGGAACGCAGCTCCTTTGCATCCAACCACAATGTGAGATAGCAAGTGGTTACCAAACACTGCTGAGCCCAGACATTGTAAAGGGATTTCTCCCTTTCGCTTCTTTAAGCAGTTCAGATTAAAGGATGGAAAAAAAAAATCTGTGTGAGAGAGAGAGAGAGAGAGAGAGAGAGAGAGAGAGAGAGAGAGAGAGAGAGAGAGAGGGGAAGAGATTGGAGTGCAGTCGGATAAAAAAAGTCTCACTCACACACAAAAATGCCATCCAAAAAATTATAAAGTTTTGTGAGTGCACTTATCCTTTGCTCCTGTACTTTGTGTGTCGGTCTGTGTGTAATGTGCTCATATGTCAGCACTGTAGAGAGATAACCTACACCACACACCTGAATATGCTTTAGCAGTCATCACAAATTACATGATCATTTTTTGGTTTCCTGTTTGTCATGTCTGTCTGTTTGTTATTAATAAGGGAAATAATTCCACTAATTAACCCTGACAAGGCACACCTGTGAAGTGAAAACCATTTCAGGTGACTACCTCATGAAGCTCATTGAGAGAACACCAAGGGTTTGCAGAGTTATCAAAAAAAAGCAAAGGGTGGCTACTTTGAAGACTTTAAAATATAAGACATGTTTTCAGTTATTTCACACTTTTTTGTTAACTACATAATTCCATATGTGTTCATTCATAGTTTTGATGCCTTCAGTAAGAATCTACAATGTAAATAGTCATGAAAATAAAGAAACACATTGAAGGAGAAGGTGTGTCCAAACTTTTGGCCTGTACTGTACGTGTAGAGTGTGGACTGGTAGCAGTGCCAGTTCACCTCCTGGGCACTGCTGAGGTGCCCTTGAGCAAGGCACCGAACCCAGCTCCTCAGGGTGCATTTAATGGGCAGCCGCCTCACTCTGACAACTCTCCATCAATGCATCTATAACCTGTTTGTGCATGTGTGTGTGTTTTTTGGGCTTGTGTGCAATGTGTAATATCAACAGAGTGTAAAAATGTCCCTCCAATAAAGTATGTCTTCTTCATGAATTTAAACTTTTAATTTTTGGACTTTTTTAGATATGGCTGCCATTGTTTTGATGCTGTTTGTATGTGCTTGTGTGTCAGTTACACAAAAGCACATACAAACAGCATTAACAGCTGTGTTTTGTTGTCTGTCTTATCACTGTTGTTAATTCTTCTGTTGTCCTCAGGACTCTCTTGAGATCTTGATCTACAATTACTTCTCTTGAAGTCTGCACAACTAATGAAGTAGCTCTTTTAATTACTACACTGAGTTACTACACGATCACTGTGAAAGGCCCATCCTGACTATAATCATTTAAGCATCAATCACAGAATCTCTCTCCAATTCAAAGTGCTGTGAAAAAACTGGGATCATCATCTCTGTCATAAGACAGCCCTCTCAGATATGGAACAGAAAAAAGAAAGACAGAGTATCCTCCTGATTGTGCCTCAACTGCGTTACTGCACAATATCTTTAAGAATGTACTCAAAAATCGTCTAGCTAGTCAATTAACGTAACAGATGTACTTGTAATACTGTAACGTTAAGTCCTGAGACATGCAGTGTCCAACCCAAGCGGCAACCTCCGGTGCTGAAAAATGAAGCCTAACCCTAACCCAATGTTCTTGCAGCCTGGAGGCTCTAAAAATCAGTACAAAAAAAGAGAAGCATGGAGTGAGGCAACCAACTCAGTGTCAGTGTGTTGTCTTTAAATGGATAGCCAAATCAGTGAGAGATTATGACACTTTCACACAACTAACAGCCAGTGATGTAGTCAAGTCACCAGCTGTTGAGTCCGAGTCAAGTCTCGAGTCCCCAGTGTTTGAGTTCGAGTCCAAGTCATCAAAGAAGAGTCCGAGTCGAGTCCCAGTCGAGTCACCATTAATGGAGTTTGAGTCTGAGTTGAGTCACGAGTCCAGAGAATAGCGTCTCGAGTCAGACTCAAGTCCGAGTCCAGGACCTGTATGAAACAGTTAAGCACGCTATATACTACTACTACTACTACTACTACTAATAATAATAATAATAATACATTTTATTTATATAGTGCTTTTCATGGTACTCAAAGACACTTTACAGTAAAAACCAGCACATATATCACATTAATACAGATAAGCAATAAAAGCAACACATAAAACAAGCATATTAAAAGCAATTAAAAACAATAAAACCAGTAGCTATCCGGTGAGAAATGTATGACTATTGTATGGGGAAAGCTAATCTGAAGAGGTGTGTTTTGATTAGTGTCAGGTCAGTACAGTCACGGATGTGTATGGGTAGGGAGTTCCAGAGGGAGGGGGCTGCAATGGTGAAAGCTTTGTCACCCCAGGTCAGATGAGTGGTGGGGAGAGGAGCGTCAGATAGCGGAGGTTATGGGGGGTAGTCTGCTGTTGCAGTAGTCAATTCTGGAAGCGATGAAGGCGTGAATCACAGTTTCGGCGGCAGAAAAGGTGAGTGATGGGCGGAGATATTAATATCTAATATCAAATGTGACTTAGAAGACACATAGAAGTAGCCAGAAACTTCATCCATCTTCCGAGTCGTATTTCATGAAAACTCAAATCCAATTTTATAAATCCTCGAGTCCGAATCCAACTCCAAGTCATCGTTGCGTCCAAGTCGAGTCAAACCCAGTAAATGGCGACTCGACTCAGACTCGAGTCCAGAACTCGAGTACTCCATCACTGCTGCACAGCAGTAGTTTTTCTGTGCTCATTCTTTTTGTTTCTGTTTTCCCCTGTACACTGAGTGAATGTTGTTTACCAGTTGCTAACTTTACTGCAATGCAACCAGACATTCTGTTGTGTTTTGAATACAAAGTTTAATTTCATCCTTTAGAAAAGTCTCTTCCTCTTAACACATGGTTGCTTTCACAACTACTCTCTTTGCCTTCACTCATTGTATAACTCTCAGCAGAATAGAACACATTTACATTTGTTCTCTGCATCTTGCTGAAGGCCATTTGGGGAAAACAGGAAAGCAGTAATGCTAACTAAGGAAAGGCGGTTACAGAATTATATATTACCCCTCTCTATTTACAAACAACTCCAGCGATGTGTTGAAGATTACAGATACATACCTTTTAAAAGAATGAATGCACTGAGCAACAAACAGCCTCTAACTTCATGGCAACTTCTTCTATGTGTGGGTAGATTAACAAGACAGGAGGCTGAAGCCAAAACAAATACAAATCGATGTCCGCCAAAGCCCGAGAACAGTGACGGTGACATCGTCTCTGTGAGCAGCAGTTGTTGGAAGGCGAGGAAGAGAGGAAATATGTGACTAAGCAAGAAAGGACAGCGATGGAAACTGTAAACACGGCTATCGGCTCATTCACACATCGAATGATTCACAGGGTAGGGTTGTGGTACGCAATATCATTTATGATAATCTGGGGAGGCTTACAGCCCAAGTGCACACCACCAAGCAATCAGAGTGTATTTTGCATCTTGGAAAGAACAGCAGAACTTGAGTTGATGAATTCAACATGTTTCTTGAGCACAGAAGTGGGCATTAGTTAGTGCGGTTCCTTAAAGCACTCATCATCAGTTTTGCTTTTCCTTTAGTCATTCAGCAATAATGACACAGAAAGAGTCTGAGTTTAGACTTTAACTCAAGCAAAGTCTGACTGATTGAACTCCGTCAATGTATTGTGACCCAGAAACCAAGGTAGAAGGTGTTTATTTGAACAATTCTGCATGAATGTGCAAGAAAGTTCTACAGTGCAAATGAAAGAACCTACAGAATCATCTGCTGTGGAAAGGCAAAGAAGAAGGAGACACCTCATCAGAGATCGTTTAGAATGACTGAGCTCCTCTCACTTGCGCGCACCAAAAGACACTAAATTAACTCTGATGTGGATCTCGGTAAATCACTAAGGAGTGCCACACTGAAGATGAATGCAGGGACTCGAGAATGAGTGAGTCCCCGGGGAGACTCAGATGTCACAGATCTGTAACTCATCCCCACTGCGGAGAGAGTGAGGCGGCAAACAGCCGAAAGGTGGGCTCGACCTTCCTCTGCCAAAATCTTACACACGGGAACTGTGACACCCACCCACCACCACAACACCTTGCCTGGGTGTTGGCCCCAAGTAGGCTAGTGAGTAATCTGTTGCGGTAGCCATGGCAACAGCTCTTAAGGGAAGTGAAGTGTTAGAGCGGCATGCAAACTTCCCATGAACGTCTCCTCAGGTGAACGCAGACGCACATCCACGCGGGTGCACACGCTAAAACACAAAGCTGCACAAAGCCGCTGAGAGATATTCCTTCTGCATGATGGTGTGACAGCTCTGGAGGCCGGGGAGTGAAGCAGCTGACTGCAGCACTTGGCAGATCTCCACCCCTGAGTGTTGGAACAACTCTCACTAATTTTTTTTCTTTTAAATGCTTCTCCCTTCAAATTGCAGAACATGGAAAGTAAATAAAAAAAAAAGCAAACACATTTTTGGGGGGGATTATTCTTCAGGGCAGAGACAAATGCAGTAAAATTAGGCTTCTGCATAATCTTTGAGAGTCATGAGCAAATAAGTGAAGCACATTAGGGATAATGCCAAGACTGACTGAAGCCATGGCAGCTCTGGACTCACTTCTAAAGCGCTGATAGTCTAGCACAACAGCAAATGTGCTCAGCTTGAATAAACTCAGTAAAAAAAAAAAAAAGAATCTGAACACCTTGGAAAAGGGGGATTTCTATGTGAATTCCGAAGCATAAGTAAATTTAGAAGAGTTCTAACCACTTGTTAAGGCTTTTAAACGAAACCTGGCAAAAAACAACAACAACCCAATGCTATAAGAACATGCATATCAAAAGTCATTTAATACCCTGAATATTGGCCATAAAGTTGATTGATGCAGCAAAAAAGATTTTTACTGCCTAGCTGACACATCAACTCTGTCTCCCTCTCTCTGTTTTTCAAAATATCATTTTCTTATGGTTCAGCAAACAAAGGTGTTGAATCCTTGCAGGTTTTTATAACTTTCTCTGTGCCCATTGAAGGCCTCAGCCAAAAATAGCATCCACTCTCACATATCCCGCTTTCCTTTTAAAAAAGAAAAAGAAAACCTGCACCAGAAAGAGGGAAAAAAGAAATAGAGGAAGGAAGAGAGGGGAATACATCCTCTGCTCGGATGAAAGGAGATACACAAAGAGTTTTTGTTGTGCATCAGCAGAGTCTGTCTCATGCATATATGCTGTAGCAAACATGGGATAAACCAAGCATGCACAGCAGTCAAAGAAAAAGAGATAATTCCTCATCAGTGCATGACGGATATTCATCTCTTTTATTTTCTTAGACAATTGGAGGTTGAAAACATGCAACTATAGCCACATTAACCAGTGAAAAGCCTTAGTGGAGGGGGTTGTGCCCACATTTCTAAACCAATATGCAATTTGCATCACTGCGAAGCATTAATCATTGCTCGCAGCCTGATTGAGGCATGGTGGTGAAAAGGAGAAAGGGGGAGGAAGAGGCGGAGAGAAGGCCATATCTCAGTCCTAGAAAAGAGTCATCAGCACTGAAATCAATACTCAGGCAAGGACACGTGGAGACCACAGAGAGCGATTTGAGCTGGAGACAATCCTTCACCGTTAATATCCACAAACTGTACGGGTGCTGAGTCCCTACCTGGTACATGTAGGTGTTAAAGTGGGTCCCATTCTGAAGATGGATCTTCACTGTTGGGTTCATGGTGAAGGTTAAACATATCAGATCCCTCAAACAGACCCCCCATAAAAAGAGGGACAGAAACAGGTAAAGAGGATGAGGAGTGATGGGAAGAGAGGGTGATGAAGATGGAAAAAAGTTCCTCTGAGTCCTGATCGAGACTAAGTGTAGCAGGGCTCGATGAGAATTTCTGTGCTGCTCCCTATGCCCTCCGCTCGGGACAACAGCACTCCTCTAGTCAGCCTGCTCTAACTGCAGCCGGGACGAAAGACAGCAGGGGACGAAGGGTAAGGAGAGAGCGAGAGAGAGACAGAGAGAGAGAGAGAGAGATAAAAGAGAGGGTAGGGAGCTGGATAAACAGTGATATGCAGAGAAAAGAGGGAGAGAGCAGGGGTTGAGGTAAACATGGATGATTTTGATCAGAGAGAAAGAATAAGATAGAAATGATGAGGATGTAGGGAGGAGGAGGAGGAGGAGCAGACAGAGAGGCTCATAGTGATCAGCTGATGGAGGAAGGATGAGGCAGGGTTTGGACAAGGACTGCTGGGGGCTGAGGCCACCTGTTCTCTATTATACACACACACACACACACACACACACACACACACACACACACACACACACACACACACACACACACACACACACACACACACAGAGTGGATGCAGGAAAAACTGGAGATGAGACAAACAGGATGACCTAAATTGAGGATAGTTAAAGTCCAATAAGTACTTTATCAAACTGTATAAATGTGTGTCCCAGGCCAGGATAGGAAATTAACTAAAGTTAAGGCAGTGAGTCACATTTGGAACTAATGCCAAGAATTAGCAAGAAATTAAACACTCCATTTCCTCAAATAAAAACTCCTGTCACTGCTTACTCAACAAAAATTCAAGAGACCCATTTTCCTCCAGCATGACATTGTGTGTGCTGATTCTTTCTATTTTTAAATGGCAGCCTGTTTTGTCCCTCCTCTCTCAGTAGGATTTTACAGTGCATGCACTTGACAGGAGTCTGAAACACCTTCCGGTGCTTTTATGCAGTAAAGAATATCAACAATATTTTATCGTCATGCACTGCAATGGGTGGCATTTGACTCATGATTCTTAACTTCTCTTTTGGTGCCATGACATGAAAATCTATTCCTCATTAATGGGTCAAATCTTCCTAATCAAAATATTATAACATATTTATGATGCCAGAGCCTTTTTGCCACCTAAAGAACATAGCATAATAGTAATTTTACTCGACAGGTGGAATACAAAACATTCCAAAAAGAGTTTTTCTTACAATGTCTTCTGTGCTTGTAGAGGATCCTTGTCAAGTAACACTGGTGATGGGCGTGTTACACTAGAGTGTCTCTACGATTAAGTTGTGCCAATGTCTTATTAGTTACAACTGATGTGACATTCTGCATTTCTCCCCTCTTTATTCATTCATTAATTCTCATCCCTCTATTCTCCTGTGCTTCATCACACACTGGGCTCACCCAGTCAACAATTCCATATCTTCAGTCAGTTAAAAACATATTAAAATGCTCATTTAACGTTATAACCATTGGGAGTGGTAGGCCTAGTGCATGGATGTAGAAAAATATAGAAAATGATTCCTGTCCACCGGTCTTCTTGCTTGCACGTGTTTGTCAAGGAAACAATGTTCACAGGAGAGAGAGAGCAAGAGAGAGAGACAGACAGACAGACAGACAGACAGACAGAGAGAGACAGACAGAGAGAGACAGACAGACAGACAGACAGACAGACAGACAGACAGACAGACAGACAGACAGACAGAGAGAGAGAGCGCAGAAGATGAATCAGTGAGACAGACAAGTCCCTACACATCAAAATATTTTTTAGTGATTGTGGTGACTTCCACCACTGACAGCAGCTCACTGCAGGCTCGAACCTCAGCTGTTATATCCACTGAGTAGCCAAACACACCGGTCACTGCTGGCATCTGGGTTAATGGTGAGACAGAGACCCCTACTGGCAGCACCTGGTGCTCACACAAATTAGTAGCAAACCAAAGTCACCATGTGTACATTTTCACACAGAAACAGGCAAAATATGCACGTGAGGAGGCCAGTTTACCAGCTTTAGAGTAGCTGGTGGTGTCCAAAGAGAGAGAAAGCTTTGAAATGAATCTGACTAATTGCCCATGCAAAGAGTTAGGTCCATGATTAAGACAAATTGGTGAAGCAGGATTACAAGAGTGACAACAGAAGCTGGTAAGAATTCATGTATGGTGATCTTTTCTCATCCTTGACATCAGTGGGAGCCCGACTTGGCAGAACCTGAGTTTATTGTCAGAGACCGAAAACAAAAGAAACCATTCAAAAACCACTGAACACACTAACAAACAAAAAACACACCACAAAGCACACATGCACATCAGCAGTACTGACAAAAGCTCCAAAACCTTGACACATTTGAAAGAGCAGAAAGAGCTTTCCTGTAGCAGAATTCACAGAAGTTTTCTATCTGACAGTTTCTCTCTCTCTCTCTCTCTCTCTCTCTCTCTCTCTCTCTCTCTCTCTCTCTTTCTCTCCTTGCTACCTCAGTCTCTCTCCTCCTGCTGCTGCCTAACTACACTTGATTACTTCTTTCACACTCTATCCACTCCAGCTACTCCATGCCTGCTCTCTCATCTTTCCCCCCCACCTCCATCCTCTCTCTTCCCTATTTCTCTCAAGCATTGCTAATCTCAGTTGAACCTTCCCTCAACGGAGAGCAGCCATTTTACATCATAACAAAACATGGAGCAGAGGGCAACCCTCCGATCCCATCACCTCCGTTATCACATACGATACAAATACATTCACAAATGCACACACACACATATATATAAGGGGGCGTAGGTTTGGTTGCAGAAGACAGCAACACCTGCACACTGAATCCGAACCACAAAAATCAACATTATATTGAAATTGGTTTAACAAAAAATTGGAAATGCTGAATTGTTTTTTTGCACCGTAATGATAATAAAATAAAATAACTAATATACTAAAAGTAACATACCTTACTAAAAACTGCATTTAGTGACAGTGATTGAGAAGTGAGACTGAGATAAGGATGTATTTGCTGGTATGCTGATACAGATGGTATCTGTGGGGACTTGGCTTATGAAACTGGATCGGTCACCGGTTCAAGTCCCCGTATGGACCAAGCAAGTATGGAGAGTGGAATGGCAGCTGTAAAGATGCCAGTTTTCCTCCTGGGTGCCCCATGAGCAAGGTACCGAACCCCTAAACTGCTCCAAGGGCACCGAACCATGGTTGACCCTGCGCTACCCCCAAGTTGCATGTGTGTGCTGTGTGTAAAAATAGGGGTTTGTGTAAGATACACTTCAACTGTCAATTACATGTACCTTGTGGATTGACAAATAAAGCTCTCTCTCCTTAAATTAAATAAATAACACATGCAAAGATTTAAATTGTAAATTTAAACTCAAATCTCTAGTCTCGGGAATACTATCAGAAAAACGTCCATCACTGTTTCTCAAAAACCAAAGTGACACCTTCAATTTGTCTGACTAACAGGACAAAATTTGAACAGATGTAGTTTACTATCATATGAGACAAAGAAAAGCACAAAATCTTCTAATTTGAGAAGCTGAAACTAGTAAATGTTTGGAATTACATCAACAATACTCATATGCTGATTTTATGCAAGTATGTTTACCATGTTCACTTTCTTAGTTAACATGTTAGCACGCTAAAATGTGTTATAGCATTAAAACTATTGGACTAAAAACCCCCAAAAATTACCTGATGATGTGCTAGAGCAAAAGTCAGGGGATCGCCAAAGTTATTACAATCCATTCGGGGATCACATTTTATAGGCTAATTCTGGGGACCATTAATGTCTTTACAAAATTTCATGAAAATGTTTCCAATAGTTGTTGAGATATTTCAGTCTGGACTAAAGTGGTGGACCAACACTGCTAGTGTGGCTAAAAATGCATCAAACAATTATACGACTATCTTTGGATTAATTGTGGGAATGCTGTTCTACAGCATTCCAACTATTGTTATTCGGTTCTTTATTAGTGGGAATGCTGTTCTACAGCATTCCAACTATTGTTATTCGGTTCTTTATATACTTCTTCTTATTATTATTATTCCGTACGTTTTTTGGCTCTCCGTAACTTCTGCATACTTTCAGCTATTTAAACCATTCAACTTTTCAAATGTGCAGCTCTTTCAGCTAATGATGGGACTTCTTCAACTTTTTTTCTATTTATACTTTTTAAAATTTTAAGCTTTTTAACACTTTTTTTTATATTTGAAGTGAATGAGAGCAGCCTTCAACTCCTTAAAATCTTCTTCCGCTCCCAGAATTTTCAGCTCCTTCATACTTTCACCTACAGACACCAAACAAACTTTAAAATGTTCACGAAATATTTAGCTATCAGGCTATATCTTTTCAGTTTGATATCTTTAACAGTTTTTGTTAAAAAGCTGTTTAAGTTTAGTGATCATTTCAGGAAATTTTATCGATTAAACAGAGTGTGTATTGCGTGAGCTAGAGTGGATGATGTCATAGCTAGAGGGTGAAGCTTCGAAAAAATGATCTTTGTCCCTTCCCAATAAATTGTTCTCACGCCCACAATATCTACTTGTCATACACAATTTATACATCAAAACATAGGTATTTTTGTCTAGTCTCAGCCAATCTGCTCAGTTTTGTGATACGCCTTTTGCTTTTGGCTGGTTGAGCTTCCAAATGACAAGAGGTCCATATCTTTCTCCATTGGCTCCAATGTTAAAACTCCTGGATATTTCCCAGCGAAACACTGAACGAACCACTTTTTGAAATCGCTGATATGACCACATATTTACGTTTATCCATATAAATTTTATACCGATACGTTCACAAAGGCCTTGTGGTGCTTAGGATGACGTCATTTGACTGATAGCAGTTATCGTTTTGCCACTATGAGGCTTTGTTTGAGAGCTCGCTCTCAGGGACTCTGAATAGCTGAAGCACAGCACAGCTGACAGATTCAGCAGGTGTTGCTCATCAACTTGATTACAGACATCAAAGCATGTTTATAAACATATCCACTGGCCATTCGTTATCATGACAACACTTTCACAGACACACCCAGATACTACAGGCAGTAATATGAACACTAGTCTATACAGATACTACAGGCAGTAATATGAACAGTAGTCTATACAGATACTACAGGCAGTAATATGAACAGTAGTCTATACAGATACTACAGGCAGTAATATGAACACTAATCTATACAGATACTACAGGCAGTAATATGAACACTAGTCTATACAGATACTACAGGCAGTAATATGAACAG